>NW_022631042.1:561231-1161231 GCF_010015895.1 Lontra canadensis
AAAAAAAAAAAAAAAAAAAAAAAAAAAAAAAAAAAAAAAAAGAACCTAAGTGTGAGACCCGAGAATATAAAAATCCTTTAAGACCGTACAGGCAGTAATGTCTGGCATTAGCTGTAGCAATATTTTTCTAGATATGCCTCCTGAGGCAAGGGAAATAAAAGCAAAAATAAAAACCATTGGGACTATCTCAAATAAAAAGCTTCTGCACAGTAAAGGAAACAACAAAAATGAATAATAACCTACTAAATGGGAGGAGATATCTGACAAAGGGTTAGTATACAACATATACATACTTAAAAACTTTTTAAAAACTTCTACAACTCAATACCCAAAACCAAATAATCCAGTTAAAAAATGGGCAGAAGACATGCATATTTTTCCAAAGAAAACCTCTAGATGGCCAGCAGACATGAAAATATGCTCAACGTCACCATAACCATGAAAATGCATATCAAAACCAAAATGAGATATCACCTCACCCCTGTTAGAATATCTAATAGCAAAAATCAAAGAACAATATGGAGGAAATATGGAGAACAAAGTTAGCCAATAATATGGAGGAAAAGGATACTTTGTGCACTGTTGGTAGGAATGCAAAGAGGTACAGCCACAGTGGACAAAAACAGTATGAAGTTTCCTTACGAAGTTAAAAATAAAACTACCTTATGACGCAGTAGTCACACTATTGGGTATTTACCCCCAAAATACAAAAACATTAATTCAAAGAGTTACATGCACTCCTATGTTTATTATAGCATTATTCACAATAGCCAAATTATGGAAGCAGCCCAAATGTCCATAGATAGATGAATAGATAATGAAGGTGCATATATGTGTGTGTTTATAGACGCACACACACACATGCATACACACAAACTGGATTAGTATTCATCCATTAAAAAAAAAAAAAAGAAATCTTGCCATTTGCAACAACATGGATGGAGCTAGAAAGTAAAATGCTAAGTGAAAGAAGTTAGAGAAAGATAAATACCATATAACTACCAATGGGTAGAATTTATTCTTTTTATTACTTTTTAAAGATTTTATTTATTTATTGGTCAGAGAGAGTGCACCCGCACAGGCAGGGGGAGCAGCAGGCAGAGGGAGAAGCAGTCTCCCTGCTGAGCAAGGAGCCTGATTCGGGACTCCATTCCAGGACCCAGGCAAGAAGACCTGAGCTGAAGGCAGACGCTTAACTCACTGAGCCACCCAGATGTCCCACAGGTAGAATTTAAAAGAACAAAATGAACAAGAAAAAAAAAAAAAAAAAAAGAGAGAGACAAACCAAGAAACAAACTCTTAACTATACAGAGCCAACTAGTGGTTACCAGAGTGGAGGTGGGTGGGGGAAAGTGGGGCATTAGGTGATGGGATTAAAGAGTAGGTTTATCACTATGAGCACTGAGTAAGGTACGGAATTGTTGACCTGCTTGCTATACTCTATACCTGAGACTAATTTGACACTATGTGCTAACTATGCTGGAATTAACAAAAAAAATTTAAAAAGGAACAGAAAATCTGAAAAGACTATACAATGACTTAGCTTATAAATGTAAAAAAGATAAAATATACTAAAAAGTTAGACACCAGGGAAATTGGCAAGGAAATGGGTAATGTAACTATTAGAATTTCTGTAAGTTAAAATATAGCTCTTCTAAGTTAAAAATTCTGCAGAATATTTAGAAAAAAAGGCAAAACTGAAAAATACCTTTATAACCTCTGGAAAGTAAATAGTTAGCACTGGATCAGATAACACAGCCCATAGGGATTTTTCCCCAGATTCATTTAGATTTATTCAACATAAACATTGCATAAATTTAAGGAATATATATGTTGATTTTATCCATTTATATATTGCAACACAGTTACCACTGTATTATTAGCTAATGGTTCCATCACATCTAATAATTATAATTTCTAAAAGAAAACAGAAAATAGAAAAAAAGGTTAAGAGATACCAAAATGGAATGGAAAATTATAGTATAAATTCAATAAAATGAAATAAGAAATTTCAGAGATGCAGTATTAAAAGAAATAATAATTAATAATTTTCTAGAACATTTGAAAAATATTAATCCTCACATTTAAGGAAGCTTAAGTTATGCTCTCCATAAATATATAGATAAGGAGATACATCTCTCGCTTTCTCTCACTCTCCATACACACACGCACACACACAGATGAACTCCATATATATGTACATTATAGTAAAAAAAAAAAAAAAGGAGAAAAAGCAAAGAATATTAAAGCAGAGAGAAACGGTAGTAATTTTAAACATGACATGAAAAAAATTTAGATCAATGTCAGGATTAATGTTTTCAAAACAGACTAGAGCTTAGAGAATATTTTCCGTGTGCTCAGTTATAACAATTTAGGTGTTCATATGTTACTAAGTTATCATTCAAGGCTAAGGAAGAAAAGAGCATTTCCAGAAAAAAGAATTCACAAGAAAGTTTACTACTGGTAGACTATGACAGAAAGTATTACACATGGTTTATGTTAAGACACAACTAAGCCTAGAATGAAAACGAGAAATTTAAGAAGAAATGGTGACAGAACAAGTTATACATTTTTTAAAAAAATTATTTGAATTGAAAATTACTGTGCTTTCTCTAAATAGGCAGTAGCTTCAAAATAATAAAGTTCATAAAAAAATAGAAAATGAAAATTCCAAAGAGGAATGGATAAGAGGAACAAAGATAATTGTTGAAGAGGTGTCTGAGCACATGTATTGACCTGTATCCATCTTTAGACCCATTTAAAAATGGGGGTCATTAAATGTACTTGTTACAGCCAAGAAATCTGGGGATGTATGAGTGAGCTGGGGACAGGAAGCACAGTGGGTAACATAATTAAAGCTATTTATGGGAGAATAAGAGATGGTGGACACTTTAGTGATAAAGCAGAGGAGGAAGTGGCCAGGCAGGTAACCTGGAAAGGCCAGCTTGGGGAAAAAAAAAAAAAAAAAAAAAAAAAAAAAAAAAAAAGGCAAGAAAAACAGAAAACTTGAGGTCATTGGGGGTTGGGGTGGGGTGGGAGTGGAATGGGAATCGAAAGTGGTTTCTAGGAAGTCCATATATAGAACAATTGGACTAGGTGACACCCCTCCACTCACACTCCTGGTCCTTTATCCTGTATCTGGCCATTTTAGATTACATAGAGGACAGAGGTTAAATGGCACAGACTTTACCCAGGTCAGTGGAGAACTACAGGCTTCAACACAAATTTATCACAATTCCTGAAAGAATTAGAGATCTTATGGTAGATTCTGGTTCCAGAGTCTAAATTATCTTCTTACTGCCACATGCATGATGCAAATCAGCAGCAGAGTAAGGAATGGCCGAGAAGAACTAATAGCACAAAAGGAATTAAAATAATTAGAATCACAGGTTTCAAGGGGAAAAATTCAAACATTTCAAATTCATATTTTCAGAATGACTCAAGAATGTATTGGTTCCATAAAGCCAGAATATTATACAAAATGAACTACAAAAAAAAAAAAAAAAGTAGGATGGGGTGGGCAAGAGAGCTTTAAAATTGTATACTCATTATGTAAATTAAAAATTTTAAAACATTAAAAAATGCAAGAAAATGAAGGAAATTTTATTCACAGTTAAAAAAAGACTAAGAGAGAGATTGATTTTGAGAGAAAAGCAACCTAATGCAGCATTCCCAATAGTGTCCATATATGAATGGCATGAATTTGAGCTATGGAGAAGAGGAAAAAAAAAAAAAAAATGGAGAAGTAGGACTACCTACAGCAGGAAGAGAAGTCATTTATAAAAGCTGAGGGGGAAAAAAAAAATCACAAATTTCACAATAAAAGGGAATGCTCAGTGCTCTTGAAAATATATGGAAAATGTAACTAAATGTATGTAACTAAATAAATCTTCTCCTTGATACATAACTTTGAAATGCAGAACATTAAGTTTCTGGAGAGAAAGTAGAGAATTGCATCAGATTTTCATTGGAGTGGAATCTACAAATAAAATTGCTTAGTATCTTTAACATTTTGATTGTAAAATATGATTTGGAATCTAAAATTCTCTGTCTACCAAGACCACCAGACAGAAATTTTACCTCCCAGGTTTTCTCTCCTCCTATGTCTTCCATGTTCCCTGTATCTTCCTGCCTGCCTCTCTATCTTTATTTCTTTTTAAGGATGTTGTTTGAACATATTAATAAGAGAAATATGAGTTTCTCAGAGTCCACGGTCTCTCATGGGAGGGGAGATGGGTGGGGGGATGGGTAAGCCTGGTGGTGGGTATTAAGGAGGGCACATATTGCATGTAACACTGGGTGTGGTGCATAAACAATGAAACTTGGAACACTGAAAAAATAAAATTAAGTTAAAAAAGGAGAAATAGGAGTTAAAAGTAAAATAAAGGAAAGCTATACCCACAACAGTGAAGTTCACCTAGAATTCCAGCAAAACAGAAATGGTAACTTGGTACGTGCACTAAGGAGACCTTGAAATACAACAGATGTCATGAGTGACATTTAAAGAAAAAATAATCTGGAAGGAAAGGAACTGATTACATACCAAAAAATATGTATGGAATAAATAGTCCACGCTAAAGAAAGCTCACATTACTTCAGTCAATAAGGACAGCATAAAGGTGAAATATAATTTCTGAAAAAGAAAAACAAGACAAAGCTGATTCAAATATAAAATAACTGTAACAAATCACACTTTTGAGACCTTGATGACGAGTAAAAGGACAGAATCCATTTCAACAAGATGTGAGTTCCATTCTTGAGCAGCTCAGAGCTAGGACACTGACCCACAGAGAAACAAGTTTGTTATCAGTACCCTACTGCCTATGTAAGTAGCATGGTTATAGTCACAGAATTTTAACATTTATTGTTTTTCATCTTGGCTGAAAACTTCAATATTCAACAGTGTAAATTTTAATCAACCTAGACAACATGAAAGCAAAGATTATTTCTGCCAGAAAATGATTGATGGGAAGAAGAAAGAACCGTAGATGGAGGAATTTTCTTCATCTGAGAGGCAAATCAAGAGGCAGCATGTAAATCAGTTAGTGCAAAAAAACAGAAGTTTCAATGTATCATTTAAATATCACCAAAGTAAAAAATTGTAAATGATACGAGGAGTGACAGGATGGTGAATCTGATCTACACTCTTAGCCATCCTAGCAATAAGTCATGAGGTAATTTCTAAAGATAAATAAAAAACATAGACCATGTTAATCAGTGATATGGAGGTAACAATCAGATTTGTGAGAAGTAGTCCTGGGCCGGTCTAGGACTCTAGCTTTCAATTATGATCCTTCATTTTCTTTGTGTCGTGCATATACCCATTGTATATTAAATATGAAAAAACAAACCAGTGCACTGTATACATGTCTGTTTTTGAAATTTTAATTATGAAATTAATAGCTTATTACTGATATACAACAAATATAGGCAAAATTTATTTTTATGGGCATAAAGAGATAGTTTTCCTATGTTAATTTAAAATAAATCTAACATAATATTTAGTAGTGACCTTTACTCACTCTCAATTTACTCACATGTTCTGCCTATAATCAAATTTAACAGTTTTCATATAAACATTATAGTGTTCATTTCTTTATTACATTTAATAGGTCTCAATCTGTCAGTGTTTACTTAACAAAATTTAGTCCACATTACAATGATATTAGATAGAATACTGTCTTAAGCATAATAGACAAGGGCTAAATGATTTTATCTAAGTAAGTCAACTACAGAGCAACTGATACCAGTTCATCATTGGCTTTCCTTCAGCCAGTACTTGTAATGAATTAACCAAGGATAATTTTCTTCAATCTATCTATCAACCAATAAACTCACCAAATGTACTATAACATTATTCTTCTTTCACATCAAAAATTATGAACCTGTTTAGTGATTTTAATCAATATTCATCTCCTTTCTAATAAGTACTAGTGTGGTTTTAAAATGGAAAAAAGCAAAGAATTGATAAGCCGTTTTAGAATCAGAAGCAACTATGTGGAAAATACCAAAGTAGTAGGTTTCCTGGGTGTGCAACTGAGGCAGTCACACGGAGCTGCAAGCTGAGGAGAAACCTCACGCTTGGTCTCATGCTCTGCTGTGGTTGTGTCAATGTTAGTCATTTAACACAAGGCTCCACATTTTCATTTTCTACTGGGTCCTACAGATTGTGCAGATGGGCCTTCAACAAATGGTGTGCTTAGAGAAAGAACACAATCATGCCTTTCTGGAAGAAAAATCTGAATTACTCTATTTTTTATTCTCCTAAAGTCTTGACTTTCCCTCTTATTTTTTCCTACAGTTTTTACTTCTTGCGTCCCTAGAGACCAAAAGCAAAATTAATATGAATAGTGATTGAGTTTAATACTTAAAATATATAGTTTAGAAAAGGAAAGGTTATATAGGGGTGAATTTTTTCTAGAGTTTTAAGTATTTTTTTCTCTTTTATTTTAATAAGTCATTATTCAACATTTTCTTTAGCTCACATATGGGTGTGATGTCTAGAAGATACACACATACAAATCGTTTCCCCTGATGTTAAAAATGGAGAAACTTTTTGTGTCTGTGTCATGTTTTAGCTCTCTGAAAACCAATTTAAAATTTAAACATAGATTTATTATGTCATACCTCTGGCCATGTAGGATTTAGAAATAATATATTAAAGTTAATTTGCTTATTATTCCTTTCCTCTTAGGAAAGAAGAATCTTAGCTTTATCTAGACTATAATTATTTTTCTAAACTAATTTAGTCCTAGTGTTCCAAGATCAAAGGCCAGGGTATGTACATGAGGTAATTTGCTATCCTCGCCGATGGGTAGGGGAGAGAAAATTATCCACCTGTGGCTTCAGTCTTTCAAGAATACTGGTAAAAACAAAAACAAAAAACAAAAAGAAAACCATATTAATTAATCAAAAGTAGCTGATTAGTTGATGATGGTAGCTACAGAAAAATTACCAACAACTTTTAATTATATTCAGTAATCAGGATTTGAGGGCTTTAAGGTTATCTCACCTAAGTTTCTCTGAAGATCAGAACTCTGATTACTGCTGAAACATATACAGGGAACATAAGTTCCAAACATGGTGGCTTGTGTTATATATGGATTATCTTATTTTACCTAAGAGTAAGAATTTTTTCCCTTGTTTTTGCAAAAACTTTGCTTCTCTGTCATGCAGATTTGTACTTAAAGGTTAAAAATGCACAGGGTGTTTCTCAAGATATTCTATCTGAATATGGTAAATCTGTCTCCTAAAGTTACGTCAACAGCAGTCTCCCTAACAGAGATTAAACTACTGAAATAATTTATGATAGGAAACATGTGGTTGGGAAACATAACAAATAGTAGGTATAGGAGACCAAAAGGGTTTCTCATTTAGTAGGTCCTCCGAGACCCTATTCACTCTTTAAGTCATAGACAGCTTTTAGCCAAAGCAGAGACTGTTCATCTTACAAGTAGAGATGACAACAAAGTAAGTGATATTTTAATATAAATTATGTGCTAGTGATATAAACCAACAAGTTACCACCTAGGTATTAGGAAAGTCAGATCTGAAGGGCAAATAATTCAGCTTTATGTAGTAGTATCGAAGAGTTATCTAAGCATAAATGAAGATCAGTTATCAGACAAAGTGATCTAGGAGTCCATTCCATTTATAACTTGATGTGTTACTACTTGACATCACATTTGAATAATCAAGTTCCATAACAAAGCTTTTAAGTGACAAAGTTTTTGATGTTCTTTTATCGTTTTACCTACATCTTCAAACAAAACCATTAACACTAAAATAGTATGTTGTCCATTTATGTGACATGATTTCATATCTTCCTATCTGTATATTACTAAATATTTTAATATTATCAAAGAACAAATACACAGTAAATATTTATAATAGAAAAGCACAAATTTAAGGGCCGTCCTAGATTTCTGAAAATGACACTGAGGTTATTACTTATGATTTTTGTAGAAATCTATTTTCTTTATTCCTTCTGTTGGAGACAGGTGGTATTAATCCTGTGCCTACTTGGTGCCAATAAATGGGAGGTGTGGGCGAGGCTGCTCACAAGGAGGCCTGGGAATGTCAATAAGGGAATGTGGTAGGAATTAAGGAAATGCAAAACCTCAGTATCTAAATCATGCTTTTAAAATAACTGTCCCTTATCTCTTTGCCTCAGGGTTCATATGAATACAAAGGCAATCAGTAAGTCTGAAATTAGTAAGTGGGGGGGGGAGGGATGACATCATTATTTAATAACAAAGAGAAAATAGACTTAACAAGATTAGTTGTCTGCACAATCTTTCTGATAATTTGTAATGCTAATACTCAATACATCACTGGAGCAACTTCATTTTAAGCCAAGTAATCTGAGGGTCCTAAGATCTATTTACATGTCCTGAGCACTCTTTACTCTCCTTAGAGCAATGATCACAGTATGTTTTTCATTTTTAATTTTTATTGCTAGTATTTTAAGTTCTCTAAGGGCAGTGACAAATCTGTCTTGCTGAGTAGTATATATCCATTGTCCAAAAAAATGCTAGGCACTTAAGAAATGTTTGATGAGTGAAATTAGGAACACAACTGTTTTAGTTCACTTCAGTTTATCAAACAGTTATTTGTTGAACACCTGAGAAATGTTCAGATAACAAAGATTAATAACAGGACACCGCCATAAGAAGCAGACCCATTGAGAGTCTATGATATTCTGTACCTAATGGCCCATTAGGGTCTAAGTCTGTTTAAGATGCTACCCGAGCACAGTGTCAGTCAGAACTCAGCCAGCAAGTTCCAGCAAGACTTTCTGTCTAAACCAAATCCTAAAATTAAACCAAGGTTTTGCCAATGAAATTAGGATGATAAAAGCATTTTAGACCAGAGGAACAGTGTATGAAATTTCAAAAGCATGAGAAAACATGATGTATGGAGAAAAAAATTAAGTTATTAACTTTTTTTTTTAAATTAAGCAATGGTTCAAAGTCACTTTTATCAAATGTTTCTAACTAGAAGGGTTATAAGACTACGACATTCAGTTTTACATATAAGTTAATTTTGACCAAGAAAAAGTATCATGACATGAAAAAGAAGTTGTACTATTTGTGGATATTTGGGCTCAACATAACACAGCAGAATGCAAACAATGGCTCTAAGTATAAAGTAGGCAGCTCTCAGAGGAGCTCTCATGAAGAAAATAAACATTATAGTTAGCACATAAAATGTATGTTTTGTATTTTTTTGTAACTACGATCAAAGAGGTATAAGTTATTTTCTACAAAGCTCACCCATATCTTTTAAAAGAAGTGCTTCTTAAATGCATTTTTATTATATGGAATTTTCCCCCAATAGATTATATATTACTGTGTACATATCATATTGGACACTGAACAACTCATCATTACAGAAATACTTACTTCTACCCTAGCCTGTTTATTAACCTTAGAAATAAAGAAGGAACAGTTGTTATTCTAAAATCTACTCAATGTTCTGCTTTAGGTGGCTTGAAATTCTTCATTTTTAAATAGGGCTCTGTATTTTCATGTTACATTCTGTCAAAATATGACAGACAAATTATGTAGCCAGTATTGCTTACTTCTCTTTTTGCTTAATACAGAGAATTATTGTTATTGTTTTGTTATCAGGAAGATTCAATGGCTTTCACAATAAAAAAAAATCTCTCCCAACTCTCTCTCTTCATTTGTAGATATAAATAGATTTCCACTGACCACCATGGTACAACAAGAAATCATCATGACGATTCAAAGTTATCAATAGATTCTCTGAGAAAAAAATTAAAAGCCTGACTTGAAAGACAGGTGGTAGAGTTCAATATGTATTGGTCTAAAAATGAAAGGAGGATTTTTTTTTTTTCTTTTCTGAGACCTCAGCCAACATGACTGGCTCTCATGTGAAATAGTTACAAATTTTAATCCCAAATATATTTCTAGGAAAATTCCACATTTAGGTAGAATGATAGAAGCTGTATTAGGCTAACTCTTCTTGTAGAAACTAAAACAAGTAAACTGTTTTTTTTTTTTTTTAAAGATGTTTAAATTTATCAAAAAAACAAAAACAAAAACAAAAACCAAAGGCAGCTGGGATTTAAGGAGTGTCACGATCTTGGAAATAAAATTAAATGAGCGGCAAAGCCCTCACATAATCTCACCTTGAAATAAATATTCCTTGCATTGGAGGAGATGCTGAGACTGTTAAAGCAGACACTAAAGAGGCTGTAGCACTAACAGGGTTTCCAGAATATACACAGTGAAGACAAAAATTGTTTTCACAGCTGACAAGAATGAGAGATTAAGTTTAAAATTCAGGCTCTCATGGGAGAGCTTGAAAGAGATAAACCCTAGAAGGAAAAAAACAGGCAGACAAACCTGAGCTGGAGTAAGAGGATCTGACTCTACTCCATTTGCCTATAGGAAGAAAGTTAAATGAAGTGTGGAGAAACTAAACAACATCTCAAGCCTTTGCTATTGTTCATGTATGCTGCATTCAATAAAAACCATCCTAGGAAGAAATAAGACCAAGTGACAAACATCAAGATGAACAGAGATAAACCAATAAAGCCACAAGTGTTCTGAACATGGAGTTTTGAAAAATGTACTTTGACTACTATTTTCATTAAAATAGATTTAAAAAATGATGGATAATTTCACCAAGGAATTAGCATTTATTTGCTTAAAAAAAGCAAATACTCCTAAACATTAAAAATATAGTATTTACAAATAGAAGTTGAAGATATAACGGAAGAGAGGATTAGGGAATTCAAAGACTGATAATCAGAAGACAGCCAGGTAGAAATATAAAGAAAACAGAGATGAAAATTATAGTAAAGTCTGAAAGAAACATGTGGACATGGTAGAAAGATTCAAAAGTGTGTAATTACGATTCCAGAATAGACAAGATAGAACGGATACCTTAAGAAATGCAAACTGAAAAATTTCCAAAATGTATGAAACTTACCAATCCACAAGTTCAAAAATGAGTATGACTGCATAGTAGTATATACATAAAGACAAAGCATAGGCAGGCACATACAATTAAAACTCTGAAACCCAAATGAAAGAAATGCTTAAAGCAGTAGAAAAAAAGAAACTTATTTCCTTCAAACAAGTAACCATAAGCTTAAAAATGTACTTTCATTATAAATTTCTATGTTATATTGATTTATTCGTTTTTCTCCCCCTTTCCCCATAACACTTTTGTTCTAAAGGGTCTCAAAAATCTGTCACAGATTTTTGGTCAGGTTGTTTCCATTAAAAAGTACTGATTTTAGGGGTGCCTGGGTGGCTCAGTGGATTAAGCCTCTGCCTTTGGCTCAGGTCATGATCTCAGGGTCCTGGGATTGAGCCCCGCATGGGGCTCTCTGCTCAGAGGGGAGCCTGCTTCTCCCCCTCCCACTCCCCATGGTTGTATTCCCTCTCTTGCTGTGTCTCTGTCAGATAAATAAAATCTTAAAAAAAGTACTGATTTTAAAAACTAGGAACTTAAAACTGCTACACACACACACACACACACACACACACACAGCGAATGGTCCACAAAATGTCCTTCCTTTCCAAAGGTTTTACAATGCACTGTTATCATTAACCAGTCTTTTACTGTTGAATGGTCACCTGACATAAACAGTTCTGAGACTATTCTTCTACCACTGAGTAAGACTAGGGTGGCAAGAATTGGGGATAGTACTCATGTAGCCTTTCAACTTCTGGACTGACCTGGTGACCTTGCCAGCTCCAGCTGCCTTCTTGTACACCGCTTTCATGACACCCACAAGCAACTGTCTCACGTCACCAACAACAAAACGACCCAGAGGAGGATAGTCAGAGAAACTCTCAACACACATATGCTTGCCAAGAATCCTCTCAACACTGGCAGCATCACCAGATTTCAAGAATGTGGAACCATCTTTAGTTTTTATTTCTAGAACAAGGAACAATCTTCTCCCTCACCTCAGCAAACTTGCCAGCAATGTGAGCCATGATGTGACAATCCAGCGCAGGGACTTATCTGGCACGGATCTGGCCAGGATAGGTCAAGATAACCAAATGAGCCATGAATCCCACTGCTTCCCTTGGTGGGTCACTTTTGCTCTCACCAGCCGCATCACAACAAAGAGCACCTTTGCTATTGAAGCCCACACTGCCTCCAAGCAGAGCCTCATTCAAAGCTTTATGGTGCATTTCAACAGACTTTACTTCAGTTGTAGCATTAACTGGAGCAAAGGTGACCAGGTTTAAGAACACCAGGTTCCCCTCTGCCCACAGAACAGTGCTAATACCACCAATCGTGCAGATGTCCTAAAGGACTAGATGCAAGTGCTAGTCAGCTTGACGGGTTGGTAGTAAAGTATAATTCAGAGTTTCCAATGGTATGGATCCACTGGCATTGCCATCCTTATGGGTGACTCCATCCTCTGAACCAAGGCCTGTTAGCCCTGGGCTCCAGCATGTTGTCACCATTCCAACCAGAAACTGGCACAAATGCTACCGTGCCAAGGATGTAGCCAATTTTCTTAACGTAGGTGCTGACTTCCTTAATGATTTTTATCACACCTCTTCTGGCTCTCGGGTGGCTCAGTGAAATCCATTTTGTTAACACAAACAAGTAGTTGTTTCACACCCAGTGTGTAAGCCAGAAGGGCACGCTCACGAGTCTGTGTATTTTTGGAGATACCTGCTTCAGATTTATCAATACCACCAGCAACAATCAGGACAGCTCCATCAGTGTGAGATTTGCCGGTAATCACACTTTTGATAACATCTCTGTGTCCTGGGGCATCAATGAAGGTCCCATAATACTTGCTGGTCTCAAGTTTCCACAGGCAGATATCAATGGTGATAGCACATTTACATTCAGTTTCCGGTTTATCCAAGATCCAGGAATTCTTGAAGGAGTCCTTTCCCATCTTGGCAGCCTCCTTCTCAAATTTTTGATAGTTGTTTTGTGGATCCCACCACATTTATAGATTAGAGAACCAGTAGTGGTAGACTTGCCTGAGTCTGCATATCCAATGACGACAGTGTTGGTACGAGTCTTTTCCTTTCCCATTTTTATTTAGGTTTAGCAGTGGTTTTTGTAACACCAATGTTCTGGCAGCAAACCCATTGAGAAAAAGCAATTTATTGATTTTGCAAGATTTTCTTACATGATAGCTGTTTTAAAAAAGCTGTGCTTATACAACAGAGGTATAAAAACTCACAAATTATATATCATATTAGATGAAGACAAACCCATATTTTAGATGGGGATAGATATCAAAGAGTAGAATTGTGCAAGAAAGACTCTGTGAAGTGAAAAGAGGGTTGCTATTTAAGCATGTGGAGGAAATATTTGACAAGGAAGCCATGTGGACATCTGGGGGGAACATTTTCCAGGCCAAGGAATAGACTAAGCAAAGGACATGAGTAGGCACATGATTGGTGTGTGATCAAGAGTAGGTGGTCAGGGCTGAGTAAGTGAGAAGAATGAAGCATAAGAAGGAACCAATTCATAAAAGTCTTACTATACTGTATTCAGAATTCGGGCTTTTTCAATAGAATGAGAGGCAAAGCCATTGGATAATTTTAAGGCAAGGAGGGACATGACCTGACTCAATGTTTTGAATAAAGGGTTTGGATTGCTGTGCCGCTGGTAGGCTATACAAAGTCAAGGGCAGAAGCTGGGAGACCTGTTTGAGGATAGATTTTCTACCACCTCTGACTTCCAGAGTAACTTCTATGAAGTCTATTGTCATGACTATCATTTCTTTGAGATAATGGGTCTCTCTTTACAGGCTTTTCAAAAAATCAGAATGGCTAACATGGAAAGGAAGAAAACTACAGAATTTGGAGAAAATACAGATCAAGTGGAACCCAGCACACTGCTGATGGGAAAGTAAAATGGGATAACCCCTTTAGAAAATTGTTTGGTGGTATCTATCAAAGCTTAACAGAATTCTTCCCTAGGACCTAGCAGTCCCTCTTCTAAATATTTACCCAACATAGATGTATACACATGCTTATTAACAGACATGTACAAAAAATTTCATAGCAGCACAGTTCTAAATAGATCTGGACTGGTAGCTGCCTAAATGTCCAGCGAGAAGGAGATGCATAAAAACATTTTGGTATATTAATACAATGGGAATGATGCAGCTGGAAAAATGAATGAAGTTTAACTTTATGTACCAACTACCTATCTCATTCATATAATGCTTTGTGTGTTTGCAATGCCTCGTTTATCTGTGGAGCACTTCCTATTTTTTTTTTTTTTTTTTTTACACCACAAGATGTTCCAAACTCACCTTGCTTTCTCCTTCCCACGCAATCAACCATCTCTTTAAGGAACCTTGATTCCTTTAACTGAGAATAGATTTAAAATCCAACATCAAGGGCACCTGGGTGGCTCAGTGGGTTAAGCCTCTGCCTTCAGCTCAGGTCATGATCTCAGAGTCCTGGGATCGAGCCCCGGCATCAGGCTCTCTGCTCAGCAGGGAGCTTGCTTTGCCCCCTCTCTCTCGGTCTGCCTCTCTGCCTACTTGCGATCTCTGTGTGTCAAATAAATAAATAAAATCTTAAAAAAAAAAAAAATCCAACATCAAGAAGATCACTGCTTCTAAGATCTCTCTGAAGATGGACATAGGAAACAATGAATTCTTATTGACACTACCCATTCAAACCAACACCTGGGGTTTATTCTAGCTTTTGCCTTTCTTTACATCTAACTACATTCTCTAACAATTGAGCCTTGACTTTCATCATAATATATTAATTTGCTCAAATATACATGGTGCCTGAACTGCTAAACTGTAATCCTGTGGAAAATATCTAGATTAAAATAACTGTGTAGGTTTTTCTTTAATCTGTCCCGATTACTGTGATTTGTCAATATCTCTGTCAAATGAGGTTTTAACTTGTGGACTTAAGTTATTCTTGGTCAGATAAATAGTATTGCTACCCACTTTCTTATGGTTTCTAGTTGCCTAATATAACTTTAGACATTCCTTAAAAAATCTGTCTTTGTAAATCAGTTTATCTTCATCTGCCTCTTGAAAATAACATAATCGCTTCTTGTTTTGTGAGGAAATTTGGTATCTTTAAGAGGTAAACTACATTTGTTCCCATTTATTTTTCTGCCAAATATTTTTGGCTTTATTTCTGTAATAATATTTTATAATTAGAGGTTTTATATTTGAATTTCATGCTTCTTTATATACTACAATCTCATTTTAAGTGAAAAGTGTATCCTGGAAGGTTTGTATTTTTGTTCTAGTTACTACCTTTGTACTTCTAACTCATGCATGCCCTTAGTTCCCAGTTTCCGTACTCAAACTTTTAATACCTGATTTGTCGGTTTTTAATGGGATCCTTTATTTCCTATCTTTGGCCTATACATGTGTCAAGGACTAATATGTTATACATCAATTTAAAAAGAATCAATGAGCTCATCCAAATTCCTTCTATCTCATCTTTCCATTAAAAAAAGTTGTACTCTGTCACTTTCTAAGGATTTTGCACATTAGTAGTCCATCCTCATCTCCATTTTTCAGCATTAAATTTAAGTTGCATACATTAAATGTTCAGTAACTGTCTGTTTGTTGAAGTTTCCCCAAGGAGGTCTCATTAGTAAAGAATTCCCTAAATTCATCTATGTTTAAAATTTTTCTATAACCTTTTTATTTAAGGAATGTTTAACTAAATATAAAATTCTTGGTTCACACTTTTTTAAATGATATTTTGTGGATCCTGCTCCATTATGGTCTTGCTCCGAATGCTGCTTTGCAAAAATTGAATGTCAGTATAATTCCTTTTTGCCCTATAAGTTATTTGATTATTTTTTTTTTTTTTTGCTAAAGAACTCGATTATTTTTTTCATCTCTCTCTTCAAAGTTGAATATTTTACTAGGATACTTCTAAGACCTAATCATTCTGAGATAATTTTCTATTTGCCCTCTAATTTGTAGATTCAAGTCTTCATTTATTTTCAAAAAGATACTTGAGATTCTAGTTTAAAATCTTAGTTATATTTCATTATTTCTCCCCCCAAGAGGTACCTCTCTTTTTCCTTTTTTTCTCTCAGATGCTCTGTGTCTCAAAGACAGCCACTTCATATTGTAAGAACTTAAGTTGCTTCTCTGACAATCATGCTGTGATAATTCTGAAAGCTTTACTTTAAAAAGTATTTTCACTATTGCACTTGTCATACTTTTACTGCCAGTTGTTTTAGATTCACTTTAGATGCATCACCAGCTCCTCTGTTCTCTTTTCATAGCTCTTCCTCCTCTACCGCTTTCTCCTTCTCATCCTTTTCTCCTCCTCCTCTTTCTCTCTGTTCTTTTCAACACAGAGCCTTGCCACAGGGAAGGATTAATATACAGTGTACACCAGAATCTAGTGACTTCTCTCTTTTCCCTACTTTCAACTTTACAGTTTGGGCATTCTCCGTTTTCAATTTGGGAAAGCTGAAGGCATGATTTTTAGTACATTCTCTTTTCTTTTTCTTTTTTTGTTTTAGGAGAAAATATCAGGAGATACAGACCTAGGTAGCTACCATTGTGTTATCCACCTGGAAACCTTTTAAATATATTCTGTGATACAAGAGCAAATCTATATTTAATTTCACTTTTTCCTCGTTCATACCAATGCAATCACACTATGCATTCTACGATGTATTTAAGTATTTTATTTATTTGGCAGAGAGATCACAAATAGGCAGAGAGGCAGGCAGAGAGAGGAGGGAAGCAGGCTCCCCGCTGAGCAGAGAGCCCGATGCAGGGCTTGATCCCAGGACCCTGAGATCATGACCTGAGCCGAAGGCAGAGGCTTAACCTATTGAGCCATGCAGGCGCCCCTGATGTATCCTCTTTAAAATTCTACATGTACCTTGAAAATCTTTCCATAGCAGTTTAGACCTATTTATCATATATAATGTATATGTTGCTAAAAAAATTTTTACATGGTGCTAAATGGAACAGTTGGGAGAAAACAACAACAACAATAACAACGACAAAAAAACCCCACCAGAATTCAGAACAGTGTATTCAGTATCAGTGGAACATCCAGCTGGAATACCAAAAACAATTCCCAAGGAAAAATACTAGTATAGGTAAACAAGGGAGATTATCAAATAGTGGAGCACTGTAATAAATACATGATCTTACCTAAAAAACTGCGAAGAGAGCTCAACAGAGGGGATGTAAGGAAGAGCTGCAGGTACTGAACTATGGGCAGGTTAGAGAAGATGACCCAACAGGACTTGTAAGTCAAAGCCTTTGGCAAAAAAAATGTGGAGTGTATTTATATCATGTATGTGTAGCACCCTGTTGCTTTCAGGGGACACTTTCTGTTGCATTCAACTGCTGGTTCTTGTTAGTACAAAATATTAAAACTCTGGGAAAATTCTTAAATCAACATATAGTTGATCTGAAAGTGATACTCATTCCTCTATTTACTAATCACATATGAACTTACTTGTATTTCATCAATAGGTTGTATTTAGTTGCATTTTACTCTTTACACACAATTGAAACTTTAACTAGAATTTCAAATAAATATCCTGTGTCAGCTATTTTCAACCTCATTTATAGAAGTGACAGATATCATGAATTTCCAAGGTTCTTGTGTATACTCCAAATTATTTGTTTGGATTTTTTATTTCTGATCCTGGATTCATTTTTTTTTTTTTTAAGATTTTATTCATTTATTTGAGAGACAGTATGAGCTAGAGAGCACAAGCAAGGGGAGCAGTAGAGAGAGAGAAGCAGACTCTTTGCTGAGCAGGGAGCCTGATATGGGGCTTGATCTCATGACCCCGAGATCATGACCTGAGCCGAAGGCAGACTCTTAACCAATTGAGCCACCAGGCACCCCTGGATTCAGTTTTCCTATTCCATTAATGACATGCTTTCCACCTTCTTAAACTGCATGGTCATCATCTCCCCCATTTTCTTTGGTTTTACAGATTTTTACTTTTTGTTTGAACCCAGTGACATTTTTACTGATATAAACCACCTATTGATAATGAAAGTCTCCTTAAATATTCCATGTGCAATTATTCTTATAATTTACATAATGATCAATAAAAAGGAAAACACTCTCTTCTTTTTAAGGCTACTAACTTAGACATTCTGCTGAAAAGAAACAATTGAAAACCACCAAGATAAAACTCTCACTAACATTTTGGTTAACAATGTGAGAACGGAACAACCTAGATTTGAATTTTGGTTTTGGCCTTTACTAGGTGCGTAACTTTCAACAGGTAGCCTAAGCTTTTTGATCTTCAATTTTTACATGTATAGACTAGGCATATTAAATGTGAGTAGAGAGGTTGACAAGACTTCATAAATGCCACATTTATAAATGCACTGCAGAGGATACATTCAATACTTAGTTTTTTTCCTCTCTTCAAACTTTATAGGATATGTATTAGCATGACTCAACAATTAGCTAGAAAATAACCCTAATGAGATAAATGGGATTGGTTTGACACTACCTTAGGTCATTGCTAAAAAATGTACTCATTTTTAATTTTTGCTGTGTAGCATTTAAACTTTGGAGAAAAGGAGAGCTATGTTCAAGCATGTCTACCATCTCACAGTCAATTATAGCTGTCTTGGATGGTGATGAATGCCTTCTATTACATAGTAAAAAAGCTGAGTGTGAATATCTTATGAATGTGACATGACATTTTTTATGGAAGAATTTTATAAACCTTTCCCATGTGCTTCTGAATATACTATATATATATAACCTAGAATTCTACTGTTAATAATGTTAGCTAACCACGAACCTAAAATCATATTTAGGAAATTGGAGACAGCTGTGAAAGTCAAGGATTTCTTGAGTCAGCAACACTCTGTCACTTCATTGGATTGTTTTTCTCTTGAGACTAATATAGAGCTTAGCGATTTTGTTTAGTCAGCCTTGCGGTTCAAGGTTTCTTCTTTATCAGCACCCTTTCATATGATCCTTGAACACAGGAATAAGGATTACAGAGTACTACCTAATTTACTTTTTAAAAAGAGATTTCAATGAGATGCTGACCTTAGTCTTTTGGGCAAAGATTGAAATTTCCTACAACTTTATCATCAGCAGTAATGGACAAACTTCAGAACCTTAAATATGTCAAACTGCTTTCACATCATTATCCATCTGTCCAAAGGATCTTTATTTTTGAATATGGATTTTGCAAGTGAACTATTTCTCAGTGCCTTCTACAAAAAGTTTCTGTACACCATAAATGGTCAGAGACCATTATGTCAAAATGTTAAGCCTAAAGTTGCAAACCTGATCTTATTTATAATAAACTTCTCAGAATGGCTGGATTACCTAGTAGGTTACATGTGTCTTCATAAAATCGCAACATATATATTCAATAATGTAACTGTTCTAATGTTAACAAAACCTTTGTAATTTTAGTAATTTTTCTTAACAGCTAGCATTTTAGATTGATGTAAAATATGTACCTTTCAGTATAGTTTAGTCAAATGGTATCATTTCCCAGTATAATATGTAAATATTATGCTTTCTTGTAAATATAGGTCTTTCGATTAGACACAGATTTAATTCTATGTAAGTCAAACATTTCCTATCTCATAAGTAGGTCAGGATATGTTTGAGATACAGATTACTAATACAAATAAGTCATCTGTATTCATCTTTCACTCATTCAACATATGTTTTCTATGTGCTTCCTATATACCAGGCATTTTTACCGTCTGTGGATATAGCAAAAGAAAATAAATGAAGAAATTTCCAACAGATGTGGAGCTTGCATTTTAAGAGTGGTGGGAGAAAAACAGTAAGTTAACACACATGCATACAAATGTGCACGTGCTTATGCAATCTCACACACACACACACACACACACACACACACACACACACATGCTGTAACTAAGAAAATTGGAATAGGTTAGCAATGTAGAAGACAGGAGCCTAAAAAATAGTTGCTGAACCTGGGAAATTAAGTGCGGGGTTTTGGGACAGCCCTCTCCTAGCACACCAAGGTGCTGGCTGCCAACTCCATTTTGTCCACCAGCATTTCTTCCACAAGGAGTGCCTCAGCTCCGCCTGTCCCTCACCGGCCCATCCTATGGAAACAAGGATTGACACAGAGGCGTTAGTGTCTCCCAGGGGCTGGCCCTTACCAAAGCCCTGCAGTGTGGGCAGGAGGCCTTGGGCAGCAGCTGGGAGCCTCAGGAGCTGGGAGCAGCAACACCGTAAAGAAAGGAGGGGAAGGGACGCCTGGGTGGCTCAGTTGGTTGGACGACTGCCTTCGGCTCAGGTCATGATTCTGGGGTTTCGGGATCAAGTCCCACATCGGGCTCCCAGCTCCATGGGGAGTCTGCTTCTCCCTCTGACCTTCTCCTCGCTCATGCTCTCTCTCACTGTTTCTCTCTCAAATAAATAAATAAAATCTTAAAAAAAAAAAAAAAAAAGAAAGAAAGAAAGAAAGGAGGGGAAGAGGCCCGGGTAAGCAGGGGTCCAAACAAGGCAGCGGCGCTGGCCACAGAGTACTGCAGGAAAGCACAGGCTAGCACAGCTCTGGAGCCTGCAACCGCCATCTGCTTCCGGGATTTGAAACCCATTTGCAGAAGCCAGGATGGCATCCGTGGGACAACCGATGGAGGGGGGTCTTTGAATCCCCTGTCTTAGAGCTAGGGAAACAGCTCCGGTTCTGAGGAACTAGTGCTTCTCCCTCACTGCTGGGGAGAAATCTAGGTGCTGTTTTCTGGGAAACTGTGACATGTGCCCCTGGGGACCAAATCGAACAAAAAGAAGATGCTCCAGACCAGTGACTATAGCCTGGTGTTCTCCCTGCAGTTCCTGCTGCTGTCCTAGGATCTGTTAATCCCTTCACAGAACTACTCTGAATGGCTCCTCTCATAGTGGTGCTTTTCGTTATCCAGGATACTGCAATTCTCTTCAACATCAACATTCTTTTCCTCCTGTTCTCCAACACCTTCATCTTCCAAGCTGGCCTGGGCAACCCTGTATTCCAGAAGTTCAAAGGGACCACCTTCCTCATGGCTGTGTTTTTTGTCCCCAGCATCTTCCTTCATGTCTGGGTCATGACTTGACTCTGGAAAAACTCCCTGCTTCTTTGTCAGGAGAGAGGGACTTCAAACTCTGTATTCCAGAGACTAGCAAGGCAGTTATACTGTTACTTCTGCAAATGGACAGCTGTGAGACTGGGTGATCCTCACTTCTACCAGGACTCTTTATGCCTGTACAAGTTCACCAAGACCAAAGGTGACCAATTCTTGCCACATTGGTGGATGCCTTTCCTTCCTCATAGAGGCTACCTTTGTGCCTCTGTGGGAGGGGGGTTGGCCCTATGCACAGGAAACAGTTTAACTTACCCAGGACAGGGTCAGGCCACTTGTGTTGAGCAGTTAAGAAGACAGATCCTCCCTTTTGCAAATTAAACTGTTTCCCAGCACAGATTTCATTACATAACGGTCCCTAGCACATAACGCTTCTACCTCTGTTCTTCTCCCCTTTCCTTCCTGCTCTCCACCCCTTTCCTCATACAAGGCTGAGGCTTTATCCTTGGGAAGCTGTCATTTCATCTGGTACAGAAGGGGCTCCTGGTACCTGCTTTCTTTGCACCAAATACTAATTAATGACTGAAGGTTGCAAAGAGTGACATTTTAAGCTCCTGACTGACCACACCAAAGACATTTAGATTTTATACCCTAGGACACCCTCCTCCTTTTTTTTTTACACTTTATAAATAGGAAATAAGTTGAATTTTCCCATAAAAAATATTAGTTTATGCATGAACACTTTTTTCAAATAAGCAAACATTAGAGTCATCTGTATATAAGTCCAATCTTTTTAAAGTGGTTTTATTTTTGATTATGTTAGCATTTAGTAACCATAGAATTATTAGAGTACAAATGTTAATAGACTAGATGTATATATTGATGAATATATATAAAAGTATATCCTCTTGAATTTAACTGGCCTACATTTTATATATTTGTATATAATTTTGTATGATTTTTAAGAAATATCAAAAAGTATGTGTACACACACATCAGCACATGTGTGAACATTCGCATGCACATGTGTGTGTTGTATGGACAGAAGGTATACCCTAGTGTGTTCATCCTGTTTCTCAAAACAAAGCTTGGGTATAAATCTGAGCTCCTGATAGACCCTTCTTTGCAATCCTTTTTCTCTTATCCGTATAACATTTGTTCTGTAACTATGACCCTGGCACATTTATCAGATACTTGTTTCTCATACAGTATTCCATTCACCCATCAAGCACCTGCCAAATAAAACTAGATCAAAATAAATTAATTCATGGTAATTTTATTTTTATTAATATATTACTATGTTGGGGGAGCCTGGGTAACAGAGTAAATTGGTTTTGACAAAAGGTTTGAAAAATGCACTTTAACTCAAATGAAAAACATTGTACTGCTGATATTTCATATATGTGGCCTGTAAATCCAGGAGTACTTTATATATAGAAGACTTCTCATTTTTTTCTCCCAGTAAAGTTAACCATGATATTTAGGTATCATGCATATTACATACATACAATATGTACATACATATTATGTGACAGCAGGAATTTTTGTATGATTAATATGCAACATACATACATACACACACACACAACACACCCAAGAAATAACAGCACTAAAAACCTAAGAACTAGCTTTCAGGTTTTCCTAACCTGAGATTTACCTCCTTGCAATTTTAGGGATTATGAAACTGCCTCACAGAAGGTACTGGCATTTTTTTTTTTTTTTTTTAAGATTCATTTATGTATTTTAGAGACAGAGAGTAGAGCACACAGAGAGAGAGGGAGAAGAGAAGCAGACTTCCCACTGAGCAGGGAGCCTGATGCAGGATGCAGGGCTTGATCCCAGGACCCTGAGGTCATGACCTGAGTGGAAGGCAGTCGCTTAACTGACTGAGCCACCCGGCTGCCCTGATACTGGCTTTAAAAGTCTAGATAAATGGTCTGGAGTTCAACCAGATTTGTGTTTAAAAGTAAAATTCTAAATGCTGCTACATGCAGATAATAATTTCAAATAAACCTAACAATTGTAATTTTTATAGGTGTCACTATCATTGGGCCATATAGACAAAAGTGTAGGTTTCTAGGAATATTTCTACCAAAAATATAATGCTACGAAGATGGGTAGAAAATATTTAACAGAATTGCTCTAGTACTTTTTGAAAAAAAAAACAAAAAAAACAAATGAAGTTCACTTGTCTGGCACACACATTATTTCATTAATTTAGATAAAACACTGTGTGCCCCGCTACACTTCTTTTTTTAAAACAAAATTTTAAATGGTGCATATACTCAGAAAATAGCCCAAATCATTCTTTGTTGACAGAGAAAAGTTTTAAGTTTAAGTTACTACCTACTATTAAACTAGATTTAAATTTGAAATACCAGTACATTACTTCTTTCTCCATGAGCACCCTAGGAGACCTATTTTACCTTTTTATATTTTATAGATACAGGTTGAAAACCTCTTTCCAAATTCAGCTATACACAGTATTGAAATTGGTGTTTATAATTCTCATTCAAGGGGTTTATACTTTTCCCTGTTCCTTCATTAAAATATCTATTGTTCTGTGCAGGCTTAAAAATCTTTATTAATGGAAATTGATACTTTCCTGACTCGAACTTTTCATTCACTCTCTTACTGTAGAGATGCACAAAGAATGATACATGTTGATGTTGACCGTATCCTATTCATGCATTAAATCAGTTTAGCCACCTATGATTAAACAAATCCACATTGAGATAAATTACATATAAAAGCATTCCAGTACTTCATGAATGCATTGTTACATCACCTTGAGAGACAATGTGGTGAGAAAGGAGCTGAAATGATTACCACTTCATTTCATTTCCTTGTTTGATTTACACTTAAATAAGAAACATTTTTTACTACTACCAGTATGGCTATTTTTATTTAAGCAGAGTTAAGATATGAATCTTCTAACTATAAAATGTAGATCGGTAAATCAAGGATTTAATATGTCTACTGGCCTCAGATTGCAATGCAGTTTGTAGTGCACCTGTCAGAGATGCACACCATGTTGGATCATAACGCTATGATTCATATTAGATTAAATCGGGCACTATGTTATCATCAGACGTTTTACGTATTATATGGATTGGGAGCTTAAGAATCATTTTTTAGCATAAAAAATATTCACTATAACATTTTATGAACGCTACACAGATCATTTCACTAGGAGAGCAGTAAAATAGGTCTGTGCCCGATGAAGCGGAGTATGCCATATTTTATGGAGAATCTAAGAAGGATTCTTTCTTGGAACTGATAATCATTATTCCAAAATGAATTACATTCGAATGCATTTTCAAAAAGGGATTTTACCATATTCTTCTACATTTCTCTAAAATACGCAAGGTAAATATTGATGCTAACCTTTTATCAAATATGTCACTTGCAAGTATCTTATCCTATTCTGTAATTTGCCTTCAGTTTGTTGTTTCCTTCACTGTGAAGAAGCTTGTTTTGATGAAGTACTTGATAACAACATGCAAAATAATGAAACTGGACCATTTTCTTATACCATACACAAAAATAAATTCAAAGTGTGCTGAAGACCTAAATGTCAGACATAAAAGCACAAGAGAACTATTGAAGTACTCTAGGAGAACTCGGGAAGTAAACTCTGACATTGGCTATAGCAACTTCTTTCTAGCTAGGTCTCCTGAGGCAAGGGAAACAGAAGTAAAAACAAAACAATGGCACTTCACCAAAATAAGTTGTCTTCGGATTATTAATCAACTATCTTTTCTAAAGTATGTCCTGGCTCCCTCTTTTAAGATTGACAGGCTTTTTTACTGGTCAAGCAGACATACCCAAATGTCCTCTATGTTCGTTGTTGTTTTTTGGTGATTGTCCCATTTTTCATTTGCACGGTGTATAATCAGAATAATTCTATTAATATGTATTTGGCAAGATACAAGAATTGTCCACTCAGTGACCTCCTATAAGAGGAGTCATTCTCATTTTTACTCAATAGCAGGAGTGAATGTTTATATGGAGTGGCCCCAAACTTATCTACTCTATTTTTTTCAGTGTTTGTTAGACTTAGTTGGGAAGACTTATTGCCTGATTCCTTAGAAAACAAACCTGTAATTTTCAGTATACATGTTACCTGGTCTTTTCCTTTTTCTTCTTCCATTTCCAACAATTTGCTCAAGGAAACTATAATTTTGGGGATGCAGTTAGTCATCCCCCCCACCACAGTGGGTATTTTAGTACACATACTAATATACTGATTTTCATAGTAACTTGAAGTACAACTAATTTAAGACCAGATCTCCCAGTGCCATTTTAAAATGGTACCAGGCTAGTAAAGAATCACTAAAGAATGTCACTTAAGATTCAGTAATTATTTCAAGACAAGTAATACTCAAAATCATAGTTATTTTATGGTGTTAGAAAACAGACATGGGACTTTGAATCCAGTGAATACAAAAAAAGGAACAAGTCCCCTGCTAGATGAGATCCACGGTGGATTACACCTTTTTTTTTTTTTAATTTTTATTTATTTATTTGACAGATCACAAGTAGGCAGAGAGGCAGGCAGAGAGAGGAAGGGAAGCAGGCGCCCTGCTGAGCAGAGAGCTCAATGTGGGGCTTGATCCCATACCCTGAGATCATGACCTGAGCTGAAGGCAGAGGCTTTAACCCACTGAGCCACCCAGGCGCCCCTGGATTACACCTTTACAGAGAAGTGAAAGGAGGAAGAAACCTCGCTAAATGCAGTTAAGAGGAAGACAGCTAAAATTTAAACATGGGAAATGACTGTCTGTTCCTGGAGTTGAGGCAGGAGAAGTAAGGGTCTCTTGCTGCCAAGGGACAGCAAGGGGCCTGGCAGAGTAAGGACGTATGTAGAGGAACAGGAGAAAGTTAACAGGTGGCCGAGCCTTGCGCAATGCATCAGGCCTTCCACCCTTCAATCCCGGACGAGTAACTTGGCAAATGAAACAGTCTCATTTTTATCAGTTTTTTTTTTTTTAATACAAAGTATCCCACCTTTAATGAAATATTAAGAAATGTGAAAACGTATTACTATCATAATAATGCTATCAGACCCGGAAATGTCCAGCTGTTGGAATCATCAGAAATGGATTAAGGTAATTATGATTAACATGTTCAATAATTTAGAGAAGTGAGCAACATGAGGGAATAAATAATGCTTTTCAATAAAAGATAGAATTTTATTTTTGGAAATTTTCAAAAGCACTGAATGGAAATGCTACAATAAAAAAAAAACTCATATTAGGCTTCAAGATTTATTTTGGGGGGCTTTCAAGAGAGCTGTAAATAGCAGATAAAGGATCAATGAATACATACATTTCAGACAAAATGTGGAAGAATTTCTCTCTAGCAGACCTGCTAAGTAAAGTCTGTTAAGAGAATTTCTTTATACTGAAGAGAAAGTATAGAAAACTAATTCTGAAGAGATAGCAATGCCTGGATGAATAAATATATGGTAAATATAACAATCTCACAAAAACAAAACTAGTAAATTAGTAGTTTTAAATTTAGTAGTTTAAATTACTACTAAATTTAGTAGTAGTAGTCATAAATTAGTAGTTGGCCTCCTTAATATCCTTCCTCTAGTCTTTAATTAGGTAAAGAAAAT
Source organism: Lontra canadensis (assembly GCF_010015895.1). Taxonomy (NCBI): domain Eukaryota; kingdom Metazoa; phylum Chordata; class Mammalia; order Carnivora; family Mustelidae; genus Lontra; species Lontra canadensis. The sequence continues at coordinate 587,883 of NW_022631042.1, forward strand.
TGGTAAATATACAGAAGATTGGAAGAACTGTACTAAATATTTTGACTTAATATTGTATAATATCACACCCAATATTGATAAAATACACGTTTCTCTCAAACGTACTGGAAATACTCAATGATAAAAGCTGATCCACAAAACAGGTCACATTTTGTTAGAAGAGAATTTGTACAGAATTTGTTCTGTGCTATAGTGGTAACCAATTCTAAGTCACTAAGTAGATAGATCTAGAAAATCTCCACATGCTTGAAGATTATACAATCTCTTTCTAATATATCATGGGTCTAAAAATTAAAAAAAAAATACCTCAAAAATAATTGATGAAAACACAACTTATAAAATTTTCTAATCAGTGCTTTAAGTTATAGCATTAAATGCAATAAAGAAAAAGGAAAGAGGAGTCAAACCTATGATATAAACTTCCACATTAGTTGAGGGATGCTTGGCTGGCTCAGTGGGTGGAGCATATTACTCTTAATGTGAAATCAAATTCCACACTGGGTATTGAGATTACTTAAAAACAAAACGAACAAAACAACAAAATACTTTAAAAAGCCAGTTGAACAAAACAATCTCAAAGTCAAAGTTGTCAACATTAAAAAAAAAAACTTTCTACATATTTCATTTATTCCATTAAAATTAAAGGATTAAATATTATATGCTAACTGCAAAAGATGTGGCAAATGCACTTGACAAAATACAACATACGTTCATAATAAAATTGTTCAGCGAATTAAGAATACTAGTAAATTTTCTCAACCTCATAAATTTCAAAACCAAAATTCAAACCAAAACCTATAGCTGATACCATAATTAATGCTAAATAAAGACCACCTTACCCATGATTACAAAGATATTACAAAGACCAAATAACAGCCACCACAATAAACCATGTAAGGAACAATAATTTAAGGCTCTTATTCTTGTGTTTTCCATATATATATAAAATACACACACATATCTCAAACTCTTGTCAATATCAATATCAATATCAATATCAATATTATCTGAGGTTTTCCAAAATTAACTGTAGCAGCTGATCTCCATTTTCAGTGCACACTCTCTACCTCAGGAAACTGTGGTACATATGTGGGGTTTCTAATTCATTTGTAATGCTTCTCAGAACTTTCAGAATCACTGAAGAGAGGTGATTTCACAGTCTTGACTTCAAAGAGGACCATAAAAATAGTTCTTGACCCATTTATTAAAGTATACTTTATTTAATAATAAATAAAGTTGTACTCTTAAGAATCACTTAAGAAATCTCAGTGGGTTAAATAATATATTTAAACTGTAATACTTGGAGAAAATAAGGAAACAATTTAACTCACAATGAAATTAAGTTTGGGATATTATATAGATTTATAAATTACAGCTTTATATAAGATAATCAGATGGTAATCGGTAGCACATAAACATGAAACCTTCCTTATAAAGAGTTAGTAGCACTGTCATCTTTTAGTCACAAAAAGCAAGTGTTTTCCTAACTGTTACATCTTTAACTTATAATAATTATTTGTTTCCATGCCTCCTTTCATATTCTTTTGTCCACTCCCAAGGGAAACTCATAGGGCACTGTTATCCTACTCGACCTCAGAGCTGAATACAGTTCCTAGCGCAATATAGGAGTTTTGAATTTAATTTAGTTTTAAAGATAAAGTAGTCAGCCCTAAATTCTAGAGAGCACAACAAGACTCATAGGATCAAAGGTAAAAACATAGACCAACTAGAAAAGCCAACACACAGGAGGATTTGGACATCATTGTGTTTAAAACAAAACGAAATAAGACTCTGAAAAAACAGTTTGTAGTAGTCAATTACATAAAACAAAACTAAACAAAAAACAATTTGTTCAGCACAGTGAAATATTTCAGTAGTTAAAACAATAAAACATTATTGTCACCTTTCATGTGACAATCTACTTATATACGCATGAATCCATTACGCATTCTGAAGAAAAATTTGGAAAAAAATTTACTTGAATATATGTACAAATGTCTATTTCTGCTGTTGAAAGCATGCTCATTACTGAGAAAGCATGATCATTCTGAGATTGCATGGAGTAAACCCTCAGGGGTTACTCAGTCTTCAGGTGAACGATTACATTTTGGATTATAGGGAATACACATTACCTCCTTAGAATGGAGCAATGGTATAGTAACTTGTAAATGGATTTAACTAGCAATGGTGCAACACTGATTTACTTAAACTTTGGGGTATGGATCAACATTTTTTTAAACTAACAGGCAATACATTGCCTCTTAAATTCTACCAAACCTTAATTTTGTTATTCTTAACCAGAAATATCAGTATTCAAAGCATAGACTGCACATTTCCAAAATTTGACATTAATTAGGCTGAAGACATTTTTTCACTGACAGTTTTGAACTTTTTGGATAACCGTGAAATTAAATTTCATGAATATAAAGCAGAGTGAAATTATTTCCTTTTCAGAGAATCAATGAATTTTATAATTTCCTTTAAAAGTTTTTATTAATAATACCAACTGTCCATGTACCAAAGTTTACTAAAAGCATCCTATAATGTAAGAACTCTGAGGCCAGAACTGTATTTTTATTTTTGTCTGACAGATACATATGTATTATACTAATATGTAATATCCAAAAAAGTCAACATAGAACACAAGAAGCACTATTCATTTACTTCTCCTTAGAAGAAAATTCTCATATGTGTAAATAAATATAAATTAAGTTTAGCCTCTCCATAGATTAGTACCATTTTAACAAAATTAACCAAAAATTTTGGTAAGAAAAGTGAAAGTTAAGTTTATTTGGTCACTTAATGAATTAAAAATTTCAAATATCTACCATTTGTTCTTAAAGTCATGGTGAATGTGTTGAAAGAAAAAAAATAGGTTTTGTCCTCAAAAAGATTGCAATCTATATAAGGACATCAGTGGATATGTAAATCCTGGAGGTGAAAACAAATTAAAATAAAATCAAGTGTCAGAATGTGTGGTGCAGAGCAGAAGGAAACGCTAGTATTTTTGTATCTTAAATGTCACTTACGATACAAATCAGCAAGCCAGATGCAGTGATATTTTCTAAAAATCAAGGTGATCTATGTGCTTTTTATGACCACATATATAGTCTGGTTTCTGAATGATTTATGGTCTTCTCAAACCAATGAAGAAGTTAATAATAACTATTTCTTTGAAGAATGTTTTAATTTCTTCTATTGTTATTTAAGTGACTAATATAAGTATAAAGCAGGTAAAATTACATAGTTAATGCATAATACATTTCAAAATAAGTTAGTATAATAAAAAATACTAGCTGTATTTTCAGAAGACCTAGGTCTTTCCTCATTGTTCCGAATAACTAGAAAATTACCTCTGTAAACCTCAGTTTTCTAGACTCTAAAATTTTGAGTCTAGAAATTTGTTCTAACTCACATTATGCAGATCAGATGTCCCCAATGTGATAGCACTTTCTAATGACAGAAAATGCACAATATACATAAAATATCGGGAAGGTTAGAATTCTTGTAGAGAAATAATGGTTTTAATGGTTCATTGTCCCTCATCCTGTACTACACAGTTTATTTTCTGCTGCAAAACCCAACCAAATTCTCCATGAATTACAAAAATAACATTTATTTTCAATTCATGTTATGAGAAGTCTGCCAGATGGTTGTAGCTCAGATAGTTGGTTCAATTCTTCTAGGCTCTGTTAATTTGACTAGTTTATAGGAAATTTGAAATGGGATGCCCATATGAAAATATTCCCTAAGAACTAAATTAATGCATGTATATTAGCAATGAATTTTATAAACATGCTTCCTTTTATGTTCTCTTTGCCCAAGACAGCACTGTAAGTAGCAAAATGTTATTCATTGCTCTTCTCAAACTAATCTATTATCATTTTATAAAGAAAGTCACAACCTTTCATGCTGATTGTTCTAGAAAATCTGTGTTTTGTTTCTTTCAATGAGTCCCTGATTACCAACAGTTCGACTCCTTTTTGAATTCAACTTCTTATAATCATCAATTAGTGAAATTAGTAATATATATCTTGCAGTATTAACATTTTGTCTCAAATTTGTTCTCCCAAAGCAACTTCACTAGGTTTATTTTCTACCTCCTGCTTTAACCAGGATAACACTTTTAGTTTTGTCAAAGCAAACTACAGACCACTACTTTTTCAGTCTTCTTTAACAGTAAAATTTTAAGCCTCTCGTCGGGTTACCAAAGGGGGGGAAAATTATAAGAGAATACACAAATTACAAATATCAGAAGTTGAAGAGTGTCCATCACTACTGATCCCATGAACATTGCAACATTAGTAAATGAATATTATTAACAACTCTATGCCCACAAATTTGGTAACTTGAAATAGAACATTCCCTCAAAGTCATTATCTAAAGAAACTCACACAAGATGTATAATCTGAGCAGGTATCTATTAAAACAACCAATTCAGTGATTAACAACCTTCCAAAATGAAATTGCCTGTTGCAGGTGGTTTCACTAGTGAATTCTGACAAACGTTTCAATAATAATGATACCAGTTCTCTATAATCTACCCAAAAAATAGCTAGCAAATACTTCCTAACTCATTCTATCAGGTCAGTATTACTCAAATAACAAAATTGGATGGCAACCTGAAAAAACAAAAAAAAAAAAACTACAAACCAAGATGTTTCACAAAAACAGATATGAAAACCTACAACAAAACATTACTAAATAAAATTCAACCCTGTATATAAATAATTATATACCATAAAAATGTTGAACGGATTCCAGGTGTATAAGGCTATATCAACATTTTAAAACTAATTATAATCCATCATATGTTAAACATGAAAAATTTTACTGATACACAAGAATTATTTGAAAAATGCAATACTATTAATGATTTAAAAAAAAAACAACCAAAAACCTTCTGACTAGAAATAGAGGGGAAAGTAATCCAGTTGATTTAAAATAAAACTAATGTCTTATTTAACTTTCCCCCTAAGATCATCAACAAGACAAGGCTATCTTCTTTCACTACTCTTCCTAGGCACTGTACTGGAAGTCCTAGCTAATGTAGTAAGAAAAAAAAGCATATAAAACGTATGCAAGTTGAGAAGAAAGAAAAAATAAAGGGCAAATAAAAGCACATGAGAAGCTGCTCAGTATCTTACGTCATTAGGGAATTGCAAATTAAAACAAGACACCTCTGTGCATCTAGAATGATTAAAACCCAAAACACTGACAACACCAAATACTGATGAGAATGTGGAGCAACAGAAACTCTTATTCTTTGCTTGCAGGAAAGAAAATGGTCTAACCACTTAACATTTCTACTACAGTTTGGAAGTGTGTTGCAAAGTTCATCAAAGCTGCAAAGTTCATCACAGTCATATCACATGATCCGTCAGTTACCCTTGTATTTACTCAAAGGAATTGAAAACTTATGTTCACACAAAAAGCGCACATAAAGGTATATCACTTCATTCATAATTGTAAAATATGGGAAACAACCAAAATGTCATACAATAGGTTAACAGATAAATTGGTACATCTTAACAACAGAATATTCAGCAATAAAAAGAAACTATCAAGTTTTGAAAAAACAGGAAGAAACCATATTTATTACCAAAAAGCCTGTCCAGAAAAACTACATCTAGTATCATTCCAACTAAATGAAATTCTTAAAAGACAAATATATGGAGATAGTAAAAAGTGGTTGCTGGGGATTAAGGGTAAGAGTGAAGGATAAGTAGATAGAGCACAGGAAATTACAGGGCAGTGAAAATATTCTGTAGCACATAGTAATGAAATATATACATGATACTATGCATTTATCAAAACTTGCAGCATATACAACACAAAGAGTGAACTGTAATATAAACTATGTACCTTAGGAAAGGATAGCATATCAGTAATGATTCAATTTTAACAAACGTATCACACTAATTCAGGAAATTACTAACATAGGAAACTAAATATTAAGGGAACTAGATGTGGAGGAAGAGGATATACTGCAAATCAGTTTCTGCTTCATTTTTCTATAACCCAAACTAGTCTAAAATAGAATCTATTAATTAAAAAAAAAAACACGTGATTTCTAGTACCAGGTCCACATGTAAGGGACTTGGAAATTCTTGCTAAATTATAACAAAGACACTAAGCAGACTGAAAAATCAGTAACTCTTCAGGGATCTCTAAGAGAAGACAGGACACAGGGAAAACAAACCAATTGCCCCCAACAGTGGAGAGACAAACACAGGAAGACACGGGAGTTACGACTTACCGAAGTGGAGACTCTAGCAGACGCCACCACTGAAGGAGAATGGGGGTAGGAAAACCCCAAGAATAGTTGCTGAGCTCCTAGAGGCTCGACACAAACAATTCTGAGAGTTAAAAACTCCTGGGCAGAAGAGTCAGAAAATGGCCCCCACAAGATTTATCTCCAGGAGCCTGACCAGGTTCCCTCAATAAGTAATGGAGAAAACTTCCCCCACTTGTGTCTCAAGCAGGGGGAAGGGGAATATTCGAAGTTGGCAAATGTTGATAATTACTGAGGGTGAAGTGCTCAGTATTTTGGAGCTTATTATACTATTCCTTTTACTTTAGTGAATGTTTGAAATTTTCCATAGTGATAAAAACAATGATAGAAAGCTTATATGTATATATGAAAGTAAAGGAACTAACCAGAGCAAAGTGCTGTCTCCTTAACAAAGCCTGCCCTCAAGGAAAACGATTTAACCAGAGTCTAACCTGCTGGGGTGTACCGAGATCCAGCTGACCTGCTAAAAAAAAAAAATAATAAGCAAGTCCAGCCAGTCTAATTTTCCACAGGAAAGCAGGGAAATAGCCAAGTATAGACCATTCTAGCCATCTTGTACCACCTAAGGGAAAGGAAAAAAACAAACATAACAACAACAACAAAAACTGAGAAAAAGTTCATAAACCAGTACATCTGTCTGGCCATCAAGAAAAAAATGAAACATACCAAAATGGCAAAGAACACAATCTGAAGAGAAGAGAACAAGCGTCAGAAACAGACATGGGAAGGATATTGGAATTATCAGACCAGGAATTGAAAACAACTGCAATCAAGATTCTAAGGGTTATAATGGGTGGAGCAGATAGCGTGCAAGAATATATGAGCCATGCGGGGCACCTGGGTGGCTCCATGGATTAAAGCCTCTGCCTTCAGCTCAGGTCATGATCTCAGGGTCCTGGGATCGAGCCCCGCATCGGGCTCTCTGCTCAGCATGGAAACTGCTTCCTCCTCTCTCTCTGCCTGCCTCTCTGCCTACTTGTGATCTCTGTCTGTCAAATAAAAAAAAAAAAAAAAAAAAAAGAATATATGAGCCATGTGAGCAGAGAAATGGAAATCCTAAGAACCCAAAAGTAATGTTAGAGACAGAACCCACTGTGACAGAAATGAATAACACCTTTGATGGGCTTGTTAGTAGACTGGGCACAGCTGAGGGAAAAAAAAATCTCTGCCCTTGAAAATACCTCAATAGGAGCCTGCAAACGGGGGGGGGGGGGGAACAACTCAAAACAGACACAATACAATCAGTAGCATAGCATCGATGTAGCTCAGGATTTCCTACTAATAAGTTCTCTAACCTCCAAAAATTTGATGGAAAGTTGTCCTCAACATGCACACAGGAAAGGAAAGCTCTTCAGTTTGTTAATTTCCAAGATGTTTTATTTGTTTTATTAAAACTGAATACCGAGGGGCGCCTGGGTGGTTCAGTGGATTGAAGCCTCTGCCTTCGGCTCAGGTCATGATCTGAGGGTCCTGGGATTGAGCTCCACATCGGGCTCTCTGCTCAGCGGGGAGCCTGCTTCCCTTCCTCTCTCTCTCTACCTGCCTCTCTGCCTGCTTGTGATCTCTGTCAAATAAATAGAATCTTAAAAAACAAAAAAACAAACAAAAAAAACTGAATACCGAGATGCTATAGATTCAAACATAAAATAATCTTTCTTTTCTTGAAGATAGTGGTAAATTACAAAAAAAGAAAAAAAAAAGAAAGACAACAGAAACTATTGGCAAATGGTGCATATTTACTACATAGTAACTTCATATTTTCATTGGAACTAAAATTTTGGACAACCATAAAAACTGTGTGTGTGTATATAATATATGTGTATATATATTATATATAATATCATATTATATATAATATATATACACATATATTATATATACATATAAATATATATAATATTTATATATATAAAAAGTGTGTGTGTGTGTGTATATATATATTTGCATTTGTGTATGTGTGTGGATTTTGTTTTTTTTTTAAAGATTTTATTTATTTGACAGAAAGAGAGACAGCAGGAGAGGAAATACAAACCGGGGGAGTGGAAGAGGGAGAAGCAGGCCTCCTGCTGAGCAGGGAGCCCAATGCAGGGCTCCATCCCAAAACCCTGGGATCATGACCTGAGCAGAAGACAGCTGCTTAATCAACTGAGCTATCCAAGCACCCCTGTGTGTGGTTTTCTGTTGGTAGATAAAACATACTGATTTACTGGTTATGTTCAAAGGATGGGAAAATAACTGAAGAGTTTGGAATCGGGAAGAGATATTTATAGTTCAAATTGAAAAATAACTATAAAAGAAATTTTCATAGAAAAATATAAAATGTCAGTATATTAAAATGATCTATTTAAAAGAAGAGACTATTAGAATGGAATGAAAGAGAAAACCTATCATATACAGAATATAATAAATATATTTAAGGCAAAAGTATTTTCAAAATTTTAAAATCAAAGGAATATAAAAATATATATTAACCAAATGAAAAGTGAATGGGGGAGACATTTGTTTACATAAGGCAAAATAGAATTAAGACATAAACCTTGATATTCAGTACTGCTTAATATTAACTGCAAAGAGAGGTTTGACCAAATTATATAGTATGTAAATTATAACTCAATAAAACTGTTTTTTTTTTTTAAGATTTTATTTATTTGACAGAGATCACAAGTAGGCAGAGAGGCAGGCAGAGAGAGAGGGGAAGCAGGCTCCCTGCTGAGCAGAGAGCCTGATTCGGGGCTAGATCCCAGGACCCTGAGACCATGACTGGAGCCAAAGGTAGAGGCTTTATCCACTGAGCCACCCAGGCCCCCAATAAAACTGTTGGAAAAAAAAACGTTTCTTTTTGGCATGACCATTAAAGGTAGCAAAGAAGAGCATTATCTGACATCCAACCACAGGCTGGCAATTGAAAGCCTGCATTGATGTATCACACCATTTCCATTTATGCTCCCCATTCTTCTTTTTTTCTTTTTTAAGATGTTATTGATTTATTTTAGAAAGAGAGAACACACCAGTGGGGACAGGAGCAGTGGAAGAAGGGGAGAGAAAATCCCAAACAGATTCCAAGCTGAGTGTGGAGCCTGACTCAGGGGTCCATCCCAAGACTCTGAGATCATGACCAGAGCCAAAATCTAGAGTCACATGCTTATTAACCCATTGAGCCACCAGGGTGCCCCCACTCCATTCTTCTTAAACATCATGGGACTTATATTTATCCAACTTAGATTAAATGGGGAAGGATTTATGGTGCCTCTGAAGAGAGGCAGCCCCCTGAGCTGGGATTCATTAGCATTGTGATCTGGTGATTAGGTGTCAACAGTAAGAACAACAGTGCCAGTTTCATTCTGATTTTCATCCTGTTCTTTATCCACCACCTGAACAGTTGACTCACCTAAACCACTTTTTTTCCATTTCTCTCATTATTATTTTCATTTTTCTGTTAGCCTTCTTCGTTCTTTGGAATGGCTTCTCATTATTAAAGCAGAACATGGCAGATATGGTGGCAAGAGGGTTTTTTCCTATGTGCTTTATCACCGTCTGAACATGAGGTTGAAACAGGGTGGCCCAGGCAGAAGGAACTGCCAGTATCACAAGGTATATGGTTGTTTGGACCAGAGGCACATCATTTTGGCTGGGTGTTTGTTTGTCATCATAAAACCAATCTCACCTTGCTTGTTACATGTAACATTTTAAGGGCTTCAGGGGATATTTCATTATTTAAAGAAGATAAGATAATCAAGTGGTAAGATTTTCAGCATAAACTTGCTCAATTCATGACTTCATTCATTCCAAATTGGTCAATTCAATTATGTCTGAATGCTGGAGGATTTTCCGTGTGTGAATTCTGTTGGGACGCAGCCTGAACAGTCCATTCTTTTCGATTATGTATACCATGAAATTGTAAGCCTCCCAACCACTTAACTCCCAACCACTTATCAGGGAGTTGCTAATATTTTCAAAGTGTGAACTATATTCACAGGCTTCTGTGGTCACCTCTCTCCTGTGTCATATGCCTGGGAGTATGGCTAGTGACTGATGACCATATCTGAATAAAATCACAACTGATTACGGTATTTCTCAAATTCCCAACAGAACCTTCCTTGTACAATAATACTTTTTTTCAATTGTCTCTTTTACCTACTATGATTGACTCTTTTCTTATGTGTTCAGCAATTCTATTTCGGCTAAAAATCAATTAAGTACTAACCCAGTTATAGTCCTTCTCTGTCTCCTCCTCTCAATCGGCCTTTCCTTACGAATTTATTTTACCAACTCAACAGGAGTCAAAACTTTTCACTCATAAATAATAAACAAACAAGCAAACAAACCTCTACCACAGAAGTTTTGCTGCTTTTTACTGAGAGTGGGTCAGCAGCTGTCCTGGCATTGAAATGAGCTCTTTCCTTTTCTTTTTCCCTTGTCCTTGCCAAACCGTAAAGTACACTTGCCATATTGAGTTGTAGGTCTGAAAAGTCAATCCTTCCTCTTCACGATGTCAGCGTGTAAGATCTACTATGATTAAATACCTGTCGTGGTCTTGGGTTCCGTTTGATAATCAAACTCATAAAGCACAAGTTCATTAACTTTCATGAAGGTTAAAGATCAGGGAACAATATGCACAATGGCCAAAGAGCAATTGTCTCTTGGCTCTCAGAACCAGCTTCTGAATATTCCCTAATTTCTGTGTTAAGATTATGGCTTAGATTTGAAATTGAATTTTTTTTTTTTTAGATTTGTATTTATTTATTTGTGTGTGTAAGAGAGAGAGAGAGAGAGAGAGAGAGAGTGAGAGCGCACAAGCCAGGGGAGAGGGAGAGGAAAATGGAAAAGCAGACTCCCTGCTCAGCAGGGAGCCTGACTAAGGGCTCGATTCCAGGACCCTGGTATCATTACCTGAGCCGAAGGCATATCATGAGATATACAACAGAAGAATGGGCAGGGACTTGAAGCAAAGGTCAAGTCAGAAACCGCTTTGAAATGGAAGCATTTGCTGATGGGAATAAACCAGGAGGGAAGGAAAAGTAAAACAGGCAGAAGGAAGAGGGAAGCATCACTAGAATGATGTACTCATGTAGGCAAGAAGTGAGTACTGCACATTGCTGGAGTACTCGGAATATTTCCAGACTCTTCTCGTGTGTCATTACGCTATTTACTGCCATTTCAGGCTTCAGAAGAGATAAATATATGCTAGCAACTCTTTGTTTCATTGCTAATATTTTTGGTTCCTTTTTGAACATTTAGTATTATAATTTCTTATTGAAATGTTCTAGGGTGAATTTTAATTCACAGAAGTGAGGAAATCTACTAATCGTGTCCCTATTCCATTGTACTATGAAGAAATGTTTCCCAAGATTTTAATTGCTCAGAGAAAACGAACAAAATCTAAAATTGGTGCAAAGGATCCACGCATAGCTGAGATTTTCTAGGACTTTATGCAGGAAAAGAAATTGTAGCTCACATAACAGTGGCACTGTAATCAGTGATTTCTGCTGAACTCTTCGCAGAGCATTCACTGGGATTCCAGGTGTGTTTAATATGCAGGAGACGGATCCAATCAGACAAAGCAGGGGAAGGCTTTGCAAAGAGGAACAATGTCTTCTCTGTCCTGGTGTGTGTTCCCCACTATAGTGATTGTATTGATAGAGTTTTATTTCTCCCATTTGTTCTTGCCTTTGTTGTTGATGACATTAATATATTTTTAGGAGCCAAGCATCCAGGGATAACCAGAGAGATATAGCTCATATCATGCATTACTAGGATGACAGCAGAGATAGTATTAGCTGAAAATCTGCTCTCTCAGTACAAGACCAATCAGAAAAACAACGTGGAAGCCATTCTTTTCCTTTTCTATTATTTGCTTACCAGCAGTCTTGTTCTTGCCTCTAATCAGATTTTTTGAAGTCCAAAGCTATTTAAACATAGCCATATTTCTTATCTTGGACACTCAAATTTGGCCTCTTTGTTTTTAAGCCCTTATATGGGAGTAAATAAACCACTAAGAGTTTTATTGATTTTAAGTTAGAGCATAAGCAATCTGGCCCCGGCTACCAGCATCTAGTATTTAAGGGAAGGATTTGACTCCAGCATTATGTTCTTTCGCTTTCCCATCACCGAGCATAGATTTGGCTGCGAATGGCTGCAGCAACGTGCATGTGACCCAATTTGAAATACACCTTTAAAGCAACTTTGACTCCTCAGCACTCTTGCGTTCCCAGTGATTTAACAATAATGCTTTCCAACCAACATGTTATTTTTCTCTCATATTAACAAAATCCCTAATCTAATTCCAATACGGGTTTACCATCTTTTTGAGATTACAACCCTGTTTTCCAAACAAAAATGGAATAAACCACGGTCGGAGATGTATCTCTCAAAAGGAAATTCTACCAAAATGGAATGTTCCATAATTCATATGATTAGTATGGTTTTGCCATTTATTTTCTGTGTGGCTTGTTTTACAGATGATAGCGTGAGGGCCAGGCAGGCTAATTAATCTCAGGGCACATAGGTTATGTGGCATGCTGTCACATTAGTGCTTCTACACAGCTGCCAGGAAAAGGCAGCATGACCAAAAAATGTCATGGGACGTGAGGTCTTCTAATTAACCCCACTGTAATTTTTCAAACTGCTGACCAATATCTTCTTCAGAACAGCAGCAAATGTCAATGAAGACTCAGGTATCTGTTCAGGGTAGAATCACTGTTGTTCAAATAGCAAGAGAAAAACAGACCAGATGCTCTCTGGTGTTGAAGAGAGGAAGAAAGAAGCACCCCAGGTTATACCTATTATTTTGGAGACAATATATCTCTGAACTAGAAGATCAGTGTGACATTGGCTTTGCCTAAACTAGGCTGTGTGTGAAAAACTAGGCTTTGCTTAAACTAGTGCGATGACAGAATTTAACAGTATGTGAGATTCTTACCTATTATCATAAAAGTGGCAGTGAATACTACCTTGCTACCACCTGAGCAAAACAGCCTGTAACATCAGCCTTTGCTGGCAATGACAGCCCCTTTCCCCCAGCAGTGTTTACACGCTTCACACAATTCAAAACAGGAAACTAGAGCTTGGATGTCCGGTGGACTTATTTGCATGTTTGTCTATAAAACATCTCATAGAAATATTAAAACCTATGTGTTTGGAGGAAACTCTGGTTTTGTGGTGGGTGCTCAGATATAAGGATCGAAAAGAAGTTTAAATCATTTCTGTTTTTATCATCTTTAGAATTGATATGAAAAGGTTCAAGATATTGATGCAAGGTTTAGGGGTAATACATAAACAGAGGACCCGGTCCTTGTCCAAAGAGAAGAATTATATTCCTCAAATGCTTCCTGTACCCAAAAATGATGGAATCTTACATTTCATCATTAATGAAAATTACAAATACAACTATCCCTTAGTAATCTTTTTCAGCCTCTGCAGACTGAGATGAAAACTATTCCTTTCAAAACCATGGTTATTAACAGAGAGGAAAGAGAGGAGAATGCAATACAACTACACCTCCCTGCCCGCTCCTGGCCCCTCGTCCCACTCACCTCACTTCCATTTTTCCAGCAATCACTACCTGGTACTACACGTGATTGTTCCTCTACTGTCTCTCTCTCTCTCCCTTTCTGAGAATGTAAGTGCCAAATGGGCATAAATCTTGTTTTGCTCACTTTTGTGTCCCCAGTAAAACTAGCATGTGATAGAAACATCAGAAACTAGCATGTCAAGAAACATCAGTTGAGTGAACGCATAAAGGCTGAAAAGGTTATTGAGTGCCCCAAAAGGGGGAGATAAACACCAAACAATGAAGGCTAGGCTTTATAAAGAGAAAAATGGACGATGGTGATTTTGTTTTACACCTTAGACTTCTCTCAGTTCGGTGGAGAATCAGTATTCTGATGTATTCTCCACATCAGTATATGGCTATGTATATAACATACACACATATATGTCAAATATAATCTTGGAGAGGTTTATAGTGTGAGAATAAATATACATCGAAGGAGAGGAAAAGGAAGATATATAAGTACGAGACAAGTGATATAAAAGAAAAGTGTTATAAAAAGAAAAGAAAAAGCAACCTGCATTCAAATCCATTTTCTGCCCAACTCTTTTGCTTTCCAAGACACTAGGTTTTTTAAAAACCATCTCCTTAACTTCCTGGGGGTGGAGACCCTTGCTTATCTTTCTGATAAAAAGGTCACTACAGTAACTGTGATCCCGTTGACTTTTGGAAGTTAACAACTCCCAACTCCCCACTATTGCTTTGGCATTCCATCTTTTCTATTGCTATAAAGCCAAACACTGTGGTCATCTACCTTACCATCAGCACTGACCTACAGAAGAAAATCTCTACAGTACAGAATGGTACCAGTACCTCTTTCACCAGTGGTATTCCTGATGACTTTGGTAAATGGATGTGCCCTCTGGGCATTCTTACAGAATATAATCCTCCATTGAGTAGTCTGGTCTCATATAATATATTCCCTCCTGCAAAGTCGCTTTTCTGAGCCATTTTGACCCCTTTTAGAACTGTATCCCATGGAAACTCAGGCATTCCCACTTTGGTCAGTGTGGACAATTACTTTCTCTTGGCTTTTAAGGGCCCCTCTAGCAGTGAACTTCTCCTATTTTCTTGGTCTTCACTGATAAACTCTATTTGGGGAACGTGTCCCCAAGTCTATGAATTCTTGTTTACCCAGCCTCAAGTTCTGTACCTCTCTGCCCTGAAACCCTTAAGCAAGCACCCTCGTGTTCCTGCTGGTACATGTAAGCTTTCTTGCACCTCCTTTGGAATGCACATGACCGATTTCTAAAGTTCTTGATTAGTTTCAAAACATGTTTATTCTTGTTTATGCAATCCATGTTTCCCACTCATCTGTATACTCTTTCAACTTCTGATCTCGTCTGACTCTAAAAGCATCGTAAAGTAGAACAACAAGGTGGAAGAAAATCATGCTCTATTTTTAATAGCCAGGTGACAAGGAAGACTCATTGAGACATTTTCAGACTTACAAAGAGAAGCATAATGCATGCATTAACATAGGGAGAAAGCTTGCTTAAAATGGATAGAGTTACTATCTATTTTAAAAAAGGAGGCTTCATCAAATGAAAAGATAGAAAGCTGATGTCGTTTTTTAAAAAATATATTCACTTTAATTACATTCATTTATCTGGGAGGAGAATCCTTACCCTTTCAGATAGAAGGTGAAATGAAATCTCATCTTTAGGTAGAAATAAAGTGTTTACAGGTAAGTAGCTATGTACTAGAGGAGTTTAATAAACAGAAATTTTCTATTGATAGTAATTCAACAAAAATTCTACTGAATATTGACCTTTAAATTTTCTCTTCAGTATTACTTTGAACTTGAACATAATGTACATAAATTTCAGAAATGTACATAAATTTTGGAGAGTTAAAAGAGAACCCGATGCCTGTGGAAACACTCAAGCTTCACTTTCTCACTTAGAAACAGTAAATTGCAAAATGCATTTAAGCAGATAATTTCCTGCTTGAAAATACTAAATCACTTCTTCTGATTTCCCTATTGTGTTTTGCTAAGAATGCACTTTAATCTTGTGCCCTAGTAATGACAAGGTTGATACTTTCTGTATTTCTGTTAGGTATTCTCATTAACATCACATATAACCTTATATAACAAAGACCATTACCCACAAGACAAAACAGAGATTGGAAAAATGAAAAACATGAGATTTATAAAATACATACATGCATACATACAAAAACTTATTGTCAGCCATCCCTGAGTGATGGTACCAATTATCCAATGCAAATTGCATACATTCATGCTTTAGTTTTTAGAACAATCTTGTCAAAATTTTGTTGTTTCATAAAAATCTCTCTCTTTTTTTTTTTTTTACTTCTATGTGTGTTACTTGTTTTATGTAGCCTACTCGTTTTATATAATCAGGTTTAAGTACTTTACATTACATATTTTTTGGTCTATATAGATATACTTAAATAAATTGATGAGTCAGACTGAAAAAATATATAATTTATCCTAATCACTGTGTTCTCTGAACAAGAGATTTATTTTATTATTTAATTCATGCCCCATAAGATTCTCCCCAAAGGTTTTTCTAACTTTTTTCTTGGGGAAGGGATGTGTTGATAAGGTTGTTCAGTTGATAAAACAATAGATTTATGGCAGCTATAATCCACTTAAATAATATCATAATCTCTCTTTACCAAAAGGCATCTGAAGTTTTCCATGTCATGTCTTTAATAAAGCATCCTATAGTTTGGAATTTTGGAGAATAATGATGGTAAATTTTAAAACATTTTAAATTAACATAATGCATTTTTCTCAAGCTGGAAGCTCAATGTGTTCTTTTAGCTTTAGGTATCTTTCATAGCTTATCCATATGAGGTAAGATTGAAAACCACAGTGGATAACTGAAATGCATCACTAAACAAAAAATAGGAAGTAGGTCAATGATTACTTTCCGTATTGTATAAATATGTGAAGAAATATATTCAGCACACATCAGTTTCATCAACAATATTATTGAGTAATCTCTACCTGTATGTTGACCCCAAATATTTAATACATTTAACTTATCATACTTTGATTTTTTTTTGAAATGCAGTGATTGACTCTCCCCCAAAGAATAAAAGAGAGTCTATGATAACCTTAATTTCAACATGTCAAGTCCTGTTTTTTGAAACTTTGAAATGTTAGCCTATGTTCTAATAGCACAAATGCATATTCATAGACAAATTTGTAATTAATTTCCCAAACAAGGAAAATTTGAGAATAGAAGAGGCACTATTAATTGTAATAAAAGAAGAGAGAGCATAACCCCGGATTGTCCCAGGCAAACGCGCATTCATAATGACTTCAATTATTAAACATTGCTGACAGTTTTCCAATATATCCATTTCTAAATTCAACAGTCCCCATTTGCCTTCTTTTTGCATTCATGATCCCAACTGTAGAGTCTAATTTAGACAAAATAGAATGAGGTTGAACAGCAGAGTCTGTACCCAGGCTGTATTGGTTCAAATCTGTTCTTCCGCTTACTATTTGTGATGTCTTGGGAAATTTACCTAAACTCTCAATAACTTATTACCATTATCTTTAAGTGGTACTAAAGATTTTCATTAAATATTTCATATATTTGTGAGGATTGATTAGGATATAAAATATTTAAAACTGCGCCTAGCACATAGTAAATGATTAGTAAATATGAATTACCATTATTGGCTGAAATATACTACAGTATGTTCTCTCTATAGAAACCAGAGGGGGGGAAGCCCAAATTGTATTTTCTTGTTATATTATCCTACTTTTTCATAAACAGAAGAATTAACGGTAAATTAAGTATATACAATGTACAATGAAGTTTTGGTGACTAGATATGAGGAAGCATCTGAATTTTGCTTCAGCTTACATCCCTGCAGATTTGTGTGTGCACATTGTAAGAGAAGTATATTTATTTCCAAAGACTTTTAAGAGAATTTTTAGATGTGCAACCAAACTGAGAGATTTTAAAGATACCTCCGGCCCCCATACATGTATAGCTGCTGCAATTATCAACATCACTCCCCAGAATGGCACTTTTTTTTTTTTTTTAACCAAAGATGAACCTACGATGACATGTAATAATCATTCAAAGTTCTTAATTTACCTCCAGGTTATCTCTTGATGTCATACATTCTGTGGGTCTGGACAAATGTATAATCATATATACCCATCACTGTAATATCAACCAGTATTTTCACCGCCCTAAAAATCTGTGCTCTGTCTGCTCGTTGCTCCCCTCTTCTCTCCCCACAGCCACTGATCTTTTTCTTGTATGGAAGATTATGTCTTTCAAGAACTTGCTCCATATTATCTAGGTTATTGTGAACATAGATTATTCGTAGTATTTCTTTATTATCCTTTACTGTCCTTTCAGTTTCCATGGGATCTACTGTGATGTCCTCTCTTTCATTACTGATATAAAAAATTTCATCCTCTTTTTTCTTAGCTCGGCTGGAGGCTTATCAATATTATTGATCTTCTCAAAGAATCTGCTTTTGCTTTTATTATTCTTCCTATTGACTTCCTATTTTCAATTTCATTGATTTCTGCTACCATTCTTATTATTTCTTACTTTCTGCTTACTTTGGATTTAATTTTTCCCTCATTATTATAATGTACTGAGGTGGAAACCTGGCTGATTGATTTTAGGTCTCTCTTTTGTTCTATATATGCATTTGATGCTATAAATTTCCCTCTAAGACTTGACTTTGCTGTATTCCAGTTTGATAAGTCATGTACTCCCTCACTTAAATATATTTTTTATTTCTTTTGAGATTTCTTCTTTGACCCATGTATTGTTCAGAAATGTGTTATTTAATCTCCACCTATTTGAAGATTTTCCAGTTTTGTTTCTGTTACTAATTTTTAGTTGTATTCCATTGTAGTCTGAGAACAGACATTGTATCATTTCTATACTTTTAAATTTTGTTGAAGTATGTTTTATGGCCCATAATGTGGTCTATCTTGGTGAACATTTTATGTGAGTTTGAGAAGAAAGTGTATTCTCCTATGGTTAGATTGGAGTGGGATCAGATGTCAATTATATCCAGTTGACTGATGGTGTTATTAAGATCCACAGCTAGATATGTCCTGTTAAGGCAGACGCTTAACAACTGAGCCACCCAACTGTTCTTTTTCTTTCTTTTTTTTTTTTTTTTAAGATTTTATTTAATTGACAAACAGAGATCACAAGTAGGCAGAGAGGCAGGCAGAGAGAGAGAGAGGAGGAAGCAGGCTCCCTGCTGAGCAGAAAGCCCAATGTGGGGCTCGATCCCAGGACCCTGAGATCATGACCTGAGCCAAAGGCAGAGGCTTAACCCACTGAGCCACCCAGGTGCCCTCCCAGCTGTTCTTTTAAGAAAAAAATATTTATTTATTTGAGTGAGAGAGAGAGAGAGAACAGGTAGGTGTGAGGGGAAGTGGGAGAAGGAAAGAGAAGCTTAAGCAGACACCATGCTGAGCTCAGAGTTGGATGTGGGCTCTATCCCATGATCCTGAGATTAGGACCTGAGCTGAAACCAAGAATCAGAGGCTTTTTAAAACAGATTTTATTTATTTATTTGAGAGAGAGATAGAGATAGCGATAGAGAGCATGAGTGAGAAAGAGAAGGAGAAGCAGGCCCCCTATCCAGCAGGAAGCCCAAGGTGGGGCTTGATACCAGGACCCTGAGATCATGAACCAAGCCAAAGGCAGACGCTTAACCAGCTAAGACCGCCGGGCGCCCCCAAGAATCAGAGATGTAACTAGCTGAGCCACCCAGGTTACCCTGTCTTTTGAGGTTTTGACAATTTTAGGATTCCATTTTCTCTTTTTCTCAACATATCATTTGTATTTTTTTTTAACTTTTTTTCAGTGGTTTCCCTAGAGTTTGCAACATACATTTACAACTAATTCAAGTCCATTTTCAACTAGCAATAGATCATTTCATGGGTAGTATGAGTACTTTATATACAAAAATAATCCTAAATCCTTCCTCTCATTATCTTGTATCATGGTATGCCTTGTAATTTATTCTTTTTTTTTTTTTTAAAGATTTTTATTTATTTATTTGACAGATAGAGATCACAGGTAGGCAGAGAGGCAGGCAGAGAGAGAGAGAGAGTGGAGGAAGCAGGCTCCCTGCTGAGCAGAAAGCCCGACGCAGGGCTCAATCCTAGGATCCTGGGATCATGACCTGAGCCGAAAGCAGAGGCTTTAACCCACTGAGCCACCCAGGCGCCCCTGTAATTTATTCTTAATAGTTGGACATGATGCACTAGGTAAAAGGAACTGCTATAAATAGGCCTTTATTAACATAGTGGTGGGGGGCACCTGGGTGGCTCAGTTGGTTGGTTAAGCATCTGTCTTTTGTTCACGTCATGATTGCAGAGTCGTGGGATTGAGCCCCACATTGGGCTCCTTGCTCATCAGGGAGCCTGCTTCTCTCTCTGCTTACTGTTCCCCCTGGTTGTGCACAGGCTTTTTCTCTCTGACAAATATATCAATTAATTAAAAAAAAAAATAATCGTGGGTTTTAGAGGGACAGGAAGCTTTCACATAGAATTATGATTAGGTCTCAATCTTTTAGTGAACTTGTCTCAACTTTTAACTTCCCAAACTTTTCTCAGTTCTTTTCTTTGCCTTGGGTGGGACAAGATAGCTAGAGCTGACTAAGTTGTTTATTTTCCTTCTTTCAGGTTAGTTAGGTTCTGACAATACCCCAGCAGGTTGGCCTCTGGTTAGTTTCTTTTGAAGCAGGCCTTGCTAAGAAGAACAAAGTGTTCTTTTTTGTTGTTGTTTCTTGTGTTTTGTTTTGTTTTGTTTTTGTTACAGAGAGAGCATGCATTAAGCAGGGGGCAGGGAGGAGCCGAGTGAGAGGGAGAGAGACAGAATCTTAAGCAGGCACCATGCCCAGAACAAAGCCCAACATGGAGCTTGATCTCATGACCTGAGCTGAAATTAAGAGTCAGATGCTTAACAAACTGAGCCACCCAAGCACCCCCCCAAAAAGTGTTCTTATTTATCTCAAAATGGATCCTTTTCTCCTCCCCTTTCCAGAAATGTGAGGAGATTTATCTCGGATATATATTACGGGAATCTGGCTGAGCTCCTGGAGTAAATTTTACAACTGGGCAGGTACCTTCTTGTGACTGGGTCCTCTGTAGATTTAACTCTCAGGGTTGCCTGCACTGAGTCCCCAGAAATTCATCCATTACAGTTTAGGTTTTCTTCCCCCAGCATTGGTTTCCACAGTAGTTTCTATTTGCGATTCCTTTCATTTGCCTGTCTCTTCAATCAGGTACAATGATTTTTTTTTTTTTCTTTTAATGCCCTTAGCTTTCATAGGGATCCAAAAAGTTAACTATTTTTCAGTTTGATCATCTTTTCACATATTGTTAGGACAGTGTGGTGACTTTAAGCTCCTTATATGTAGACCAAGAAACTGGTAATATTCCCCTATAGACTTACACATGCAAGACAACAGCTGATTCAGCTCCAACCCTCTATTCTCCAGACCTTGGACACCATAGCTCAACTAACTTACAGTTTTCAGGTTGTAAAGTGTGTGAATATTAGCGTGCATAATTTTAATTCATGTCATTTTAGAGCAGAGAGGCTACCAATTGGTCTGCTGTAGTCAGTAGAGTGGGTATTTGCCTCTGAACAAGGTACTACATCTCCTATGCTTTAGAGACCATATGATTCAGTACAGTGAGGGCACAGATAAGTCACCTAGCATCTGGAAATCATATATACCAATTTCATTCAGAAGTTAGTGACAAAAAATCAGGATCCATGTCAAATTTGGCTTCCAGATGTGGACATATCAGAGGTATCCACTGCATATTGTCTGCAGAGTATGTGCCCATTGGGAGGAACATCTCTGTTCTATTTCTTTGGGTACTGTACCCAACTGTGTGAACTTCAAGTCTTGTTTTTGGTCCACCCAGAGAGTCTTTAAGCTATGCAGTATACTTTCAATATGATATCTGACTAAAGTCCCTGGTTGATATTTCACATTTTTATTTCATACATATGTTTACATTAAATAATCTTATGAGGAAGCAAGCAAGAATAGAACAAAGTAGAATTTAATATTTTCAAACAAATTCATCCATTTTCATGAGTGGAGATTATGCTTTTACCACACACATAAATTTTTTTTCTCACCTTTCAACAAAAGCACACAATTACTCTACATTTATTGTTCTGTAACTAAAATCACTCATTGTTCTCAGAAAATATGTGTGCATATTTAGAAACATATTTAGGTTTTAACTAACCATTGTTTTCTAGCATATATTTTATGTTTTAACATACTTGCACTCAGAAAATCAAGTAAATGAATAAAGAGTTTTCAGAAACTCTCTGTCATATTCTGTCAAATTCATACTCATGTTCTTTGACTACCTGTTGATATCTAAATTTGACATTGAGTATTAATAGCTTGATTAATCCCAGTGATCTAACAACAACAACACAAAAGTATTAGTTCAAAGACACTGCCAGTTATTATGCTATGTTTATGACATTAAGACTTATTTTAAAAATTATATGGAAATGAAAAATAAAGACAATCAAGATAGTTTTAAAATTACCCAAGAAGGCATGTATTTGATTTCTTTAATTCCTCTTGATTTTCCTAGACTCAGTTACCAGTCTACGGAATTGCTACGGAGTATGTGACCTCACATACTCTTGTGTATTCTGTTGAATTGTACTATTATAAGTATCTGCTTCTACATCTTGTATTTCATATGTTAAACCAGGCATTTGTTGTACAATCTCCTCCTCCTTCTGAGTTCACATAGTTACAGGTAAACTATTTTACAACATCCATGCTTTTTTTTTGCATGATTTCTGGTATAAGCTCACTCTACATTCATCCTTCCCTTTTGAAAAATACCTTCTGGAAGAAAAGTGTCTTGAGGCAGTTAATGGCTTGGAACTAACCATGAGTTAAATTTGAACTGGACCTCTGATTTCCTGGATTCAGATTCTTTTTAATAGCCCAAGGAAATTCAATTAACCCAACCTTCAGAATCTAATTATATTCATTGTTTCAAATTAACATTCACTTTTATCCTTTCATTCATTAAACATTTGCTAAATTTCTGTAATTGAATGTCTTCACAAGTCCAAAGAAACATGCTGACAGAAATACTCTGTCTTCCATATAAATCTGAGGTTTAGACAACTCATTATTTTTTTAGTAAGCTTTTGTTGTCTTATTGTCTCTCCTTGAGTTGATTAACACTGATGAGTAATCATTCCATCAGTCTATTACTCTAGACCACATTTCAAACTGTCAATACATTTTAACTTCTCTATTAAAGCTTATTAACCCTCTATTTGTAAAAAAATTAGATACCTCTCCCCCAAATGCAGATGTACAGATGGTAGATTCAACATTTTTGTTAGAAAGAAATGCAGAGGCTACACCAGTCACCTCAGATAAGAAAAAAGGGAAATCATATAAAAATGATTAAAAACAAAAAAAAGCCTTGTCCAAGAGTACAGTAATACTTATTGATAGCAGAGTAGACTAGGAGAGTGCTCCAATATTCTCACTACCTAAACCATGCTTCTGGTTCTATGGTCACTCTTGCTACTTCTGCTACACTTGCTACTTCTCCTACTACCAACATTATAATTTATAACAATGTTTTAATTTTAAAAGAAATAATTTATTATGTTTTTGGTTTCCTTTAAGTACACCATGGCATCATCCTATCTGTCTCTACATATCTACACATAAGTTTCAAGTATAAGCAACCATGATTTTTTAATTTATTTCATAACAAAGTAACTGTACATTAATTGAAAATTAAAAAGTCTTAGAAGAAATTTTTCAGCAACAAATAGAAGTAAGTGTTAAAAGTGGGAAATGATTTTGTGTGGCTTTGAGATAGATTAAAACACAGAAAAGACAATATGCTTTTGGGATATATGAAAGACTAAAAATTTTGCCATCTTCTTTTAAGTTTCTGCCACAAACAGAAGGCAGTATCAGTTAAGAATATTCATTTAAACATTACTGACCTTTAGATACTTTGGGAACTCTCAAATGACATTCAGAGTAACTAACAAGAGACTGGTATTCAACAATTTAATATATATTCAAGTAAACATTATAGCAGGAGATAAATTCATGAAAGGGGATATATAATAACTCAAGAAATGTTAGCAGATGATTAGGACAACTTCAACTGTATCATCATATAGAGACTAATAGAGTCTTCTAGGTGAGTTCTAATTATACTCCTTTGCTTTAAAGAAATTTCCTATGATGCCAAAGAAACTTGACAAGGCTAACCTTTTGAGTTAGAGAATTCTGACTTGCCCTGAACTTCTGATCTTTAACCAATTGTCTAGGGAATAATGAGGGTTTCTGTAATTTTCCACTAAGTATGTATATGTCACCTACACAGGGTCAGGTGTATTTTAACTTTTTCTCCACCTAAGTCATAAAAAAGATTGTGCCGTTGTTGGTGGTTTTTGTTTGCTTGTATTTGTGTTGTGTGTCTTAGTGCTGCATATTAAAATTAAAATCACCAGGATGTGGTATATTGAAATGCCCATGTTCTATCTTTTTTTAAATTCTGTCCCATCTCTTCTTTTACCATCTTATAATAGAAACATATTTTATAGCCTATTAGATTTGAAACAGATTGGTTAAATCTTCGAACTGTAATACTTCTTCCTTCTATAGAATATATGTGTATTCATATATATATATACACACATATATATTCATATACATATATACATATGCATATATTCATATATATAATACACACACATATATATAAGTTAAATTGCTTGGCTATTGTTAAATAATTTGACTTAATTGACATTTATGAAATACTCCATCCTTCAGTAGCAAAATAAACATTAGTCTTAAAAACAAACCACTCATGAAGATATGATACACTTTGGGTCAAGAAGTAAACTTTAACACCTTTAAAATGATAGATACAAAATAAAATATGTTCAAAACCAAAATGGATTTAAACAGGAAGTAAGTAATGGAAATAAAGCAGGATAATCCTTATATATTTAGAATTTAAGCATCATACTTCTAAATAATGCATAGGTCTAAAGAAGACCCTCAAGAAAAATTAGAGTCCTTGTTCATGGACTAAAAGATTCACTATGATTAAGATTTTAATTCTTTCCACTTCAATCTATACATTTATTTCAATCCTAATCTAAATACAGAAAATAATTCTAATATATTGATAAACTGAATGTAAAGTTTATATGAAAAGCTAAAGATAAAAAATAGCTTGCATGATACTGAAGAAGAAGAAAGTTATAAAACACATATTACCTAACTTCAATATTTAGTATAAGGCTACAGTAAGTAAGGCAGTGTGGTAGTAGAAGTGCTGCCTGTAGATCAACAGAACTGGCACAACATAATTCAAGATTTATTATAAAGCTGCAGTAAACAAGACAGTGTGGTTTTGTGAAAATATAGGCATACAGATAAATAGAACAGAAGAGAAAGCCCAGAAATAGACTCATACAAATATAGACAACTGAATTTCAGCAAAGAAACAGACAGTTCCATGGAGAAATAATAGTCTTTCCAAGAAATGGAGGTATAACAAATGGATATCCATAACAGACACTGTTAAGAGAATGACAAGCCATGACTTGGAAAAAGTATCTGCAAAACATATATCTGATAGAGGAGGCAATGAGATCTTAAACTCAACAATGAGAAGTTGAGCAACCCACTGAAAAAATGGGCAAAATATCTGAACAGACAACTCACTAAGGAAGGCATATAGCTGACAACTATGAATATAGAAGATGTCCCACTTCATTTATTTTTAGGGAATAGCATATTTAAAAATTAGAAACCACTACATTACCTATTAGAATAGCAAAGACAAAAATTAAACAATCATGGCAAAACCAACAAAACCTGACAAAATCTCATGCTGGTGAGGATACACATCAACAGAAACTCTCATTCATTTTCGGTAAGAATATATAGTCACTTTGGAAAGACAGTTTGGCAATATTGTACAAAGCTAAACATGATCTCAGCATGCAATCCAAAACTCTCATTCCTACATATTTATCCAACTAGTTTGAAAGCTTGAGACCACACAAAAACCCACACACAAATATTTATAGCAGCTTTATTCATAATTTTCCAAAAACTAGAAGCAACCAAGATGTCCTTCAATAGGTAAGTGAATGACCTAATTAGAGAAATACATATAATGGGATACTATTCAGAAATAAGAAGGAAATTAGCTGTCAAACAATGGAAAGATATGGAGGAGTTTTAATACATATTGCTAAGTAAAAGAATCCAATCTGAAAAGGCTACATGGCATATTATTCTAGTTACATGACATTGTAGAAAAAGCAAAACTGTGAAGACAAAAGAAATCAGTGACTGCCAGGGATTAGGGATGGGAAGGGTGTGAGGGTGATGTGGGACACAGAGGCAGAAGAATAATTATTAAATTTCCTTACCTACTGACAAGCCCTTAAAACAGGCAGAGTGACCTCCACCTTAAGGCTTTGTTAAGGGCAAAGGACAATCCTCGCCTGACCAACCCTCAACCAGGATCCTGTAAGTCTACTTTAACAATTCTTTTAGGAAACTTTATCTCTAATCCTCCAAGATAGTGTCGACAATCATTCTCAAGCATATGGCCCACTGATACACATCTAAAGGGTCTCACGTGAAGGTTTTATTACTGGTAATGAATAACCTTTTCCCCACACAACAGCTAGCCCCTCAAGGTCCTAGAAACCTTGCTTCCAAAATTCCTTAGAGACTTACGCCATCCCTAACACCCTCCCAATTTACAAGTATGTAATAGACCACTGCTCACATCCCCGGGGAAGCAGCTCTTCCTGCCCATGGGTCCTATCCCCCTGCTTTAATAAACCACCATTTTGCACCAAAGATGTCTCAAGAATTCTTTCTTGGTCATTGGCTCCGGACCTCACCCCACTGAACCTCACCTATGTTCTAGAACTTCATCAAGTGTTGTATACATAAAGCACAGAAAATTTTTAGCATGCCAAAAGTATTCTGTATGACAGTGTAATGGTGGCCACATGGTTAATATGCATTTGTCAAAACCCACAGAACTTTAAAGCACTGAAGGGAAACCTTCATTTATGCAAATTTAAAAAAATATTTAGGAGGTTGGGATAGATATCCCAGTAAGGCATTCAGGCTACAATAGTAGACTCTAACAGTACTAAAAAATATATGAAACATTTTCATTTAAGTTAGGGGGAAGCAATGCCGCACAAATCTGTAAGATTAAAGAGAAAAGGAGTTTCATGTATTCTAGTTTATGACATATTTCCATGGGCTACATGGATATGAGTTAGTGATTGTGATACTACTATACACATACAGTGGAATTAAATTAAGTAAATGGGTTGTGGGTTGTGTGAACCATTTCTCTTTGTTTTGAAATTAGGTTATAGGTAAGCAAGGGGATGAGAATAGAATGATCTAGGTGGTCATGGATAAGAAGTGGGGACATCACAATGTCCTCATATTTCACTTCAAATAGATAGAGAGGATATTGCATATAGAAATGTTTATAAATGTGTGCCTATATGTTGATTAACATACATGCTTGTTTCCTTGATCTGTCAGATGAGATGACCTAAGGTAACCACACCCTGTAGCAACAGACCTAACACCTGGACTATATTTTCAAATAGCACTCTCCAATAAAAACAACCAAAAAACAACTAAGTTTCCTTGAAGAATTATACTAGATAAACATGGAGCAGAAAGCAAAGAAATGCTAAGAAGGACAAAAACAAACAGAAACTAACAAGCAAACAAAAAACAAAAGCAGAATCATCACATCAATGAGGCTGTGTTGAAGACAAACAGGAGTCAATTGAAAGAACTCCTAAATGCCAAAGCTGGAACAGTTTGAATAGTGTGAAAGGCAGAAAACCAAAACAAAACAGTAATTTACAATGGAAAAGCTTGACAGACACTACTTCAGCCAGGTGTTCAAGATCAACAACAACAATAAATCACGTTAGAATTTACCCTTGATATGATGGGGAAAATGATATTTTACTTCTGTGGTCTTCTTCCCCAAAGCCATAACTCCAATTTAATTGTGACAAAAACATCAAGCAAATTCCAATAGAGGAGCATCCCACAAAATATGTGATAATTATTTTTCAGTACTGTCAAGGTCATCAGAAACCAAGGAAGTCTGAGAAACTGTCACAAGCAAGAAGAGCTTAAGGAGACAGGACAGTTAAATGTAAAGTGGCATCCTATATGCAATTCTGGAAAGTAAGCGGACATTACATAAAACTAAGGAAATCTAGGAATAATCTAAATCTATATTGTCACTGGTGAATGTATACACAAATTTTTTTTAACACTTTGATTTAAATTCCAGTTAGTTAACATACAGTGTAATATTAGTTTCAGGTATATAATATAGTGATTTAACACTTCCTTACAACATCTGGGGCTCATCACAACCAAGTGTGCTCCTTAATCCCCATCACCTCTTTCACCCATGCCCTACTCACCTCCCTCTAGTAACCATCAGTTTGTTCTCTATAGTTAAGTGTGTTTCTTATTGCCTTTTCCCCGCTTTGCTCATTTGTTTTGTTTCTTAAATTCCATATATGAGTGAAATCATATGGTATTTTTCTCTTAACTGACTTATTTCACTTAGCATAATACTCTCTAGTTCCATCCATATCCTTGAAAATGTCAAGATTTCATTATTTTAAATAGCTAATTAATATTCCATTGTGCACACACACACACACACATACACACACACAACTTCCTTATCCATTCATCAGTTGATGGACACTTGGGCTATTTCCATAATTCGCCTATTGTAGATAATGCTCCTAAAAATGTTAGGTGCATGTATTCCTTTGATTAGTATTTTTGTATTTGGGCCAAGACTTAGTAGTGTAATTGCTGGATCATGGGGGTAGTTCTACTTTTAACTTTTTGAGGAAACTCCAGACTGTTTTCCATTATGGCTGTAGCAGTTTGCATTCTCACCAACAGGACAAGAGATCTGTCCTTTCTCCACATCCTCACCAACACCAGTTGTCTCTGTGCTGTTCATATTAGCCATTCTGACAGGTGTGAGGGATATCTCATTGCAGTTTTTTTTTAAATATTTTATTTATTGATTTGACAGAGAGAGATCACAAGTAGACAGAGAGGCAGGCAGAGAGAGAGAGAGAGAGAGGGAAGCAGGCTCCCCGCTGAGCAGAGAGCCCGATGCGGGACTCGATTCCAGGACCTTGAGATCATGACCTGAGCCGAAGGCAGCGGCTTAACCCACTGAGCCACCCAGGCGCCCCCTCATTGCAGTTTTGATGCATTTCCTTGCTGATAATTGATGTTGAGCATCTTTTCATGTATCTGTTAACTATCTGTATTTTTTTCTCTGGAAAAATGTCTATTCATGTCTTCTGCCCACTTTTTATTTGGATTATTCATTTTTTTGGTGTTAAGTTTTATAAATGCTTTATATATTTTGTATACTAACCCTTTATCAGATATGTCATTGCAAATATCTTCTCCCATCCCATAGGCTGCCTTTTAGTTTGTTGTTTCATTCACTGTACAGAAGCTTTTAATTTTGATATAGTCCCCCATAGTTTATTTTTCCTTTTGTTTGCTTTGCCTCAGGAGATATAACTAGAGGTTGCTACAGCCTATAATCAAAGAAATTACTGCCTGTGTTCTTTTCTAAGGCTTTTATAGATTCGGGTCCTACATTTATCAAATTCATTTTTAATTTATTTTGTGTCTGATGCAAGAAAGTGGTCTTCTGTTCTTTTGCATGTAGCTGTCCAGTTTTCCCAATACCATTTGTTGAAGAAACAGTCTTTTTCCCCTTATATTCTTTCCTGCTTTGTCAATGATTAATTGATCATATCATTGTGGACTCATTTCTGGTTTTTCTATTCTGTTCCCTTGATCTATGTATCAATTTTTGTATTGCTACCATACTGTTTTGATTACTAAAGCTTTATAATGTAACTTGAAGTCAGAAGTATGATGCCTTCAGCTTTGCTTTTCTTCATCAAGGCTGTTTTGGTGACATTTTTTTTTTTTTTTTGTGGTTCCATACAAATTTTAGGATTGTTTATACTAGCTCTGTGAAAAATGCTATTGGTGCTTTGATACGGAATTTGCATTTAAAATATGTAGATTGCTTTGGGTAGTATAGACATTTTATTTTATTTTTTAAAAGATTTTATTTATTAGAGAGAGAGAGTGAGTAGGGGGAGGAGGAGAGAGGGAGGAAGAGAGGAACTCAAGCAGGCTCCATGCTGAGCCCTGAGCCCAGTGTGGGACTTGATCTCATGACCTTGATGTGATGACCTGAGCTGAAACCAAGAGTCAGAAACTTATTTAACTGAGCCACCAGGCACCCCTGTATACACACTTAAAAAGTATTTGTTCTTCTAATCTAAGAGCATAGAATATCTTTCCATTTCTTTGTGTCATCTTTAATTTCTTTCATAAATATTCTACAGTTTTCAGAGTACAAATCTTTCACCTCTTTGGTTAGGTTTATTCCTAGGTATCTTGTTTTTTTGTGCATTTGCAAATGGGACCACTCCTTAATTTGTTCTTCCTATTGCTTCACTATTGGTGTATAGAAATGCAACAAATTTATGTATGTTGACTTTGTATCCTGTGATTTTAATGAATTTGTTTACTAGCTCCAGCAGTTTTTTGGGGGAGTCTTTAGAATTTTCTGTATTAAATGTCATGTCATCTGCAAATAGTGAAGGTTTGACTTCTTTCTTGCCCACTTGGGTGTCTTTTATTTCTTTTTGTTGTCAATTGCTGTAGTTAGGATTTCCAGTACTATGTTAAATAGCAGTGGAGAGAGTGGACATCCCTGTCTTGTTCCTACTGTGAGGAAAAGCTCTGTTTTTTTTCCCATGGGGGATGATATTAGCTGTGGATTTTTCATAGATAGTTTTTATTATGTGGAGGCATATTCTTTGTAAACCTACTTTTGGGGGGGTTTATCATGAATGGGTTTTGTATTTGTCAAATTTTTTTTTGCATCTATTGAAATGATCATATGGTTCTTATCCATTCTTTTATTTACATGATATATTATTTTGATTCATTTGTGAATGTTGAATAAATATTCACAACCCAGAAATAAATCCTACTTGATTGTGGTGATTTTTTTAAGAGTATTATTGTATT
Organism: Lontra canadensis; assembly: GCF_010015895.1. NCBI lineage: Eukaryota > Metazoa > Chordata > Mammalia > Carnivora > Mustelidae > Lontra > Lontra canadensis. The sequence continues at coordinate 618,929 of NW_022631042.1, forward strand.
CTGTTGGCTAGTATTTTGTTGAGGATTTTTTCATCTATGTTCATCAGAGACAATTGAGAGACAATGGCCTGTAGCTCTTTTTTTTTTTTTTTTTTTTCCGGTTATCTGTATCTGGTTGTGGTAGTCAGGGTAATAATGTCCTTACAGAATGAATTTGGAAGTTTTCCTTCCTTTTCTACTTTTTGAAAGAGTTTGAGAAGAATAGGTATTAACACTTTAAATGTTTGGGAGAATTTGCTTGTGAAGCCATATTTGTCCTGGACTTGTTTGTTGAGAGGTTTTTTTTTTTTTTTTTTTTTTTTTTTCATTACTGATTCAACTTCCTTCCTAGCAATCTGTTCAAATTCTCCATTTCTTCCTGCTTCAGTTTTGGTAAGTTATATATTTCTAGGAATTTATCCATTTCTTCTAGGTTATCCAATTTGTTGTCATATAATTTTTCATAATATTCTGGTTTGGTTGTTATTTCTCCTCTCACATTTGTGATTTTGTTTATTTGAATCCTTTCTCTCTCCGTCCTTCTCTCTTTTTGATTAGTCTTGCTAGCTGTTCATAATTTTACTTTCCATTTTTTCAAAGACCAGCTCCTGGTTTCATTGACTTTTTTTTTTAAGTTTGTATATCATTTATTTCTACTCTAATCTTTTTTATTTCCTTCCTTCTATTGTATTAAGGCCTTTTTTTTTTTTTTCCTAGTTCTTTCACACGGAATGTTATGTTGTTTGTTTGAGATTTTTCTTGCTTCTTGAAATCGGCCTGTATTGCCATATACTTCCATCTTAGGATGATTGCTTTTGCTGCATCCCAGAAGTTCTGGTCTGTTGTGTTTTCACTTTCATTTGTTTCCATGCACATTTCATTTCTTCTTTCATTTCCTGGTTTACGCATTCATTCTTTTGTAGCATGTTATTTAACCTCCATGTATTTGTGGTCTTCCCACAAATTTTTTTCTTGTGGCTGACTTTTAGATTCATAATGTTGTGGTCAAAACAGGTGCATGGTATGCACCTTCAGTCTTATATTTGTTGAGGTCTGTTTTGTGGCCTAAGATGTGATCTATTATGGAGATTGTTCCATGTGTACTTCAAAAGAATGTGTATTCTGCAGTTTTAGGATGGAATGTTCTGAATATTATCTGTTAAGCCCATCTGGTTCCAGTGGTCATTCAGAACTATTGTTTCCTGTTGATTTCTGTTTAGATGATCTGTCCATTGATGTAAGTGGGATGTTAAATTCCTTTAGTATTATTGTATTATTATAATGGGTTCCTTTACATTTATTATTGGTTTATATGCCTCGGTACTCCCATATTGGGTGCATAAATATTTACAACTGTTATATCTTTTTGTTGAATTGTCCTCTTTATTATTATATAGAGTTTTTGTCTCTTATTATAGTCTTTGTTTTGAAGTCTACTTTGTCCTGTATAAGTAGCAATACTTATATATTTTACCTCATTTGCATGATAAATGTTTCTTTATCCCTTCATTTTCAATCTAAAGTTCTCTTTAGGTCTAAAGTGAGTCTTTTGTAGGGCCCATATAGATGAGTCTTGTTTTTTTTACCCATTCTGTCACCCTATTCCTTTTGATTGGAGTGTTTACTCCATTCACATTCACAGAAGTTATTAATAGATATGTAATTATTGTCATTTTATTGCTGGTTTTCTGGATATTTTCTCTGATCTTTTCTTGTCTTTCTTTTATGTTTTGCTGATTATCTTTAGCGATATATTTGGATTTCTTTCTCTTTATTCCTTGCACATTACTGGTTTTTCATATTCAGTTGCCATTAGGTTTATAATATAACCTCTTCTGCAGACAGCAGTTTATATTAAACTGATGATCATTAGTTTTGGACACATTCTTTTCTCCTCTTCTCCCCACATTGTAGGTATATGTTTTTAAATTTTATAACCTTTTTTTTGTGAGTTCTTTCACTTATTTCTTACAGAAATATTCATTTTTATTACTTTTGTGTTTCCTGCTTCATACTGCCACTTTGTGTAACTCCTTTCCCCTCAAAGAGTCCCCTTTAATATTTCTTACAGAACTGGTTTAGTGATCATGAACTCCATAGGTTTTGTTTGTCTGGGAAACTCTTTACATCTTCTTCTAAGTGATAGCTTTGCTGGATAGAGTATTCTTGGCTGAAGACTTTTCTCACTCAGCACATTGAATATATCATGTCATGACTTTCTGTCTTGCCAAATTTCTTTTGACAATCTCTTGCTGGCCTCATGGGTTTTCCACTGTAAGTTAAGGACATCTTTTGTCTTGCTGCTTTTAGGATTTTTTTCTTTATCACTATATTTTGCAAATTTAATTACAATTTTCTTGGCGTGGGCCACTTTTCTTGATTTTGATTGGAGTTCTATGTGTCTTCTGGATCTGGACATCTCTTTCCTTCCCCAGATTAGGGATGTTTTCAGCTATTATTTCTTCAAATAAACTTTCTGCCCCCCTTTTTCCTCTCTTATATATGAAAGTTAGTATATTTTACGGAGTCACTGAGTTCCCTAAGTCTGTTCTCATTTTGCATAATACTTTCTCTCTTTTATTTAGCTTTATTACTTTCCATTACATTGTCTTCTAGGTTATTAAATCATCCCTCTGCTTCTTTCGGCCTCCTGTTCATTACATCAGGAGTGTTTCTAATCTCATTTACTGCATTCTTAATCTCTAATCTCTCTTTTATCTCTGTGGGAAGGACCTAACTGATGTCTTCTATTCTTTTCTCAAGCCCTGTGAGTATCCTTATCATTGCTACTTTCTTCCTTTTTTGGAGGAAGTGGGTGCTAATTATTCTTGACAAATATTCCACATCCATGATCCTCTCCAGTCAGAAATTCTTTGAAATTCTACCCATGGCCTTTGCTAGTCAGATGATGGAGTCATTGGACTCCCCCATCCATCAAATGGTCTCAAAGATAGTGTTTGTTTTAACCTGGCTATTAAAATTGCTTGTCACCTTGTCAACCTCAGCCACATCTATCTGGATGGACCTGTAGTCCTTGGTGACCATGATACGATTGTTGGCAGTGCATTTTCAGGCAGGTATTGGTCCATGAACTCACAGGCAATGTTCTGCATATAGAATATTGCCACCACCACCGGTGCAAGTGCAGAAAAGCCATTTTACATTTTGACTAACAGTCTATTAGCCTTTCAGTTCCTCTATATCCTTGCCAACACTTTAGTTCTTTTTTTTTTAATTAAGCCATTATAATAGGGATCTAGTGACACTGTGGTTTTGCTTTATGTTTCCTTTCTGATCAATGGTTTTGAACACTTTTTCATATATTTATTGGAAATCTATACCTTCTTTGAAGAGGCTATTTAAGTGTTTTTAGTTTTTTGTTTTGTTTTGCTTTCTTATTATTGACTTTTGAGACCTCCCTGTGGAATCTATCTACAAGTCTTTCATCAGATACAGGATTTGCAAAAATATTCTCTGAGTCTGTAATATGTGTTTATGTATTTCTACTCTCCTAACATGACTTTTGAAAAGCAGAAGTTTTTACTTTTCACAAAGTCCAGTTTATCAAATTCTTTTCTATGGAATATGCTTTTGTTGTTATATCTAAGAAATATTCACCTAACCTAGTGTCACAAAGATTTTCTCTTAAGACTTCTTCAGGAAATTTCATAGTTTTAGGATTTTAATTTTCATGTATGATCCAATCTGAATTAATTTTTTCATAATTTTTGATAAAATTTTTGATAAAATTTATCAAAGTTTTTTTTTTTAAATATAAGGATATCATAATCTCAGTAACATCTGTCAAAAAGACTATTCAGTCTCTCCTGAATATACTTTGCATATTTGTAAAATCAGTTGTCAGTGTACATGGAAGTCTAATCCTGTACTCTCTATTTAATTCTATAAATTTTTTCATTCACCTTGACTCCAATTCCATACTTTCTTGATAATTCCAGCTTTTCAATTAGTATTGAGAGTAGGTTGTGTTTATTCTTGTTTTTTTTGAAACTTTGGTTAATCCAGTTCTTTGCATTTCTATTTGACTTTTAAAACTACCTTGTTAATTCCAGGGGGGGGAAAAATCCTGTTTGATCTTTGTTTGGGAATGCATTATGTCTATAGTTTGAGAAATTTTCATCTTAAATTTATCGATAGTCAATATGGAAAATTACACTCTACCTTCTTCAATGTTAAACCAACATTACTTTGAATAATTTGTTTTAATGGCAATAATGACAAAAATAATGTAGCTTCCTCACTAATAAATATGATTCTGTCTACATAACATTGGGAGTTAAGGTTTTAAGATGGGTAGGACCCAAAATGTCAATGCTCACTAAACTATGGTTTATTTTGGGAAAAAGATACAAGATAGAGATAGCATAAATGATATACGTTTTGACCAATGATTATATCATGGATGCAAGTTTTCATTTTTCTTGCTTTCTGAGAACCATAATTGTTATGCTTTCTCTCTATGCTCTGATCAGAAACCACAAAGTAGTCTTTTTTTGTTGTTGTTGTTAGTCACCATACAGTACATCATTAGTTGTTGATGTAATGTTCCATGATTCATTGTTTGCGTATAACACCCAGTGCCCCATGTAATACATGCCCTCTTTAAGACCCATCACTGGGTTCACCCATCGTCTCTCCCCTCTCACCTCTAAAAGCCTCATTTTGATTTCTGGAGTCCATAATTTCTCATGGTTCATCCCCTCTTTGATTCCCCTCCCTTTCATTTCCTTCTCTTAATGTCCTCCATATGTCCTCCTTATGTTCCACAAATAAGTGAAACCACATGATAATTGTCTTTCTCCATTTGACTTATTTCACTTAGCATAATCTCCTCCAGTTTCATTCATGTTGATGCAAATATCGGGTATTCATCCTTTCTGATGGCTGAGTAATATTCCATTGTATATATGGACCACATCTTTTTTTTATCCATTCATCTGCTAGAAGGTAGTCTTATAACAACACTAGAACCAGGAAGCTCGAAATAGAATCTTAGCTGGAGTTTCTTATACCTTTCTAGCAATGTAGGCATAGTTCTTGCTATGTAAAAAGTGCCATATCAGAGCCCTCCAGGATTTTCAGAAAGTATAAAATTATCAATCTAATGGCTATTAATAATCACTGCTGCCAAGCTTAAACAAACCATCCCAAGATTCAGTACAGGGCCCATTTTAATCAGTGCATTTCGTAATTTAAGCAGGTGCCAGTGCCCTTCACATAATTCAGAAAAGCTGCTCAGGTAAATTTCAGGCACACAGAATTAACTCCTCATGAATCTCCCGACCCCTGGAAAAATCCACAAACATTTCTCTGTTGTACAACCTTTTTCTTTGTTAGTAGTCAAAACTAATGTAATTTATAATCATATATTTATTTAATGAATTTGAAGGTTTTCTTTTAAATTTTTGATTCTCTAAAAGCAGAACATGAGATAAGGACTTGAGTGTGATTTTTAGGGAGAGGATGGTGCCCAGAAAGGAGATATAATAGAATAAAGGGAGCAATTCACAGGATAAAGAAAATTCTGTATCAAGATACATTATATATTTTATATTAGCAAACTATAGATGCTCAATTCTACTAGGAGCCTTTCGTAATTATTCAAAATGTAGGCTAGAATTGACTTCCTGATAGAGAGAAAGACCAGAGCATTTATCTATCAGCTGCTTTTTTCCACCTGCAGGAGATTGCCTCCAGGGGCTTCAACCACCACCCCAATCTTTTTAACAGCGTGTGCTCAGAGGCCAATATAATTATAGTGCAATTGGAAAAGGCACTGAGGAAAAAATGTGGCAAGATGCTAAGTGTAAGAATTGGGAGTATCAGCACAAGGTAAGTTGGGTCTCATCAGGTCTGACTACCACAACCTGCATTAACTGACACTAATATCAGAGGCAAGCTAAGGAGATGCATCATAGAATACAAGAGATGTGTGTATACTCATTTATTTGTTTATTGTCTTTTTTTTATCTGCTAGACAGTAAGCCACACAATTTGTATGTGATTAAGAGCTTTGACTATTTTATACACAATGTTCTCTTAGCCTAGAACCTAGTGTGTAGTCAACACTTCATTGATATTTTTCAGAAGGAAGGAGGAGAGAAAGAAAAGGAAAGAAGGAATGCCAGCACAAATCCAGTTTCCACAAAAAGGTATATATGAGAAATGGAGGGTGCTGCGGTTGCACTAGTAGGTACAAAGATTGCAGAGTTAGAAATCACAGTAGAATGAAAAAACAATGTACAATAGTCTCCATTAAGATTCCCAAGTTTAGGGGTGCCTGGGTGGCTCAATCAGTTAAGCCTCTGCTTTCTGCTCAGGCCATGATCCCAGGGTCCTGGGATCCAGCCCTGCATCCAGCTCCCTGCTCAGCAAGGAGTCTGCTTCTTTCTTTCCTTCTCCTTCTGTGTGTAAGTGTGTGTGTGTGTGTGCATGCTCTCTCACACACACACAATCTCTCAAATAAATAAATAAAGTCTTAAAAAAAAAAAAAGCAATCCCCAAGTTTAAGTTATTTACTTTACAGTTTTGGTTCCAAGTTTACTCCAGAGACTTAATTATTATAATTTTAATATCAATTAGCAGTATATTTCAAAATGAAACTATCACTTCTATTCATTCCTCTGGCACTTTTCTAGAGCTGAGATCACTTGAATTAAAATCAGAGTCCACTCTTTCCTTTTATTTTTAGGACACTCACTGAAATCTTTTCTGACAACTGTCAGATTTCCTACTGCTTTGTCAAGGAGAGTGATAGGTAGACTTACAGCCCTTGGGAATGTATATATCAAGTCAGAAATCAACCCGTATATTGATTCAAAATACACAACATAAACAGTCGGTTCTGTATTCCCACAGAAGTGTTTTTATACATTCATTTACTTTAGTGTTTAAACACCCTTCATACCTAATAGATTAATGAGAAAGCTTTGCAAAGATTGGAATCATTCACAATGATTTGAATGAAAAGAAGTTGCTATGTTTTCATTAGATCTGTTTCTGTTTGCTTAGAGGTAAATAGTAGGGTTTTTATTTTTACTTTCTTCTTTTAACAGTCTCATTGTAGATTTTGAGCTCATATTTAGAACCTTTTGGAAATGGCTGCAACTAAACAAACAGAAGAGCAAAGAAAATGCTACTTTTACATAGCTCTATTGTTCCTCAGATTTCATTTCTATTTGCTGAGCATTTTATGAAAAATAAGAAAAGTAAATGATAACAATTTAATAATAACTGATAAAGGTTGGTAGGATATTAAAATTAAATTAGTCACAAATAGCAGTCAAGACAAGAATTAGACTTCAACAAACTAATGTTAATGTGAATTTTCCAGGTAGTCCTTATTTAAAGAAGAAAGTGTATTTTATAATATATATAAAATTTAAGCATATAAGATCCTAACATGAGAAACTGTGTTAAATAGTATATTAAAGTACCAATTAAAAATATTTACATATTGCAAAACCTAAGTAATTTGGTAAAAATTGAATACTGGAATACCCTTAAGTGAATGAATGAATGGAGGGATGGATGAAGGAATGAATGAAGAATTAGTGAATATATACTCAAGAAAATAAATACTGTTTTGTCGTTTTTAAATATCTAAAATAATTACTCTCCCCCTCAAAATAGAGAAATGATTGCCCCCCCAAATCCTATCTTAATGAGTGGGCGAAGTTCATTTTTTAAAACCTGTCTATTTTGAAATAAATGTAGACTAAATAAATGTAGACTAACAGAATGGTTGCAGAAATAGTGTACAGAATTCCCTCACAGCCTTCATTCACTTTGCTCTAATTTTAACATTCCCATTATTGAAACTAAGAAATTAGTTATTAACTGAACTACATAATTTATTCATATTTCACCATTATATTCACTCATATCATTTTTCCGGCCTGAGATCCAAGTCAGTAGTAACACTTAATATGTCATTGATTTTTTTCACCCTCCAATCTGTGACAGATTTTTAGTCTTTCCTTGTTTATCTTGACCATTTTGAAAAATATTAATTTAGAATTTTATAGACTCTCTCATTTTGTACAGTTTGTTTTATTTTGATTTATTTTGTTTTTCACAATACAGTTGAAGTTATGAATTTTGGGGAAGAATACCACAAAATGATACACATTCTCAGTGAATGAAATCATTCAATGTTGTTCCCAAGTGGAACATTGTATCTATATGTATTAAAAAGGAAAAAAAATAGTAACTCTACAACATCTACTTATTTCTCTTACATAATGTTATTCTGTTTCCATTGTAATAAAACATATATTGAGGAATATATCTTTTAAGAATATGAACATATTATTTCTCCTTAAACTTTCACCCTCAAGGATTAGCATGGTTTGTGGATCTTGCCTGCAGTGATAACTATTGTGGTATTTTTCTATTTCATTATTTTTATGTTTACTAATTGAGGTTTTCTTCAAAGAAGTATTATCTCCCTCCCCCCTTTTATGCATTTATTTAATCATTTATATCAGTGTGTATTCATGTGTGTTTATTTTATTATTATATCAGTGTGTATTCATGCATGTTTATTTCATTGTTTGGGTTATAATGAAATATTGTTGTTTACACACTGGTCAAATTGTTCCAACTTTGGCTATTGGGAGAGTTTTCGCCCCAGCTTCTTGGTCTTTTTGACATTGTACTTTCCTTTTCTCTCTCTCTTTTTTAAAGCACTTTATTACTTTTTGACAGGATAAGATGCTCTGATTTCTTCTTGTATTTTCCTAATCTCAGCTTTAGAAACAATCACTTGTCAATGGGCTTGACACACTTGAACTGTTTTTGTTTTGTTATGGTAAAACATATAAAATCTAAAACTTAACATTTTAATCACTTTCAGTGTACATTTCAGTGGCAACCATCACCACCATCCATTTCCAGAATTTTTCATCTTCTGAAACTCTGTATCCATTACATAATAGCTCTACCCTGGCAATCTTCTTTCCTTTGTTGTCTCCATGAATTTGACCACTGTAGGCACCTCATGTAAGTGGAATTACACCATTTTTTTTCCTTTATGTCTGGCTTATTTCACTTAGCACAATATCTTCAAGTTTCAACCATGTTGTAGTATATGTCAGAATCTTGCTCAGGAGTCTTTTTTCATGTTTTATGTGATTAATATTCTTATAAAATTTTGTTTTCTTATGATATTGGAATATCATTATCTCACTTATGAGATCATCTTATCTTTACATTTAAAATATGTATTCTCTTAAGCATTTTAGTATAAGAAATATTCTGATACTAATATTTATAAATATTGAAATTTATAATTTGAAAAGTGAGATAACTATTTAAGAAAACATGGTTTAAAACTTCTGCTTCCATTAGAATACAGAAATATGTAAGGCAATGTCACTCCAACATTAAAAATGAGAACAATAAAAGTAATCTACAAACAGAAAAATTTTAAGCCCAACTGAGATCTTAGGTTGACCTAATTACCTGTAGGCTGCAAAGTGACCCAATTACCTATAATCTAAAATATGATAAATTCTTTCTGGAAAAGATGTAACACATCACTGTTTCAACTTTAGCAGTGAAATGGATGGGGAGGGCAGTCACCATACACAGGAGAGAAAGAAGCAGATCAACATTTAACGTTTTTTTTCAACTTTGAAGTATAGGGTTGAATTGCAGTTTAGATTCTCTAGAAGTCCCAGACATATGGTAAATCTGCTTCCAACTATTTTATTCCCAAGGTCATTGTAGAATGCTCATAAGGGAGATTAGGAATTAGGTATAAAAACTCACAAACTGCCAAAGATCTCTTCTGAAGCACAAGCATATCATACTGTATTCTGAGAGTGGAATGGAAGAATTCAGAATAAAGCCTATCCCTCCTGTACTCCATATACTACAGTGAGTATGAAGCAGTAACTATCCTCCCTTCAGGGAAATACAGAATACCTAATATTGCGATTGGAGTAATGATCATTTTTTTGTTATTATAGTTAACATGCTCTATTTCTTTTGAGATCTTATGATGGAATACAATCCAAATGTCTTAATCTCAGCATGCCTCTAGAAAGCCTAACTGCTAGCAAACTGAGATTTAGTCACTGAGTATATGTTAACTTTCAGCAGTTAGAAATCCCCTCTTTGATATTACTCTCACAAGGAATTCTATTTGGACTGGCTTCTAACATCATACAGGGCCTGTTCATTACTACAACTTCTCTTCCCTCGTTTTGCTCAGGTTGGATCTGCCTCGGTATAATAGTAAATCCCCTATACACAGTGTCTCTGTAAAAAGAAAAGTATCCGTAAGTATAACACTGTTGTTCCCAAGTGCACGGCACAGATGAACATTTTCTTCTGCTGTGTACCTCAGTTACATGAGCATACAATAAAGATGTAGACTCAGTTATGAACCAATCGCTCTGCATAATAAGAGGAGAGGGAGAAGAGAAAATAAGCAAAGAGGCAACAAATGTGGGTTTCATAAAGACACATTAGCCTTTTTGATGCATGAAATGACTCCATCCAAAGTGACAGTTAAAGAAGTCACCACCCAAGAAGTAGAGGAGGACAGGAGAAAAATAGCACTGAAAAAATTAACAAAAATCAGGGGAGATCTGAATTTTTATCGGCCATGAAGTTGGTTGGGGAGAATCAAGGAGATTTTATCTGGATCTCACATAAACTAGTCCACCAGGTGCCATCTTAGTTCTACTTGCTTGTACAGTTTCCCTTTCACATGCTAATGAAGGCTGAGATTCCTTTGCTACCCTCTAACCTTGCCACACTCCACCCACACAATATTCTATTCTATCACATATGTTGGTTTAAATGTAAATAAGTGTTTCTAGGTATAAGAAGATAATCATTGTTAATGGATTCAGGACAACTTTGATCATAAAATATTCCCCAATACTAGAATTAAGTATAAATGCAATGTGTGAGTAGAGGTCAAAATCTGAAGGCCTTATATTTAATAGCCTAGAGTGATAAAAATAATTATGGAAATATATGGAGGAGAAATACTTGTAATTAAACAGTTGGATGATTAGGTTTCAAAAGCTATTTATTTGACATGGAATTGGAGCTTGAATACTTTAAAAAGAAAAATATATATATGGTCTTGAGATTATTAAAGTTATGATTAAGGGAAAAATACAGGAATAGTACAGTTTTTAAGAGTAATAATCTAAGCCAGGGCTGAGCTAGGCAGTTACACTGAATAGATAACAGCTTTCTTTTTCTTTTCTTTTAATTGATGAATATTTTGTGGCCTCACATATATTTAGTGTGCATATATCTTATGTACTGTGGAACAAATCAACAGAATTAACAAGTTAAACTGAGAATCAATATTTTTAAATTTTGCACTACAACCAAAATATAATCATCTCACCATCTTAAATCAACCTCTTCTCTTATAGACTCACCTTCACCAGGAGATCTTGGGAAACTTAAAAGTAAAGTGATCAAATATGGAAAAAAAATTAAATATAATCTAGCTCAGCAACCACCTTTTGTGGCTAAAGAAACTAAGACAATGGGAAAGTAAAATAATATTCTGGTTAGTGACAAAAACTGATAAGACCACAGTACATGTTTGCCTGTCCCCACTATATTTGGTTACTAATTGCACTCAAATGAACCCCAGCAAAAATATTTTAACACCCTCAAATTTTTTCCTGTTAAAAAAAATCAAAAATAGTTTTCAAAATATATGTATGTTAAGCATTCTATGAATGGAATTAAGCAGCATATCAGTAAATATAATTTGTAAGCTGTTTACCATTATAGTATACCTGACATATTGTGAGAATTTTATTTCTGATTTCCATTTATGAATACTTTGGGCATAACTGTATAATGTAAAATTATAATGGCTTATTTACCACTATCCAAGGATCAATTCATAAACTATAAAGGGAAAAAAGACTAAACTATATTATTTCATTGCTGCTTTCTGAAAATCTTTTCTACAGTTTTTGAGTTTGGAGCAATGCAATGGCCAGTTTCCTTTTATCTCCTTCTCCACAACAAAACTCAGGACAAGTAAACAAATACATATGGAGTAATACAAAGAAAAAGAAATATCTGGTAGCCTGTGTGTGTGTGTGTGTGTGTGTGTGTGTGTGGCTTTCTTCCTATTACTATTTGCTATCTAGGCATAGTCAGACCAATAAATGGGGTAGGAGATGAGCTTCAATCTCTGAAGATAAGAATTCCATAATAAATTACTGATTTAACAAGGCAGAAGTCATGAGCATGATCAAAAAAGAAGATCTGCACATTGACCCTTGTGATTACAGAGTAATTACAGTGGTGTTTTGTTGGGAATACCTAATCTATCAACATGTCAAGTTGCTGCACCAAAAAGCATATCATTAGTTTCTAATTCTTCCAGATATTTCAGAGCTACCCTGAAATTTGAAGCAATATGCCCTGACAAGCTAATGTAATTGCCTACATTAGTGATAACACATTTTTCTTTTGGGTAAAGTCCTAGTTTACAAAAAAACAAAAACAAAAACAAAAATTGAAATTATGAGCTTCAGCCCTAAAATATGTATTTTTTCTTGAAAAATAAAAATATGCAAATATATTAAGATTATAGTATAACACTAAACCCTTTATATATAATGTGCTACAAACAAAAATGAATATAGTATTCTGATAAAATCAATAATAATAATAAATGCAATAATAGCAACAAGAATAAAAATAAATTACAAAATAATTCCACTTGAAGTCCACTTTCATATAAAATCAAAAGGAAAGGGGGTTTATTTAGTTGTACCTTGCATGAAAAAACCCTGTTGTATCATATACGCTTAATAAGTGCTAATTAATCTATTGTATATCCCTATCACTAAGATTTGATCTGAAATAATATTTTCTCTTTAAAAGAGATTTCCACTATTAGTAGCTCATTTTATATTGTGAAGTAAGAAAAAGGGAAGTACATTTGGATTATATGCTTATTGTGAAAAAACTGTAAAAAATCTCTAAGATCATTTTGAAAAGACAAAGGGTAAGCTAATAGGGCCTCCCACTGTTCAAACTGTTACAATTTGGCCCAATACTGAAAAATAATTATAACTTTTAAAAAAAGATTTTATTTATTTATTTGAGAGAGAGAGAGAGAGAGAGAGAGAGAGTGTACCCATGCATACACACAAGCAGGGGGAGCAATAGGCAGAGGAAGAGGGAGAAGCAAGCTCTCTGAGGAGCAGGGTACCTGACTCAGGACCCTGGGATCATGACCTGAGCCAGAGGCAGATGCTTACCCCACTGAGCCACCCAGGTGGTTGGGCTCAGGTCCAAAATAATTATAACTTATTCATGTAAGTTAAGAGTACAAAATGTCATAAGAACAAGTTGATAATCAAATAATGAAAATAAACATAAAAAGTACCAAAAATAGTCTTAACTAAAATTTAACCATATTAAGACAGAAGACAGAATTTTTTTTAAATTTTCTTTCAAGATTTTATTTATTTATTTGACAGAGACAGAAAGAGCACAGGCAGGGGGCGCAGCAGGCTGAGGGAGAGGGAGAAGTAGGATCCCTACAGAGCAAGGAGCCATATGTGGGACTCAAACCCAGGACCCTGGGATCATGACCTGAGCCAAAGGCAGATACTTAACTGTTGACTGAGCCACACAGCCTTCCCTTAAGACAATTATTTTATGATTATATGTATATGCTATAATACACAGGCATTTGTTTCTCTTATTAATTTTATATCACTTTATATAGCATAAATGCAGTTTTTTTCTAAGTACAGAGATATGTGAAACTATAAATAAACCAACTCAATGAATGATAAGGGGAAGGATGAGAAATAAGCCTGGTTTCACGTATATGGAATAGGGCAAACTACTGAATTAGATAAATGTAGCAAGATGGAGATGAAATACACAAAGTTAGCTTCTCATATTCTGGGAGATAAAACATTTTGAACATTCTGAGACACTCTGAGTATCTACTCTAAGTAGATATACTGATATAATTAGTAAACCAAGGCCAAGTACCCTCTATATGACTGGTAAATTTGGGAAGGAAGTGGATTGGAGATCCAGGATGAAATAAATGCTATGAGTTTGAGACCTTTCAGTTCCACATTACAAACACTGACATTACAAAAGATAGAATTTCCCTGGTAATTTATGTAAGAATAGCCATCAAACCCTAAATATAAATTAAGATGGAAGATTCAAACAACTCTTTATTTCCCATAAGAGAAATAAGCTGAAAATCACTCCAGATTTGCCAACTTAGAATCATTAGATCAGTGTTTCATTTTTTGAACCTGGATATATAAACATAAGTATTTCTGTATGTCAGTAGGATTTATAGCTATGAAGATAAAAAGAAATTTCAATGTGTAATAACAGTGGCACATTAGCACATAACTAATATATAATGTTAAATATTATATGTAATATATTAAATATATTATAACTTTAATCACACTTTTATAATTTTTTCTAGTGTTGTAATACTTAAGAGGGATTGGATATATAATATGACTTTTGAAAATGATTTATTTATTTATTTGGGAGCGAGCAGGAGGAGGGATGGGGCAGAGGGAGAGAATCTTCAAGGAGACTCCCCACTGAGCACAGAGTTCAACACAAAGCTTGATCTCATGACACATGAGATCATGACCTGAGCCCAAACCAACTGATGCTCAACTGACTGAGCTACCCTCTCATCCTGATATTTATGATTTTTGAGAGATTTAATTATGTTTTAAATCAATGGTTTCAAGGAATGTTTAACTGATGAGCCTTATCCATAAAAGAGGTAGGCAAAGAAGAACAAAGTCAAAGCTAGTAGAAAAAGGAAATAATACAGTTTAGAACAAAGAGCACCTGGGTGGCTCAGTTGGTTTGGTGACTGACTTCAGTTCAAGTCATGATCCTGGGGTGCCGAGATCGAGTCCCACAACAGGCTCCCAGCTCGGCAGAGAGTCTGCGTCTCTCTCTGACTCTACCCCTCTTGTTCTTTCTCTCTCACTCTCTCAGATAAATGAATAAAATCTTAAAAAGATTAGAGCAAAAATAAATGAGATAGAGACTAAAAACAAAACAAAGAGGAAACAAAAAACAATAGAAAGGATTAGTGAAACCAGGAGCAGGTTCTTTGAAAAGATAACATTGATAAAAGATAACATTGATAGCCAAATTCATCTAGAGAAAAAGGAGGACTCAAATAAATAAAATCAGAAATGAAAGAGAAACAACTGATCCCACAAAACACAAAGGGTTATAAGAGAATATTATAAAAATTATACAACAACAAATTGGAAACCTAGGAAAATGAATAAATTCCTCAAACCATATAATCTTCCAAAAGTAAATCAGGAAGATACAGGAAATTTGAAGAGACCAATTACTAGCAATGAAAATTAAATCAGTAATAAAAAAATTTCCAACAAATAGAAGTCCAGGACCAGCCGGCTTCTCAGATGAATTCTGCCAAACATTTAAAGAGGAGTTAATACTTATTCTTCTCAAACTATCCCAAGATAATAGGAGAGGAAAGCTTCCAGATTCATTATATGAGGCCATTACCCTGATACCAAAACCAGACAATGACATGACAAAAAGAGAAAACTACAGGCCAATGTCTTTGATGAACATGGATGCAAAAACTCTCAACAAAATATTAGCTAACTGAATTCAACAATACTTTAAAAAAAATCATTCACCATGATCGAGTGAGATTTACTCCATGGATACAAGGATGGTTTAGTATTCATAACTCCATCAATGTGATCTATCTCATTAACAAGAGAAGGGATAAAAACCATATGAGCATTTCAATAGATTAAAAAAAATGATTTGACAAAATTCAACATCTATTCATGATAAAACTCTTCACAAAGTACATTTAGAGGTAACATATCTCAACACAATAAAAGCCCAGTTTATATTTTTCCCATTTTTGTGTATAGGATTTTTTAAAAATTTCTTTCTTTAAATACAGATTAACTGATAAAATAATGATCTATCAATCCTTTGACCCTACCTAAAGTTGATAACCTCTGGAGCTCACTAATTCCTCAATTTTAAATATTGAAATTATTTTTGATATTGGTTTCTTGGCTTCTTCAAAATTTAACAATTGTCTTTATTATACAGATAAAGTCAATGAAATCCGGATTGAGTTAACAATTAGTCTATATTTGCTATAGCTACAGGTATTGGACTCTGGATCATAACCCAAGATGTCTGAGATTCATTGTTGAAAAACTTACACTAAGTAGGCCAACACTATTTTATCCAAAGCAATTACTATAGTAAGATTCATATTCATTTCAATTCTCTAACACTGTATTTGTTTTCAGTCTCAGTAACATTAATGGAGTTCATTGCTTTTAATGATGTGAGGGAAATTAATTAAGCAATTTATGTTAGTCTGACAGAGAAAATAACCTCATTAAGAAAATGCCATAGGGTAAGTATGGCAAAATATAAAGTGAAGAAAATCTGAGGATAGAAATGATGATTAAGACACCCTTGAAGACTGACTATAAGCTACACAAAATAATTCCACCATAGCCAAGGAGAAAATAGTATCATATTTTTAAAAAAATGTAGATTGTAAGGTTCATCTATGGTTAATATTTAAGAGTTCTGTAAAGATGGATTAAGAGAGATGTTCATTAACAGATAAGACATGTTTGTTAATGGTAGTTAGCAACTGATGTTGACAAATTTCTTCTTATTTTGGGAAGAAGAAAAAGAAAGAAAAAAGGTCAAAGATCATCCTGCTAATACCACCTCATGAAGTACAAAAATAAAAAGCTAAATTACAACATTGGTATAATTTCATACACTTGCTACTACATGTTGTCTATCTTAGAGAATTATCTAGGCCCACTTCTTACCCAGAGAGATTAAGTATTTCATTTAGTTGATCTTGTGTAATATGTTAAGCAATATGCTTATCTGCTCTTCTATACTTTACAGTAAACATGTTTATCTATTTATTTGACAGATACTTCAAAATATATTTAAAATGTTTCTTTAATATGATTATGATGATTAAAATAATGACAATAACTTTGCTATTTTGGAATCTCATCCTTAGTGGGACTAGTTCTACATTTGGTGTGTTGGTTAAAACTTGTGTGCAGTTAAAATCATCCTTTTAATATATTTTAATCAACCAATTAAATCTACACAATTTGTGTTAACCCTTTATAGTAATTTGATGATAATGATAATAACTAACATATATCAGTGCTTACTATGTACTAGAACTTATCCTAAGACCGTATGTATACTTTATGCATATTTACTTACTTAATCCTCAATATTACTTAGTAGTTAGTTACCATTGTGTTTATTCATATTTTATGAATAATTGTAATTTTTTGGATATAAATGAGAATGTAAATAACTACATGTAATTATATGTATAGTCACAAAGGTCATGTCATGAATATCATTCTTAATCCTAAAAATAATAAAAAAATTTTATGCTTGGTAGATGACATAAGGTTAACTTTTTAAAGCATTATGTCTGTCTCCTACGGAAAAACAAATTGTGAGTAGCCCTCTATACAAACTGTCTTAGTGGCCCAGCGAGAGAGGAAATCAACATGGAAAAGTGTGGAGATTCAAGATATTAGGACATACTGATGTGCATATGTGCATATGCATATGTGGTGTTTGTGTACTTACATGTGTTACCTACTTCGGAACTTTGTTAGGATGAAAAAAAAATGGCTGTATGAAGGACATTCCTCAAAAACACTTAAAGTAAATGAACAAATCACTGCAGCTTGGGGCAGAAGTTTACAGTTGAGGCAAACAATAAACATATCCAAAGTCTTAGAGGATAAAATTGAGAGAGAGTCCTTTGGGTAATTTGGATATTGAAGACATTGTGTACACCAGGGAATTTAGAAATCCATGCATATGTCTAGGTCAAGATGCATACACTCAGAAAGACCTGAGAAGTCCTTAAGCTTTCATTTCTGAAACCTTAGGCTCAGTGAAAGCAATGAGCCTGAGACAGTTTTATGGGCCTAGCTAAGCACAGAAGGAGTGTCCCAACTCAGGGCCAATTTGCAAATACTGAGAGTATTTTTTTCATTTTCTTTCTCTTTATTTCTCTTTCATTTTCTATTTTCTTTTGACTCCATTTGTCAAAGGGAGTGTCTATCAAAACACTAGCTGACCATAAGCTACAGGAACACGGACAGCAACCAATGTCATTCCTGACCATTAGTCAGTAATGGTTGTACCAATTTATATCTCACTAACAGTGAAAAAAGGTTCACTTTCTTCACATCCTCACCAGCACTTGTCATTTCTTGTTTATACTCACACACACACACACACACACACACACACACACACCATTCTCACTGGTGTGAGGTAAAATCTCTTCGTGATTTTGATTTGCATTTCCCTGATGATTAATGATGTTGAGCATTTTTCATGCGTCTGCTGGCTACCAATATGTTTTCCTTAGAAAAATGTCTATTTGGGTTTTCTGCTCATTTTTAATCAAGATTTTTTTTTGAGTTTTGATTATTTCTTTGTTGATTGCACAAGTTCTGTTCTTTCCTTGACCTTGATTTCTTTGAAATGTCTCTAGTGTTTCTTCATAAAGGGAGATTGGTTTTGGCCTCAGTATTTACCAATATTTTAACTTAATTTAAATCTAATTTAATTTAATTTGCTTTTCTGCAAGGACTGAGATGAGTCTCAGGGACATAGCAAAGTCTTAGGGATAGAAACTGGGAGAGACCAGCAGCACAGACTTAACGTAGGCCCGTGATCTGCACTGACTGCTCATCATAGCTGTAGCAGAAATGAGAGATAGGTTAAAAGTCACATTATGAGGCAAAAAAAAAAAAAAATTATATATATATATATATATATATATAATACTTTGCTTCCTTTGCCATGTTCAGAAATTCTCATATTCCACATTAAACCTACTCTGGCCCTGACTCTTCAAGGTGATGGTTGTGCTAATCTCTAAAAAAACAATATCCAGAAGATTGTCAGTGACAAACTATAATCTTTTCCTTTACAGCTGTTCTGGGCATGTGATTGATATTCATCATCTCCTTCCTCTCCCAGCCATTTCATGTTCAATGGTAGCAAAAAAACCCCTAAAATATCAAAACTGTAAAATACAAACCAACAAAAGATAGGGACTGATCATGTATAATGGATCCTTAAAGCAGTTAAAAGCATTTTTTTTTTTTCAGCAGAAACCATGGAGGCTAGAGGTAGTGGGGGACATATGTGAAATCCTGAAAGAATAAAAATTATCAACCAAGAATTGTATGTCTTGCAAACATTCTCCATTCAATTAGAATTGGAGAAATTAAGACATTTTCAGGTAAACAAATGTTGAGTGAGTTTGTCACCAGTAGACCTGTTTATAAGAAATGCTTAAGGGACTCTTCAGGAATAAGTGAAAGAATACTAGGGAGTAACTTGAAGGCAAATGAATAAATTAAGAAGTCCAGTAGAAGTAACTGAATAGGTAGATTCAAAAGGCAGTATTATTACATTTTTGGTTTATAACTCCTTTTTTCCCCCACGTATTAAAAAAAACATAAATGCACCAAATGGTATTTAAAAATTTATATTAATGGGCACACTATACATAAAGTTACAATTTTTGACAGCACAAAGAGGGAAGGAAGGAGTTATATATATGACCAAGGTTTGTGTATACTATGAAGCTAACATGGTATCAATTCAAAGTAGATTGTTATAAACTTAAGAAATCAAATGCAATCCCCAAGGCAGCCACTGAAAAAATAGCCAAAAATGTACAAAAACTAAAATCAGAAAGTAATTGAAATAATACATTACAAAAAAAATACATTACAAAAATAATACATGACAATACATTTGGAAGGCCAAAATAGAAGAACTGAGGACCAAAGAAATAGAAAAATAACAAAATGGCATAAGATTTTTTTCACTTATAATTACTTTAAATAATTTATAATTACTTTATTTCTCTTATTAAAAGGCAAATATCAGCAGTATGGATTTAAATCAAAATTTTAAAAAGTAAAAAATAAAGGACAATGATCCAACTCTATGCTATCTATAAGTGACTGACTTAAATCCAAAGATACAAATCAGTTGAAAATGACAGGATGGATGGAATAAGATATTCTATGCAAACGATAACCAAAAGAGAGCTGAGTGGCACACTAATATCAGACAAATAGATTTTAAAGTAAAAACCTTTATAAGAGACAAAAGATAATATATAGTGAAAAGAAGATCAATTCATTAAGAAGATAAAATAATTATGAACATATGTGCATCAAATAAGAGAGTCACAAAATGTATTAAGTAAAAATTGACATACTTAAAGGGAAAAATAGTTTTATAATAACAATTGAATATTCAGTATTCTTGAGGATGGACCATATCTTGAACCACAAAACAATTCCCAATAAATTTAAGCAGACAGAAACCATGCCAAGTATTTTCTCTGACCAATCATGGAATAAAACCAGAAATCAATGCTAAAGACATCACAAGAAAACCACAGACAAATAATACTGGTTAACATAGTTACAAAAATCCTCAACAAAATGCTAACAAACCAAAATTACAATCGTATAAAAGAATTGTGTATCTTGATCTAGTGAGATTTATCTGCGGAATGCAAGAGTGGTTCAACACAGAAACATCAACCAATGTAATATACAACATTCGTAGAATGAAGGAAAAAAAACAACAAAATATGAAACATGATTGTCTCAGATTTCTCTGAAAAACAGAATAATACCATATATATATATATGGTATTGTGTGTGTGTGTATATATATATATATATATATATATATATATATATATGGTATTGTATTTATATGGTGCTGTATTGACTCACATGGTTATGGATATCAGGAAGTCCCATAGGCTGCCATCAAGCTGGGGAACAAGAGAAAGGCAGTGGTATAATTCAGTGGTATAATTCAGTCTGAATCTGAAGGCCTAAGAATTGGGTGATGATGCACAGCCGAACATGTAAACACCAGTGTGACCAGTCTGAGTTTGAATACCCAGGAATTAGGAGTGCCAATGTCTGAAGACAGGACAAGATGGAAAGCTCAGCTTAAGAATGAATGAATTCATCCTTCCCCTCACGCTTTTTTTCTATAAGGACTTCAAAAGATTGGAAAATGCCTACCCACATTATTGAAGGTGATATTCTTTACTCAGTTCATTGATTCAGATGCTAATTTCTTCCAGAGACACACTGCCAGACACATCCAGAAAGAGTGTTTACCTCCTATCTGCATGTTGTTTAGCCCAATCAATGTAACACACAAAAAAATTAACCATCACAAGAATGATCTCAATTGACTCAGAAAAGTCATTTGAAAAATACAATATGCATTCATAATAAAAACATCCAACAAAGTTGGAAAAGGAGAATTCTTCCCTGAGAAAGTGCATTTCTGGAAAGTGTATATCTACTATTTCTCTGTGTTAAAAACTGAAAGCTTCATTTAGATCAGGAAAAAGTTAAGAATGTACCCTCTCACCACTTCTATTCACCATTGTACTGGTAGTTCTAGTCAGGGTAATTCAGCAGGAAGAAGAAATAAAAAACATCAAAATCAGAAAGGAGAAAGTAAAACCAAATGCAACTAACATAATTTGATATATATTAAATCCTAAGGATCTGCAAAAAGACCTATTAGAGCTAATAAGAAAATTCAGCAAAGTATAAGACACATGATCAACACCCAAATATTAGCTGTACTTTTGTACACTAGCTATGGACAATTCAAAAAGGAAATTAATAAAATAATTCTATTCATAATAACATCTACACTTGATCTTAGCCAAAAGGCTGAGAAGTGATTATTCATAATAACATCTAAAACACTAAAATACCTAGGACTAAACTTAACCAGGTTATTGAATGATTCATACACTTAAAATAACAAAATATTACTGAAAGACATTAAAGTCAATCTAAGTAAACAAAAAACATGGATCAGAAGACTTGGTATTGTTAAAGTAGCAATAGTACTGAAAGATTTCTACAAATGCAATGATATGAATCCTTATTAAAATTTCAGTAATTTATTTTTTCAGAAATGGAAAGGCTAATCCTCAAATTTACATGGAATTATAGATGGCTCCTAAAATGACATATCCAGAAAAGAAAATAAAAGTGGGAGAACTCAGTCTTTCAGATTTCAAAGTTTACTACAAAGCTACAGTTACCAGAAGCATGTGTTATTGGCATAAAATAGGTATAAAGACCAATTGAATAGAACTGGGAGTCCAGAAATAAATCCATACATTTATGGCCAATTCAACAATGGTTCCAAAACCATTCAAATAGTTAAAAATAATCTTTCCAACAAATTGTGCAGGGACAATTGAATATCCAAAGAAGAATGAAGTTGGACACCTGTGTCACAACATATACCACATTTAACTCAAAATGGATCGTAGACCTAAATGTATCAGGTAAGACTGTAAAATTCTTAGAAGAAAACATGAGAAAACCTTCATGACCTGCGGTTTGGCAAGAGATTCTTAGATATGACACCAACTGCTCAAGCTTAACACATACAAGCTTTTTTTTTAGGGGAATGATGAAACTATTCTCAAAGTTGATATAGACCATAACTACATAATACTGTGAATATATTAAATGTTAAATGCCACTAAACTTTACACATTGAGATGGTTATATTTATGTTAAATAAATTTTACCTCAATACCAAAAAAAAAAAAAATGTAGTCAATCCAGTCTGGGTCATAGGAATAGAATAAGAAATGCTTTATTTAGAAGATACAGTCTTAAGCTGAACCCCCCCAAAATGAGTTGTGTAGTAAAGTATAGGAGATAGGAAGGGAAGAGAAAGTGCAAATGGGAGGATGATAGCCTAAAAGATTTCCAGTCAAGAGGTCACCATGAAAAAATATATAGAGGTCAGAATCAACATACAGTGATGGAAAATGGCAAATCAATCTTAGGGCAAAATATGCAATTGTGAAAAGACCCAGAAGTCTTCTTCACATGCAAAAGAGCCTGGATCTACCTTTAATATTTAGAAGTCATTGAGTCATTGGTATAAGGAAAAAAGATGGTCAAATTTGCCTTTCAATAAGATTACTAAGGAAACAGAGTGGCTAAGATATTAGAAAGAAGCAAGATTAGAGATAATGAGAATGATTTCATTAGTCTATGTAAGAGACAGTGATGAAGGCCTAAACTATACCAGGAGATGTGGAGATTTTCTCAATATTTGATCATAAGAGTCATCTGATGAATATAATGTTTTAGAAGGATTTAGGTGGCAGGGGGATGAATTAGAAGCTAAAGGCAAAGAGACCATTATGATGTTTTGAGATTGGGATATGAATTAGTGTGATGGAAACAAACAGAGAAGGACACACATAAGGGATATTTCAAGGGAAGAAATATCCCTGGTAACAGGGAATATGAGCAATGAGGTAAATGAAAAATCAATTACTCCTTCAAAATTGCTAGTTTTTAAAACAAGAAAAATGATAAATTTAACTTGGAGTGGAAGTGAAATTTTGATTGTGTAATCTAGGGGATGTACATTTCCCCATTATCTCTATTCCAATTTTAAAATCAAACACAATGCTGTGAAAAAAAGGGATGTCTTTAGATGCTCAGTGAGTGAACTTGAGCAAGTTGCTTTCCTCTGGGCTTCTTTTTATCTACAGAATAGTTTCAAAATTAAAATTTCTGTCTTTAAGAGATGAGAGGATGAGGGCTCATGTTAGTAAGAGTGTATAACATGTGTATAACAAGTACAATAATAAGTGCTAGCTGCAACAAATGGCATGATGATGATGATGATGATGGAGAAGAATTATGCCAAAAAGGCTAATATTTAAGATTTAGAAACAGGAATACTGCTGCCAAATATTTGTAGCAGGAAAAATTCTCATATATTTGCCCTTAAATCAATTCACTCTTTTTATTCAAGGATACTTCCTCAGTTATCGTATCTTTTGTCACTTTTAGAATTTTTTTCAGTTCCTAAGTATTACACTCTTAAGGATCTTTGGGAGGAATAGTTATATAACTTACATTAGGATTTATGATCAAGTTGTCACATATTTTAATTTTATTATTTTATTCTAAGTCCCCTGTGTTGGATAAGACAATGAAATTTGAGGTGATATTCAACTACCCTTGTTCATATGTAGGTTGTTAATAGTATGGAAATGCAAGGGTCCTCATTTATATTTAGAGGTTCTTTGGTAGTAAAAATAGAATTTTGCATGTTCTTTGAAAGGACTGTAACGCAATAGGGAAGAAGACTCCATATTATATGACAAATCATATTTTGAAATGACAGCAGTAGTATTTTCTTGCCTACGATGAATTCTAATTCATTAAAATTAAAACTAATAACAACCAGTGATCATTAGAGCAGTTTAATGTAAAGGGCAAGATATACATATTTTAAATAGCCTTGCATTTCAGACTCTTAACAAAGATTTGATTACTATAATAAAATTCATTTCTTTCTCCCAGAGAAAAAGATAAAAACTAGAAAGGATAAGTAGTATACCTCTAGTCAATTGCAAAGTACTACATTAAAATTTTTTTTTTAATTTGATAAAGAGGGAGATCACAAGTAGGCAGACAGACAAGAAGAGAGAAGAAGGCTCCCTGCTGAGCAGAGAGTCTGATGTGGGGCTTGAACCCAGGACTCTGAGATCGTGACCTGAGCCTAAGGCAGAGGCTCAACGCACTGAGCCAACCAGGCACCCCCAAAGTACTACGTTAAAATAAAATATTTGGCTCTGGTATATTAAGCTCCCTGGATACTTCAAGATGACCTTTAAGACAAATCCAAAAACTACTTGAAGATTTTACTTTAAATTCAAAACAGAGTATTGCTAATATGTTATTGTTTCCAAATTTCACTGGTCATATATCCTTGATGGAAAATACATTATAGAATAAAAAGCTTCATCTTAATCTTTCCTATTTTGTCTAAAAAAATAAAACATAATCTTTCAAGTTTAAAGTTGTATGTTTAAAGATAACATTTAGTATTTTCAGAGAAGATGAAATTGTAAATGTACCCCCTGCCAGAACATTTCTTTGGTAATAGAGAAGAATGACTGCCATGAAGGTCACAGCCTTCAGAGGAAAATCTGATTCCAATATTGAAGGCAATTTATTTTCCCCAATAAAGTCAGAAAAAATTTAAATGTGTGGAGAATATATTACTAAAAAACTAGTTTAAATCAAGACTTACAATCCAATAAAACACATTGGACTTTTTGCATTTTATTGTTTAATTTTCTTATTTATAATCTATAGTGAGAAGGCAAAACTGATATTAATGTATTTCAGACCAATTCTGTTTGCTGGCATGTTTTATTCTATCCTCCCCAAGTTGATAGATGACATTACTGTCAATTTAAAATCAAATTAAGTAGATATACAATGGCCACCTCATTATTTCTACATATAATCTTTCTTTGCTTTGCATAAATCAAATACTGTTAGGACTAATTGAAATTGTATTTGTACTTAGCTGATGCAAGATTACAATATTAATACACTGTTTTAATTTTGTTGAAACCATTAATAATCAACACTAATTTTGAACATGCATTTCAATTTTTCTGTAAAGAGGTATGTGTGTATATATATATCTGCTCAATATTTAGAAATATGAAAGAATTACAGATGACCCTGGGAAATGTCAGCTGCATTTTAAGATTTAAAAATAACTATGATTTACATATTAAGGGCTTTAGTGGAAAAGGTGGACTTTTCAAGGTCAGATAAGTAATTTCAACAGAGAAGAAAGTGGTAACAAATAACCAAGTGGAAATGGTAGGAAAAAAATACAGAAACAAGAAGGAAGTCAATGAATTCTTAACAGTTTAATATATATAATTAAAATCCCAGAATAAAAAAAGAAAAGGACAAAATGTTTATAAAAATAGTTACCTTTTTCAAAATTAATAACACGAAACTCACAGAACCAGAAGCTCAGATAACATCAAACACTATTGAAATACAAATTAAACAAAACACCTAGGTATATCTAGGGATATTATATATAAACTGCTCACAATTAAAGTAAAAGGGAAAATCTTTAAGACTCATAGAAACAAAACGCATTTCATACAGATGAATAAAGAGAAAGAGTATAGTAGATTTTTCATTTACCAATGATACATGAAGGAATGTGTTGCAGACTTGGATTACAAGAAATAATCCAAGTCTGTTGCCAGCAGACTTGGATTACAAGAAATACTAGTGAAGATTCTTTAGGCAGTGAAAATTGTTTAAGAGACAGAAATCTGGATCTGAACAAAGAAATAAAGAGTGTAGGAAGTGGAGCAATTGGAGGTAACTAAAAATTTTGTGGGATTTTTCTTAATTTTCATTGCATGTAAAGATAATTCACTCTCTAGAGTAAAATACTCATGCTTTAGTATGTATTTATAGCACAAGTATAATTAAAATGTGTATCAAGGGTAGTATAAATGTTGTAAGGAAAGAATTAAAAGTATATTGTAAATTGCTTAAATTATAATGAAGTGATGGTATGAGGTTATATGATGGTAGATTCTCATTAATAAAGAAGTAAAATATGTTAAAGAAACCACTAAAAATTTTAAAAAAGAATAATAAGATTATGGGAATTAAAATAAAATGCGAAAAGTTAAAAGTAGTTAATGAAAATGAGGGCAGAGAAAGAGAGGAAAACTCCAGCAATGAACTGATAGAACAAATAGAAAACAACTAGCAAGATGGTAGACTTTAATCTGACTACATCTGCATTAAAATATTTGTAATAGATTATGAAAACCTGTTAAAACACAGAAATCATCAGATTAAAATCATTAAAGAAGTTAAGTCTAACCACAAACATCTATAAACTACACATATAACACATGCTTCAAATATAAAGGGGTTAGTATTAAAAGATGGAAAATTACATACTAAGCAAAATAATCAAGCGAAAGTGGAAATAGTTACATAAATATCAGATTAAATGGATTTAAGCACAGAAATATTCCCAAAGATGAAGAGTAGATGATGATAAAGATATCAATTATCCAAAAACAAGAGAGCTTCAGATAACTTGCAGTGATAAAGAAGATCTGAAAATTAATATCAATCAACATGATCTAATTGACACTTAAAGAGTCTACTAAGAACACATTAAATATTCCTTCAAGTGCACATGGAGCATTCCCTAAGATAAACATATTCTGCTCCATAAAACAAAACTTGACAAATTTAAGAGTTGGAATTAGTGAATGTATGTCCTAGGCTAATAATGGAATTAAACGCAAAGCTAACAAAAAAGAAATTACTCACAATATTTGAAAATTAAACAAAACAAATAATGAATGAATCAAAATTATAAAATGTTTTCATATAATAAAAATAAATACACATATTAAAATTTTGTGAATATAACTAAAACAGTATTTAGAGGAGTATTTATGCCATTAAATATTTGTGTATGTGAAGAATAAAGATCTCAAATCTTTGATATTGTTTAATCCTCCCACTTTAGAAATTAAAAAAAACACATATTAATAAATTAATCCAAAATAAGTATAAGGAAGAAAGGAGTAAGAACAGAAATCAAGAAAATTGACAACTGAAAAATAATGAAGAAAATAAATGAAACAAAATCTGTGTGTTTGATAATATCAACAACATTGACAAAACTTGACTATAAAAGGGAGCCTGGGTGGCTCAGTCATTAGGCATCTGCCTTCAGCTTGGGTCATGATCCTAGTGTCCTGGGATCGAGCCCCACATTGGGCTCCTGCTTGGTGGGAAGCCTGCTTTCCCTCTCCACTCCCACTGCTTGTGTCCCTGCTCTTGCTATTTCTCTCTCTGTCAAATAAATGAATAAAAGCTTTAAAAAAACTGACTATAAAAAAAGAAGGCACACATTGCAATTATTGGGAAAAACAGGGAGAACATTAACACAGACCCCAAGGATAAGAGTACAGTACAAATCCCATGACAAAAAACTTAGATGAAATGGACAACTTGCTTGATAAAACAAACTGCCATGGCTCAGTCAAAAGGAAATAAAAAGGCTAACTTGTCCTATATCTTATAAAGAAATTTAATGTGTAGTTAAAGCCTTTCCAACAGAGAAAAATGCAGACCCATATAACTGCTGCCAAACATTTAAGGAAAAATACTAACAATTCAACACAACCTGTCCAAAATATGAAAGATAACAGAACACTCCTTATCTTATTGTATGAAGCTGGTATTACTACTCTGATGCCAAAAATAGACAAAAACTTGACAGAAAAATAATTCTTCAGACTAAAGTTCTTCAATAATATGTTAGCTTATTTCATTCACCAATATATAAATATAATAACACATTACAACCAAGCTGGTTTAACCTAAGTGTTAAGTATAGTCCTAGTCTATGCTTTATCTACCTCTGTTACACTGAAATACCTCCATCAACCACCAACTAAGACATTATGAACATATCCCTGTGACCAACTGACAAGGACAACAAATTTTAGGGTTGGAGATCAACATGATATGTTAATGCAAACCAAAAATTCACTACTGCAATGCTAAAGGTCCATTCAAGGAGGGTTTTAGTAGTCAATGGTGAGAGAAGAACTCTTAGTCAAAAAAGTTTTGAGCAGTACTCTTGCATGTCTACTTTCTGTGGAGGGAATATTGGCTTGAAGTAAGGATATATATATAAAAATATAAAATATATATACATATATTATCTTGATCAAATATATATATAAAATATATATATACATCATATATATATCAAATATATAAAAATACGTGTGAAATATAAAATATACACATTATATATATATCTTGATCAAATATATATAAATATATATCATATATATATATATATATATATATATGTCTTGATCGAATATACGTATATTTGATCAAGAGCCTGGGACAAAAGAATTAGGGAAAATAGGAACTAAGAGGTCTGGGAAAGAAATGTACAAATGGACTCATGGAAGTGTGCACTATGTGTGAAACTCTTTGTCTCACTTCAAAACCCACAAAAGAGTGTAGAAGAGGCACTAAGAAACTGGGTGGATAGGATGACTTGAGCAATGGAAGCCAGAGAAATCCTGCCTACAGCCACCATAATGGAATAAAGAACAGAGCAGACATGGTGCTGCAATTGACACCACCAAGGTTGGAACCAAAAATGTCTGATCTTCCAACAATGGAGACCAAAGTGAGGCCCTTCATGTAATACTATCCCAGATGAAGACCACATAAACCACTTGATGTCAAGTTGAATATGCTGCACCTCTTTCACCCAGGGGAGGAAAACCACTCTCTTTACTGGAATTGGTATCAGTTACAAACATTTATTTGTCTCCCCTTCTCACAGTGCTCAGGTAGCATCATTATCCAATAGTTTTCAAATGCCTGATTTATAAGCATGGAATTTGGCATCTAGCACTTTATATAAGGGAGGTGTGGCATTGAGAACTTCCAGTCCTTCCTTGTCTTAGAACAGTTTCATGAAAAATTAGAATAAGTTATTAATGGACAGGTAAGAACCCAGCTACAGAACTAACAGTGTAATTTGAGGGCTCTCACCTTCAAGTTGTTTAAACAATGGCTAATGTCAATTGTTGTGTCCCGTAGCTTCAGATGAGTCTAAAAATTGAAGGTAGAAAGAGGACCATTCCAGTGACTCACAGATTTTGTTTCCTGTCTCCACAAATTCAGTATATTCTGGCTTGGAGAACTAGTTTCCTGGGTTGCGGCATCTTAACCAGAGGACAAATAAAGGATTATGATAAATTTAAAACTATGGCTTTCAATTATTCAATTTAATGAAATATTAATTGAAGGAAATTTATAGTATTTGAGGTAATCAAATCGATTATCACAAACATTTAGATTTGATGCTATATGGGGAAGGCTAGAACTTGGAAGATTCCCTGAGCCATCTTTTGTTGTTTCCATATCTGGTGGCAAAAGAGTAAATTTTCAACTGCCACCTGATAAAGAGCAGGAAAACCAAGGGTTAACACTCTTTGGAAATGAAACTTTGGGCTACTTATGAGATAAGCTGAAGTGTTGGCTGACAGTGAGGGAAACACAGAATGGCTGGGAGAGGATGGAGATGATGAATATCAATCACATGCTCAGAATCAGCTGTAGAAGAAAAGACTATAGTTTGTCACTTACAATCTTCTGGATATTAAGTTTTTTTTTTTTTTTAAGAGATTGGCGCAACCATCACCTTGAAGAGTCAGGGCCAGAGTAGGTTTAATATGGAATATGAGAATTTCTGAACATGGCAAAGGAAGCAAAGTATCAGATATGTGTGTGTGTGTGTGTGTGTGTGTGTGCGCGTGCAACTCATAATGTGACTTTTAACCTATCTCTCATTTCTGCTACAGCTACGATGAGCAGTCAGTGCAGATCATGGGCCTACGTTAAGTCTGTGCTGCTGGTCTCTCCCAGTTTCTATCCCTAAGACTTTGCTATGTCCCTGAGACTCATCTCAGTCCTTGCAGAAAAGCAAATTAAATTAAATTAGATTTAAATTAAGTTAAAATATTGGTAAATACTGAGGCCAAAACCAATCTCCCTTTATGAAGAAACACTAGAGACATTTCAAAGAAATCAAGGTCAAGGCAAGAACAGAACTTGTGCAATCAACAAAGAAATAATCAAAACTCAAAAGAAAATCTGATTAAAAATGAGCAGAAAACCCAAATAGACATTCTTCTAAGGAAAACATATTGGTAGCCAGCAGATGCATGAAAAATGCTCAACATCATTAATCATCAGGGAAATGCAAATCAAAATCACGAAGAGATTTTACCTCACACCAGTGAGAATGGTGTGTGTGTGTGTGTGTGTGTGTGTGTATGTATGTATAAACAAGAAATGACAAGTGCTGGTGAGGATGTGAAGAAAGTGAACCTTTTTTCACTGTTAGTGAGATGTTAGTGATACAACCATTACTGAAAACAGTAAGGAGTTCCCTCAAAAAATTAAAATGAGAAATACCATACAAGACAATAACCAGTTATTCCACTCTTGGAATATTTACCTGAAGAAAACAAAAAAAAAGCTAATTTGAAAAAAAAATATGGACTACTATGTTTATTGCTGCATTATTTACAACAGTCAAGATATAGAAATAATCTAAGTGTATGTTATAGATGAATGGACAAAACAGTACATTTTCACTCATATGTGAAATTTAAGAAACAAAAGTGAATAAGAGACAAACCAAAATCAGACTCCTAACTATAGGAAAAAAAACCCTGATGGTCACCAGAGTTGAGGTGGGTGGGGGGTGGGGGAAATAGAGGATAGGGATTAAGAGTATACTTATAATGATAAGCACTGAGTAATGTATAGAATTGTTGAATCACTGTAATGTACACCTGAAACTAATATAATAAATACTCTAGGTAGACTATACTGGACTCAAAATATATATAACAATTTTAGTTTTGATACAAGAAGAAGATATGGTATATTCACAATGGAATGTTATTCAGCCATAAAAAAAAATCAAAGCTTGCTATTCATAAAAATATGGATGGACCTAGACAGTATTATGCTAAGTAAAATAAGTCAGTGAGAGAAAGACAAGTACCATATAATTTCATTTATATGTGGAATCTAAGAAACAAAACAAATGAACAAACAAACAAAATAGAAATAGACTCATAAATACAGAAAACAAAATGATGGTTTCTAGAGAGGGGGTGGGAGGATGCACTAAATAGGTAAAAGGGATTAAGAGGTACAAAATTCTAGTTATAAAATAAGTCACAAGAATGAGAGCATAGGGAGAATATCAATAACACTGTAATAATTTGTATAGTGACAGACAATAACTATATAATTATCAAATCACTATGTTGTATACCTGAAACTGATATAATATTATACATCAACTATACTTCAATTGAAAAATTAAAAATTAATAAAAATTAAAAGAATATTTAAAAAACTATAAAACAAAAATTCTAAACACTACAGAGTTTTAAAATCTCCCAAAGTTTCCATGTGTCTTTTTTTTTTTTTTTTTAAATTTTGTAAGTGTTTTTACCACTCTCTTTTGGAGAAATGTCTGTTCATTTCCTTAGCCCATGTTTTAATTAGGTTATGTTATTTTTTGTTTTTTTTTGTTGTTGTTTTTGTTGTTATTGAATTGTTGGTTCCATGTATAATATTAATCCCTTCCCTCCCTCCCTCTTTCCTTCCTTTCTTTTTCTTTTTTTGCATGTGGATTTACAGTTTTCCCAGCATGCTTTGTTAAAGAAACAATCCTTTCCCCATTGTATATTCTTGACACCCTTATTAAAGATCATTGGACTCTGTATATGTGGGTTTGTATATTGTATATTCCTTTTGTCTATATATCTGTCTCTTTGCCAGTGCCATGTTGTTTTAATTTCTGCAACTCTAATATATTTTGAAATCAGGAAGTGTAATGCCACTAGCTTTGTTCTTTTTCAAGATCTCTTAGACTATTCTGCAGTCTGAGTCTTCTGTGATTCCACATAAACTTTAAGATTTTCTTCTATTTCTGGGGCACCTGGGTGGCTCAGTGGGTTAAGCCGCTGCCTTCGGCTCAGATCATGATCTCAGGGTCCTGGGATGGAGTCCCACATCGGGCTCTCTGCTCAGCGGGGAGCCTGCTTCCCTCTCTCTCTCTCTCTCTCTCTGCCTGCCTCTCCCATCTACTTGTGATCTCTCTCTGTCAAATAAATAAATAAAATATTAAAAAAAAAAGATTTTCTTCTATTTCTGTAAAAAACACCTTTGGGATTTTAATGGAGATTGTATTGAATCTACAGATCAGTTTGGACAGTATAGATATTTTAATAATATTAAGAGTTCCAATATATAAACAAAAAACAAAAACAAAAGGACTTGAGGAAACTTTGGGAGGTATCAAATATGCCTCTTTCTTGATTATAGAAATAGTATCACAGGTGTTTGCATATGTCCAGACTTATCAAATTGCATACATTAAATATATACATTTCTTTATATATCAAAAAAATAAATACCACAGAGAGTCAAAAGAGTAGAGTTGAAAAATAGATAAAAATTATTTTTATATAGGAAGACAACATTTTTTCTAAATGTGAACTCTAAACAAGTTAATATATAAATTGAGCATGAAATCAATAAATACCTCAATAGTCCACAATAAGTATACAATGCTTAAAATGGAACACTACTGAAACGTCTAGATGATTTATTGCTGAAGATGCTTGGTTTTGGCAATATCTACCCAAAGCAGAATCATAATCTCTGCTATTTTTAATTTGCTCTGTCCTTCAAATTAAACATGTCTTTGTTATTACTCATTGATTAGTCTGCTACTGACAAGAGTTCCAGAGAGTAATGAGAAATTCTTACAATTTTTTATATTTATTATTTAAAGTATTCATTCGTTTGATACATGGTAACAATGACTAGTCAATACCAATACCAATTCTGCCAAGGAAATTAAGCCTCTTACATAAACTGAAACATACTCACTGGTTTACAAACTCCCAGAAACAAAGTTTTTATTAAATATAATTTTAAATAACATTTTTTTTTTTCAATTTTTTGTTTTTCCTCAGAGACCACATTTTGGAACTTCCTTGCTTGTCTTTCCCTTTACCCATCCTCCCTCTGACCATTATTCTCTCTTTAATTTTATGCATTCTTTTGGTTATTTTCCTGCATTATTATCAATTTATTCTCCCTTGAATACCCTCTATTTTAGTCTTATTTTCTAAGATAATTTTTCTTTCTCTTTAATTTCTTTCTTCTACTTGATAAACATTGTTACATTTGTTCTTACTCTTAACTACTTCTTTTCTTATTATTATTAACTACCACTATTAGTTTTTGAGTTTCTTAATGTCTCCCCATATCCTCAAAAGCTTTCTCAGGTATTTAATTCAATTTGTAATATCATAATATAGTTCTCTTCTTCTTTTTGGTTGTTTATATATAATAAACTTTATTTTTGTATATTCCTTTGAAATTCCAGCTTCATATGTATTCAACTCTTACTGTCACATTTAAAATATCAAATTTGATTTTCATTTGTTGCTAACTTATGTTCATATTTATATAAATCATAGTTTCAGTTTCATATGCCTGTGTTTAGAGTGCTACAATTACCTATGCTAATGAGAATTTCTTGTTGTGGGGCCCCTGGTGGCTCATTGGGTTAAGCCTCTGCCTTCGGCTCAGGTCATGATCTCAGGGTTCTGGGATCAAGCCCCGCATTGGGCTCTCTGCTCAGCAGGGCGCCTTCTTCCTCCTTTCTCTCTCTGCCTGCCCATCTGCCTACTTGTGATCTCTATCTGTCAAATAAATAAATAAAATATTTGAAAAAAAAAAAAAAGAATTTCTTGTTGCACCAATATTATTAATGGTTAATAATTAACAGTGTTCTTGTACATGATATAATTGATATTGTCAGTTTGCTTTGATATAACAAGATTATATCATAAATATTATCGTGAATTTTTACTTTTATTTTTAAATTTATTTTATTTTTCTTATAATCATGAAACTTACTAGTTTTTAAAACAACAGTAAGTAAAATGTTTTTGTTGGCATAGTTATTCATAGAGAAGTCAGCTTTAATTTTACTCTAGATTTAATAGTACCTAAAAATAATTAGTGTGAAAGGAAATAATAGTCAATTAACATATGGTTTCACTTACTTGTGGAGCCTAAGGAATAACATGGAGGATATTAGGAGAAGGAAAGGAAAAGTGAATTGGGGGAAATGGGAGGAGGAGAGGAACCATGAGAGACTTTGGACTCTGAGAAACACTGAGGGTTTTGGAAAGGAGGTGTTGGGGGGATGGTTGAGCCTGGTGATGGGGATTAAGGAAGGCATGTATTGCATGGAACACTGGGTGTGGTGCATAAACAATGAATCTTGGAACACTGAAAAAATTGTATTAAAAATATTTTTAAATATATGCTTAAATTCTCAAAAAATCTGAGATGGTCTAGCAAGAGATAAAACTCTAATAGAACTTAAAAATAACTATCATCTGCTTTTTTCATGAATTATTAGGAAATATTTAACACAAAAATGTTTTGAATGTTCAGTTTCTATATTTATTTTTAAAAACTCTCTCTACATTCTAATATATTATGCATGAAAAGAAGCATATTATTTTGACAGCTGACTTACCTTTAAGAACCTAAGCTGCATTTTTACATTTAAAATCATTCTTTTTTCCAGTAAGGGACATATATATTTTTCTTTAATTTTTATCTTGAAAATAGCATATCTTTGCTGATAGAAAGTAATAAATGTCTATAGCTATCTACAATCTAATTATTCAGAGTGTATAAAATTCTATATATTTCTTTGAATCTTTGAAATGAATACTTAGAAAAAGTAAAAAAAAAAAAAACATGTGTTAAAATATTTTAATTTATTCTAGCTGGTCCCAAGAAGATGTAAATAGTTTGTTTCTTTTTAATTTATCAGGCATGAAATTGTAAGGAGATATCTATTTGCAACTCAGTTCTTTTTAAATGCAAGTAGTAGTATTATTTTGTTATTCAGTGACATTTTAAAAATCTTTAATGATATCTATTTTTACAAAACAAAGAAGGAAAGGCCATCAGTCAGTAGGTGAATGGCCTATGCTTATGTAACAACTGGGTGGGAATTAAAATCCTTATTACACAAAACTATATTCAATACAATTAATCTTTGCCCCTTTCTATCTAGGACTTTTACTCTGAAGCAACCTGCTGAGTTTCTTGACAGATTTGTATATTATTGTCTGATTATATATTGCTAGTTAAGGGAATAAAAATCTATTAGAAAAATAAAAACAATACTTCTCTAATACATTTGATGCATATTAAATAACTTTGTTATTATTCATAAAATTTGTTTTTCCTACATACAGAGGCATTTGATCCCATTAGGCAATCAAATTTAAGGACATCACAGCCTCATTAATGCAAATAGCAGCAAAAAATGTACCACATTTCTAAATTAGAAAGATGTCTTAATTAAATGTTTTGTCTATTTTTGTTTCATTTATGAATTTTGATATTTAAAGTCAAATTAATATTTCATCTCCTCCTCAAGTGCTTTCTTGTTACTCAACAAAGTTACCTGTGTTTCTGCATGTATCATATATATAGATATAGATATAGGTATATCTTTCTATTTTTTTTTAAAGATTTTCTTTATTCCTTTTAGAGAGAGAGACAGAGAGAGACAGAGAGCAGAAGCAGGGGGAAAGGCAGAGAAAGAGGGAGAAGCAGACTCCCCACTGGTAGGAGCCTGATGTGGGGCTCAATCCCTGGACCTGGAGATCAGACCTGAGTTGAGGGCAGATGCTTAACCATCTGAGAAACCTAGGTGACCCTTTTCCTTTTTTTTAAGATTTTTATCTATATATATCTTTTGTTTGAAGAATTTCAAAAAGCAGTAAGTATGTATATATGTCTATCTCTAAATATCTTGTATCTTGTTGTTATAAACAAACACTAAGGGGCAAAGTGTAATGTACATCTGAAGTGTGAACTTTTTCTATTGGCTTTAAAAACAATG
Source organism: Lontra canadensis (assembly GCF_010015895.1). Lineage (NCBI taxonomy): Eukaryota > Metazoa > Chordata > Mammalia > Carnivora > Mustelidae > Lontra > Lontra canadensis. The sequence continues at coordinate 655,526 of NW_022631042.1, forward strand.
AAGTACTTCTTCTGTACATATAGGCACTTTCTTAAGATGATATTAAAAATGGAGAAGCCCTAATAGCAGTATATTGTCTTTAAGACAGTTGTCTTAACCGGAAAATTCTCAGTGAAAAATGAAAATTTAATATTTTTATTTTCCCTAATACTTACATAAGGGTACAGAAATCTCAGCTAAGAATTCATAATCTAAGAATTTCCTTCAAAAGTTTTGGCTGGCCAAGTGTATACTGCATACTATAAAAGCAACTGGGGTAAAATTTTAATTTTAAGTGTTCTTTGATATTAATGGCAAGAGTTATCTATCTGAAGCAAATTCAAATCCTCACTGGAGGAAGATAAGTCAAATAGACCATAAAATATTACAATAGATTAAAAAAAAAAAACCTGATGACTGAGAGCACAATAAAGCAAAATCAAATAAAAATAATTTAGCAGGAGTGAATCCCAGAAGAAACAAAGCAAGAAGAAAATTCGACCAACATCACTTTCCAATGTTGAACTCTTCAAAGGGAGGATAAAAATAAACATTTAAAGAAATAAACATAAAAAAGAAAACATTAATAAATAGCAAAACACTATGAAAATTGACTAAAGCATATGTGAAAAAGAAACAAATATACTATTAAGAAAATGATACATTAAAATTAAAGTAAAAATTACATGTTCAGTAGATTGGGCATATAGGTCTAGAATTGGCAGATCATTTTAGCAATTTTACAGTTCCCATCTGGTTTCATGGAAGTCACTTCCTGATTTAAACCCAGACATAACTTCCATGAATATAAATTTCATTAATAATAGATTTCATATTTTTTCTAATGTAGCTATAGTATGTTTAACACTTCAATCATTATTTATTTTAAAATGTACTGCTTATAAAATTAATATATTTAAAATACTCTCTTATTTCCAGCTTTATGCCAAGTATACTTTGGCAGTTCTATGAGGGGGTAAAAGCTAAAAAATTTGGAGAAAATATGTAATCCAAAATGTTAAATTCATCAATGAACTAAGATATAAGAAATATTTTGAGGCCTAAAATTAAACAAATTTGAATAACAGAATGTTATTTGAAGTTCTTTCAACTTCTTGGTATTTGCAAAAACTGGCAAATGTAATATTAATTGCCATTCACTTGTAGACCATGAGTACTAGGAGAAAAACTCAGATTTAGTAGAAGGTTGGTAATAAAATTGGAGACACCCAGCATACATATGGATATCTTTCTTATTTTAGAAATATTCTCCCATATGTGTGCCTTGGTGGCTCAGTCAGTTAAGCCCCTCACTCTTGATTTTTGGCTCAGGGCATGATCTCCCAGTCATAAGATCAAATGCTGCTTCAAGCTCCCTGCTCAGCAAAGAGTCGGCTTCTCTCTTTCTCCCCCTTCCTCTTCCTCTGACGCTCCCCCTGCTCATTCCATCTCTCTGTTTTAAATAAATGAAGCTTAAAAAAAAAAATATTCTCCCATAAAGACAAACAAGGAACAATGTTCAAAAAGGCAGCCAAATATTTAAATAATAAATAAACTGACTAGTTGGGGCATTACATATCTTTTGGGATAGGAAAGACTTGAAGCAAAAGGAATTGCGAAGATGTGATCCACATTTAGAACAGTTTCTTTCCTTGAGGTATTTGCTAATTCTAAAACAGTTGATGGTGGATGAGAAACAGAAATCTTGGGAGGAAGTATAGAACAGAAAATTGGACTTAAAGATCTCGCAAGGAAGATTTCCTGGAAAAGTCGTTAGGTTATAATACCTAACAGTTCTCACCATAGAGGTAAGGATAGACTGTAAATAGATCAATGTTGAGCTGAACTTAAAATCATCTGAACCCTTGGTTCCACTAAAGAGGATATACTCCTATATCCACCTCAACCCATAATGAAGAGTAAATTCTCTATGAATTCTCAGAAATAAGAAAGCCTTAAATTGTATCTAAAAAGTCCAACATTCAACAAAAATTGCTAGTCATATCAATAGATAAAAACAGAGGAAGAATAGCCAAGAGAAAAACAGACAAAAGAAACAGACAACAAGAAGAAAATAGTATAATTATCAGACAAAGACTTTAAAATAACCATGACTAATATTCATGAAATAAAATACATGATGGCAATATTAGGAGATAACTGAAATGTGAAAAGGAAAGAAGGGAGTAAGGAAGAAAAATAAAGAGGATAAAAGAATAAAAACAGATAAATTATAATTTTTTTAAGCAATAATTAAAAGGGAGAATTTAGTAGTTAAATTTAATAACTGATTAGACATTATGGAAGAAATAATGAAGAAAGTAGAAATTTAATAATATTTTAGTCATTTTGGTCTGCTATAGCAAAAATATCATAGACTGGGTAGCTTAAACGATAAACCTTAATTCCTCACATACCTGGAAACTAGGACTTCCAAAATCAATGCTGGCAGGTATGTTTCAGCTGAAACCTTCTTCTTGGCTTAACCACCTTGTTGCTATATCCTTCATGGCAAAGAGAGAGATCATCTCTTATGTCTTCTTCTAAGGGCACTAATCCCATTCATAAGGGTTTCACCCTCATGACCTAATTATCTCCCAAAGGTTCCACCACTAAATGTTATCACACTGGAGAGTAGGGCTTGAACATGTCAGTTTTGGGGAACATAAACATTTATAGCATAACAAGACCCAAAAAATATCCAAACTGAAGCACAGAACATAAAAACAAAAGATAAAAAATAAAAAATACATTGGACAAAGGGCTACATGACATGTGTAATAAGAAGTCCTGAAGAAAGGCAGGAGGAAAATGTACAAAATAATTACTTTAAGAGATAACAGACTAGACTTTTCCAAAATTAATAAAAGACATCAAGGTAAATATACAAGAAGTACTGAGAAAGTCAACCAGATAAATATAAATAATGCCATGCTTGATACCTCATAAATCTACTAAAGATCCAAGAGAGAAGATAATAAGAGGGACAGTGAGGAAAACTAAATATAATACAACTGTCTCAGGGGCGCCCGGGCTCAGTGGGTTAAAGACTCTGCCTTCAGCTCGGGTAGTGATCTCAGGGTCCTGGGATTGAGCCCCACATGGAGACCCGCATCTGGCTTTTTGCTCAGCAGGGAGCCTGCTTCCGTCTCTCTCTCTGCCTGCCTTTCTGCCTACTTGTGATCTGTCAAATAAATAAGTAAAATCTTAAAAAAAAATACAACTGTCTCAAAGGAACAGCAATAAGACTAATATTTTTCTTCTCAAAAGAGAAAACAAGAAAAACAGTGGAGAAAACAAGAAACTGCTATTTGAAAGAAAACAGCATGCTCCAAATTATATTGTTACTAAAAATATTTTTCATAAATCTATGCAAATTATATTTAGATAAAGAGTGAATAGGATTATTTATTAGCAGTAAGCACACATTAAAGACAATCCTAAAAAGTATTCTTCAGGTAAAAAAAAAAAAAAAGGTACTCGATGAAACCAAAGTTATGCAGAAAGGAAGGATTACTAACAGAAAATTTAAGTATGTGGGTAAATGTGTAAATATGGACTTTATGAAACAACAGAATTTATCTATGGGTTTCAAAATATACCTATCAATAAATATACATTAACTTAAAATATGGTAGCAGAGGTTAACTGAAGTTAAAATACCACAAGTAGTTTTTACACTGTGAAAGTTAAGGATGTTAATTTGTTTTATAATCTAATAAATCAACACTGAATGTGGCAACTTCTGGGGTAATCACAAAAGCAAGAATAAAAAGATGTATACTGAATGAGCTAATAAGAAAATAGTGAAAAAAAATCCACGCATAATATTAATCTAGAAGAAGACAAAAAAACAAAACAAAACAGGGAAAAGCTACATGGAACAGGTAACAAAATTAGAAAATTTTAGGATGATATATTTAACAAAGATATACAATTAATTATTTGATATATATGTGAACTACTAGATTGGTTTTAAAAAATATGCTATTTATAAAAGACACATCTTAAATACAAAAACCCAGAATGTTTGAAATTAAAATGATGATATATAACCAGATACTATAAAAAATAAGTTTGTTTTAGCTAAACAAACGTCAAACAAAGTAGAACTTAAGAAGTACTATGGACATAATGTGAAACACTTAGCAATGATTAAATGTGAAACTATCAAGAAGATATGCTAATAATGAGGGAATAGAAGGCTAGCTGAGGACAAAGCAGAAGCTGGCATCCTACAGCGCAATCCCCACCCTCAGTCCCTTGTGACATGTGTGATATTCCCCAGGCAGTCCTGGCTGACCTAAAGGAAAAACAAATAGTTTAACTTGTATAGATCACAATCCTGCAAGACTTGAATCTCCCCCAGTTACAAATACCCTAGTGATTTACAAAGAAGAAGCTTTCTTATCAATAGCCTAACTTCCAAAGACCCATAACTCAGTTCCTGAAGCCCTAACACCATCTTCTCCTCCATAAAATTGAGGGAGGCTAAGGCAAAGGGAAATGTAAATAAAGTTAAATTTCTTCTAAACTTAAAGCTCACTGATAAGGACATGTGATAGTGGAGTGTGACATTCCACTAGGAAACACACAACCAGCTTACTCTTAATGCCTTACTAAAAGGAAAAACCACCTTATTTTGACAAGGGCAAGGCCTCTGTATCTTGTAGGTCCTCTTTAGCATATAAAAGTTCTGTTGTGGGGCGCCTGGGTGGCTTAGTTGGTTAAGCGTCTGCCTTTGGCTCAGGTCATAATCTCAGGGTCCTGAGATCAAGCCCCACATCAGGCTCCCTGCTCAGCAGGGAGTCTGCTGCTCCCCTTGCTTATGCTCTCTCACTTGTGCTCTCTCTCTCAAAAAAAAAAAAGTTCTTTTGAAAACTCCCTTTTCCTTACCTCCTCCAACCCCAGAGTATATAATCAGCCACCCCTCACAATCCCAGTGCAGTAGCTCTCTGCGCATGGTTCCTGTCCCTGTGCTTTAATAAACCACCATTTTGCACCAAAGATGTCTTAAGAATTCTTTCTTGGTTGTCAGCTCTGGACTCCAAGCCCACTGAACCTCACTTATATTCTAAAACTTCATCATTAATAGTACATTTTATGCTTAATAACAGATATAGATTCAAAATATAGAAAGCAAAACTTGGCATAACTTAAAGGAGGAAAAAAACAAAACAAAACAAAACAAACCCAGGGAGAGCCTTGTGGCTCAGTCACTTAAACACCCCAGTCTTGATTTTGGTTCAGGTCATGATTTCAGGGTTGTAAGATCTGACCCCACATTGCTTAAGCTTCTTTCTATCACTCTTCCTCCACCTCTCCCCTCACTCCCCATATCCCCCACTCCCTCACTCCCCCATCTCTTTCTCAAAAAAAAAAAAAGACTCAGTATCATGGTGGAAGGTTTTTTTATAGAACTTGTTTAGTAGAAAAAAGAAAAAAGTCAATAATAATCAATAAATTTATAGAAGACTTGAAGAATAAAATTAAAAACTTGACCTAATAATGCTAGAGAAATACTACATCTAAAGAGTGAAGTATACTTCTTGTCCAAGTGATACTGGACAATATACCACAATAGAACATGCTATGAGAGAAAATAAATCTCACCAAATTTCAAACGCAATACATAACACATCCTCTCTACATTATTTAAGTAAGCTAGACATCAGGAACCAAATCATAATTACAAAATCTCCAAATTAAATTCTCCAAATTTGAGGAAAGTATAAACCTTTGAAACAATCCATATATCATAGAAGAAATCACATTGGAAATTGGGAAATAATTTTAAATTAAAAATGGCAACAATGTAAAATATTTCAAAGCAGGATGGATGTAGCCCAAACAATACATAGATGAGAATGTATAGTCTAAATAGTGTTGTATTATAGAGGAAGTGTAGTCTAAATAGTGTTGTATTATAGAGGAACTAAGACCTATCATTGAAAAATAAGACAAAAACTAACTATCATACAAAGAAAACACTTGCTTCAGGTCTTATAGTCTAAAATCTACACAACATAAGAAAAAAACATTAACAATCAGTGAGTTAAGACATTTTCTCAGCAAATTGACTGGGGGTGGGGGGAATGACACCTTAAAGAAAATAGAAGGAAAGAAATAATACAAATGAGAGTAAAAATTAAGAAAATAGAAAAAAATATATACAACAAGGACCAAATGAGCTATAAAATGATGTTTTGAATAAATTTATAAAATTGTTAAACTGTAATTCGACCTGATCAATGAAAGGAATAAACCATGTAAGTAATAAAACATAAGATATTGTTATTGACTCTAGACATTGAAAATTTGGGATCTATTTTGAATAACTGTATGCCATCTAAATTGCATATAGATGAAACATACAAATGTCTAGTAAAATAAGATATATTCAAACTTAGAATAAATTAAAAAACCCCAAAAATGTCATTGATATGAAAATGTTGGGGTTTGGAGCAAATAGTCAAGAAAGAATTTCTGAGACATCTTTGGTGCAAAAAGTAGTTTTATTAAAGCAAGAGGCAGGATCCATGGGCAGAAAGAGCTGCATTGGGGTTCTGAGGTGTGATGATTATATGCTTTCAAGTTGAGGAAGGTTAGGGACAGCACAAATCTTCAAGGTATTTTGGAAACAAGTTTCCAGTTCCCTGAGGGGGCTACCTATTGTTAGGAAAAGGTCACCCATTACTGTTTAGTAAATCCTTAGTCATAATGTTGTGGGAAACAGGCCGAAGAAAAGTTATTAAATGTCCTTACTACCTAGAGCCCACTGACAAGTCCTTGAAACAGGAAGAGTGACATTCCTCTAAGGATTCAACTGCTTCCACCTTAATACTTGGCTAAGGGCCAAAGGTAATCCTAGCCTGGCAGCCCCCACCCCAACCAGGATCAAGTAAGTCTATTTTAACATATAAAAATTCCTTTGGAAACTTCATCTCTAAGCCCTCCAAGATACGTGCTTGCAATCATCCCCAAGCACAAGGCCCACTGATAGACATCTGAAGGGTCTCATGACTAAAGTTTTATTAGATGATATTAAATGACCTTTTCTCAACAAAAGCTAGCCCAAGGTCCTGGAAACCTTGCTTCCAAAATTCCTTAGACACTTAAACTATCCCTGACCCCCTCCCAACTTGCAAGTGTATAATGGACCACTCCTCACAACCCAGGGACAGCAGCTCTTTCTGCTCATGGGTCCTGTCCTCATGCTTTAACAAACCACCATTTTGCACCAGGGACATCTCAAGAATTCTTTCTTGGTCGTCGGCTCTGGACACCACCCTACTGAACCTCACTTATATTCTAAAACGTCATCAGTAAGACCCTTCAGATGTGTTTCAGTGGGCCCTATGTTTGGAGGATGATTGCCAACATATATCTTGGGGTGGGTGGTAGAGATAAAGAAAGTTTCTAAAGGAATTTCTACATGTTAAAATAGACTCATAGGATCCTGGGGGACTGGCTAAGATTGCCTTTTGCCCTAGCAAGGTGTCAACATCCAGGTAGCTGGGCTCTGAAAGGAAGGTACTCTACCTATTTCAAGGTCTTGTCAATGAGCTGTAAATAGTAAGGACATTTAATTTTTCTTTTGCCTTTGTTTCCCAAGTCATTATAATCACAAAGGAATTGAAATCTATAATTTAAAAAAATAAATAAATAAAAAAACAGTATCTGGGTGGCTCAGTGGGTTAAAGCTTCTGCCTTCGGCTCAGGTTAGGATCCCAGGGTCCTGGGATGGAGCCCCACATTGGGCTCTCTGCTCAGGACGGAGCCTGCTTTCCCCTCTCTTTCTGCCTGCCTCTCTGTCTACTTGTGATTTCTCTCAAATAAATAAAATCTTAAAAAAAAAATTTAAAAACAGACTTTCCTACCAAGAAAACATTTGCTTCAGATAATTTTCCTGGTGATTTCTCCTAAATATTTAGCAAATAAATTAGTATCTATCTAAACTGATTTCTTCCAGGTAATAGAAAAAAGAGAGAGAGAAAGAGAGAAACCCATTTTATGAAACCAGCATAACCTTGATAATAAAGACTAGTGTCCAATCTCATTGGTAAAAATAGACAAAAAACTCTGGAACAAAATATCAGTTAAAAAAAAAAGTTATAGGAAAATATGTCTTGTTCATAGTGGTTTAATTTTATGAATCTAAGGAATTTATAGGGGATTAGTGAAAGAAATAAATACAAGTGGAAAAGGAATAATTTTAATTTGGAATAAAAAGAAATTTTGTGATCATTAAGTGGAGAGACAAAAGAGCACATGGTAAAATGTCACACCAATTTATGATAAAAACTCTCTGGAGAAAGTATGGGAAATCGTTGTACTTTACTTTCAATTTCTCTGTGAACATTAAACTTCTCTAAAAAAAGAGAGGTCTTTAAAAAAAAAAGTTCATAGGGCACCTGGTGGGCTCATCACAAGAGTGGCATGTGACTCTTCATTTTGGGCTCATGAGTTTGAGTCCCATGTTGGGTGTAGAGAATAGACAAACAAACAAACAAACAAACTTTAAAAAAATTAAAAAAGAAAAAACAAAACTATTTGTAACCCAGAGATAGAAGAGATCTCCCTTTGTCTAATAAGAGATATTTATAAAACACTAGAGCAAAAATTCATCCCCAATGGTGAAATGTTGGGAGCTTTTCTTCTGAGATCAGGAATGAAATATAGAACTATTTACATTTCTTTTTTTTTTTTTTTAAGAACTATTTACATTTCTATGCAACATTGTATTAGTGGTCTTAGGCTCTCTACAAATACTCGAGTAATTCACAGAGTATATCAGGATTCTACAGAGAAATAAACATTGATCAGAAAACATGATAATATATAATATATAAAATAATTATGTATAAATTATTTGAATGTAATAAGCTTAACAAGTTGATTAAAATAGGTCACTATAGAAAACAATTAAATTTCTGTATATTAACAGAAAAGAAGCTAGAAATTTAAGCTTAAATATATTTCTATTAAGTTCCTCTAAAAATGCATTAGATTCCTAGGAAATAGGTAGGAAAAAAATTCAAGAACTCTACAAAAACATATAAACTCTATAGAAAGACATTTTTAAAGACCTAAATGAAGGATATTAAATGTCCATGAGTTCAAATATATGATTTTGTAAAACTTCAATTGTCTCCTTATTGATCTATTGATTCAGTGTAATTTCAAACATAATCCTAAAATCTTAACACATTTTATATGTGCATAGATGTTTGTACAACCTAACAGTTTGGGTCTAAAGTTAGTACGGGTGAACAAAAAACTTATAGGTTATATATCTTTAGTGAAGGACTTCATGAAGTGGAAAAAGTGGAGATTGTTTGCTTTATCAAATACAGAGCAATTATATAGCTGCAAAAATTAATACAGAGTGTCATTTGACAAGAAATAGGTAATTTGACAATGGAAAACAATTACTGGGCACTAAACCACCTTAAAGTAAATGTTATTTATCAAAAGGACCATGAAGAGAATGAATGAACAAATTGCAAAATGGAAAAATATATTTACAACATCTGAAATTGACGAAGACTAAATATCAGAAAATATTTTATTTTATTTATTTTTAAGATTTTATTTATTCATTTGAGAGGAAAAGTGCACAAGCAGGGGGAAGGGGCAGAGGGAGAGGCAGACTCCTCCCTGAGCAGGGAGACCAAAGGTGGGGCTCAGTGCTCCACTCCAGGGCTCCATCCCAGGGCCCTGGGATTATGACCTGAGGGAAAGGATCATGATCAACTGAGTCACCCAGGTGCCCTCCAGATGATATTTTTAAAAGTTGGCAAAAGAATGGGGAAAAAGAAAGGAAGAAATAAGGAAATAATGAAAGAAAGAAAGAAGTAAAGAAAAAGGAAGGAAGGAAGGAAGGACAAGCTCGTCACAGAGGATGAAATCAGAATTTTTAAAATATCATAATTCATTAGTGTTCAGGGATTGCATACTTAATGCAGATGAGAGAATTTTCACGCTCACCAGGCTGGTAGTTTACAAATTATTAAGGACAACATCAGGTCCTGGTGAAGACGAAGAGCAGTGTGATCAGTCCCCCATTTGTGGGAATGCAAATATGCTCAACTGTTTCGGAAAACAATCTGTCATTATTTCAAAAAGCTGAAGTCGTGCCTATCCCATGACCCAGAAATCCAATGGCTAGATAGATGACCTAGTTAAACTCTTGCCCACAATTACCAGAGAATATGTAAGAATGTCCATATTATGACTGTGTTATCTACCTGTGATAGTTTGTCTATATCTATCACAAATGCTATTAACAACATAAACAAAAACTAGATTGAAGTATCCTCATACAGTGAAATACAGGGCTCTGCCATGTGGAATACAGAGGCAAAGTGAGAACGTCAAGAAAGTTCCCACTTACCGACTTTAATATTCACTGTATAATAGGGTCTTAGTTATGTGCTAAAAAGATAGAGAGGGAAATTGAAGATTGAATTTAAAGGGAGTGGTAAAAATTTAAACAGAATTACTAAGCTTTTCTGAGGCCCCAGCTGAGGCTGGCAATCATAAATCAATAATGGTCTCAATCAGCAGTGTTAACCACTTATCTCTAACAACACTTGGCAGGAACTATTAGCTCATTGATGAATTCATTCACTTACTGACTCACTCATTTTCTAAAATATTTATTAAAAGCAACAATGTCAGGCAATATTGAATTCCAGCTTTGTAAGAAAAAAAACAGCTATGTAATGAGGTGGGCCATTTGGCATATATGCTGACTAAAAATCAATTTGGTTAGCTAAAGGAGTAAATATGTCTAATTCTACATTAAAATATATGAATATTATGTAAGTGGTAAAATTAAATGCCAGAGAAATTCAGAGTGGTTAGAAACTATAAACTAAAAGTTTCTCTAACAGTAAATGTAAAAGCTTCATCTGCTTTCAATTTTTTAGTATATTTTTTCTATCTTTCAGGTGACTGTGATCTGCTGCTGAAATATTTTCAGTCTCTCCTGCATGTTGTTTTTTGATTTTTTTTAATTTGCTCTAATTTTTATGAAAAGAAAAGAAATTGGTTTTTACCCACATTCTTCTTTCAGATTTCAAACACTTTTGCAATTTTGCAATTTTGTAATTCTAATATTCAAAAATGAATTAATCATAGGGAAAGTTAAAGAAATCTTTACTAGGAGCAAGAATACTGAAGTCCAGTTTGTTGTACCTGCCAGTAACTCTCTTAGTGGTCCTGGACAAGTAATTTCACCTCAGTTAACATATTATGGGGATTTTAAACTAAGAGTAATCTAAGTATTTATATTAAAGTAATTAATGAAAAATTAAAGGCATCATAACATCAATTTATTTTATCAAACACCCACACACGTACAATGCTAACTTTCAAAAATACGTTCACAATATATGTAGTAAGTAGGATTATTCAGAATAATAAATATTATGTGGCAAAAATAGCAAATGGCAACATCATTAAAAACAATACAAAACAAAATGGGATGCAGGCAGAGGGGAAAATAGGAATGAAAGATCCAGACTCTACTGTTTCTTTATGTTACCTATACTCTAACATTTCTATAAATTACATCAATGACTTACAATCAATCAACCTTACTTATTTTATGTTAAATAAGGAAAATAATATTATCATCCTGGGAAGACCTATTGTAAGAACTGCCCAGGTAAGAACTTTCCATATTGCATTGGCTCCAGCTCCACTCTGGCTGACAGCAGCCATTCTCTATGGAGTACCATTTGGAAGTGTAGAAGAAAAACACTGTTTTTGATTTTTTTTTTTTTTAATTTGGCATTGAGCAAGTGCTTCGTGAAAGAGAAATGACTAAATGGTTGAAATGAACTAATGCTTTAGAAACCCCAGAACATGGTATTAAAAAACAATCACTGTTTTTTTTCCATCCCCTTTGTTTGATATTAAGTGTGGAACCTGATAACCAAAAAGGGACCCAATGTATAAAAACATAGGTGCATAAGTAATAAACTATATTCAAAAATCAGAATCAAAATGATGCTTAAAGAAAAGTGGAAACAATCAGAACATGCTGTCAGAATGGGTCTTCTGGAAGACCCATAAATATATTAACATTTATACATTTATTAAATGTTGAGTAAGGATACAAAAACATTGGGTTAATTAGTGGAAGAAAGAAAGTTCTATTACTCGCAGGTCATGGAAAGCACACTACACACCCAGGGCCACACAGAAAAATAATGGATAGAAAAAAAGAGAAAGGGGTTCAGCTTTTGTTGGAGTCCAAGCTGGGAACTATAGTTTTGTGTGCCAACTCTTTATTGAATTTAAAATACAGGAGCAGGAATTTAAAACGTGGGAAGAGCAAAAACAATCGACCCAAATGGTTAGTTATGGAAAGCAACCAAGATCTCTAAAACAAAGGAGCCTAGAAAGGGAAGAGGTTGTGGGGTGGGAGGTGGGGGTACTGAATTTAGCCTGGCTCTTTATCTAGTAGTGTGGCTGGTTATGTGTTTGTCCCAGATAACCGTCTTTGAAGCGAATGTGTCTTTGAAGCAATGCCTCAGCAATTGAAGCTTCAGTGAGGTGCTTGCATTACTGGCATTGCATTTCCAGTGACAGGTACAAGCTCTGCTTAGAAGGGAAAGTGAAGCAATAAGTACCATTTCTCTTTTTCTACCTGGGGTATATTTTATTTAAACTTGCCTTTGTTCCCACCGATTGACATATAAGGGGACCATAACAATATCAATCAATACTGAGGAACTCGTGTCTGAAATTATGGAAAATACTGGCACATCAGAGATGCCACATTACGAGGAAAATCACTTCCCAATAGAATCTTGGCGAAGTGAGTGGAGACGGTTGTACACAACCATTCACCATGGCTATCCATCACCCATTGTTGTGTGGTTTCCTTAGTAGCTTAATACTGATTTTGAAACCTTATAAACGGAATCATGTTGATGAGTAGGGAAGGGACAGAAAAGTGTTGCACTTAGAGAGTATGACATGATTATCCAACACACAAGGAAAAACATCATCTAGTTTCTACTTCGGACCCATTCTTCTAAAGACAAATATCTACTCCGGAAAATAAGATTATTACTTAAAATTTGTTGAGTCCATACTGCTTGAGGCACAACAGTAAACATGCTCTATATATTTAGCACTCCACTTCACGAAATAGGATATGGTATTAGTTTTTTTTTTTTTTTTTAATGTCTGGAAATTACTGCCTGGTGGTGATGTCTAGTGTCTTAATAGCAGCTGAAATCCAACAGTGTGTGAAATTATGTTATTTATAATGTTGGGAAAATATTCTTGGAATTCTTCAATATAAAAGCTTTTATATAAATGCAAAATGTTATTTCATCTGGAGAATTTTATCTTTGTATTCAAAGACAAAATATTTTATAGCAGAATTTTTAAATCTAATATATAACAGAAGAAATTTAGGAGGTCAAGCATGAGTCTACCAGAAGTTCAGTAAATGTTTCTTTAAAATGTAAATAGAACATCACTGACCTTGGGTATATCATTTCCTCTGAAATTACAATATAATTTCCTTTTTTCCTTTATTCAATCACTGAAGATAAAAAGAAAAAAGAAAAATGGTAAAAGAATTCATAGAAGATGCTGGATTCATACATGACAATTCACATTCCCTCAATTTGATAGTTCTGAATTTTTAAAAAAAGAATATTAGTTCTTTCAGCAAAGGCTTTCAAAGCTTGTACTTAATCAAGCTAAGCACAGGAAGGATTCTAAGTAATTATTTCATCAGCATAGCCAGCTATCCTTTGAGTCTTTCAAGAAAAATAGTTCCTACATTCTTCCCTCTTATTTCACGAGCAGTCTTTTCATTATTAGTCGGTTAGCTGGGACATCTCTTTAGTATTAGCTCTGTCATCATTTTTTCTGACATTGGATAAAACATTTTATATTCTTATCATTCTTTCAGTTTGTTCCTACATAAAATGAGGATCTTCTACAAATCAATGATTTTTATGTTTTAACTAACAACCAGAGATCTATGCAGAGGACTCGCATGAGTTAATGTCGGCTGGCTTCGGGCACGGTAGTGGTCTTGTGGCTTTTGACTGGCCTGTGACTGCACTCACTTCGATGCCCACTCTCATAGCATTGTACATACACACATACATATAGTTGTTATGGTTGTACATACCTCTCACATTTCTCTCTCCAACTCACACCTTTGTGTGATTCATATATGTAGGCATGTACTCCAGATTCCCGTATCTACCTGCCTCTTCAACAGTTCCAGTTTGATGCCCCTTAAACTCAACTCAATCTCCCCAACAACCTGCACCATCTTAATATTCCTTAATAAGATTCTTTATTCTTAGTTATTCAAACTAAGAGTTTAGGAGTTATCTCGAGCCTTCTATTTTCCTTACACCCCAGTGGTATGAAACTCCACTGTGGATAACTTGGGTATCTTTGATAACCTCTGTAGTCTTGGCCCTGACAGTTGGGTTTCCTCTTTTTCATAATGCAAGTGCCTCACTGAAGCTTCAATTACCAAGGCATTACTTCAAAAACACATTTGCTTCAAAGATGGCTATCTGGAACAAACACATTGCCAGCCACACTACTAAATAAAGAGCCAGAAAAAATTCATTCCCCCCTCTCCCACCACCCTTCAACCTCTTCCCACTCCAGGCTCCTCTGTCTTAGAGATTTTGGTTGCTTTCCATAACTAACCATTTGGGTCGATTGTTTTTGCTTTTCCCACTTTTTAAATTCCTGCTCCTATATTTTAAATTCAATAAAGAGTTGACACACAAAACTATAGACCCAACTTGGACTCCAACAAAAGTTGAACCCCTCTCTTTTTTTCTATCCATTATTTTTCTGTGTGGCCCTGGATGTGCTGTGTACATTCGATGACCTGTGAGTAACAAAACTTTCTCCCCCAAAATTTCCTGATGGCTATAGCAAGAGGTGTCTTGCAATCATTATAAGAACCACTGGGCAGGTTCAGTCACAATACTGGTTATTAATAGGCTAAGACAGCACAAAACAATCTCTTACTACATTTCTTTGTTATAATCAACTTTCAAATACAGCAGCAAGCTTGATCTTTGCCTAAGTCAGATAATATCACTCCAATGCTTCAACCCTTCTAATGACTCCTGTTTACATTCACTTTAAAAGCTCATTCATTCAGTGTGTGAACAGGTCCATACAATTTTTCCGTTATATCTCTGCCCTCAAGTTTCACTACTCGCCTATGAATCGCTCTGTTCTAGACACACTACCTCCTTACAGGTTTTAGTGGCTCTTCTGCTAAGAGGATGGCCCCTCTTAGACAACAGATAGCCACTTGATTAAGTGACTTTTCTGCATTGCATCTATGCTCAGTGCCCTGCTTCTCAATGAAGTAGCAGCTTGTGTACAAGTACAAACCCTCAAGAACAACTATCACTCACATGTTTGTTTCTATGCCTTGCATGGCATTTATCATCTTCTATCATAGTAGACTATCTTTTTACTTACTTGCCTACTGTTTCACACTTCTCTCATTTTCATAAAATATGGAGCTCTGTAAGGACAGGTGTTATTATTTTCTTAACAGCCATATGCCAAATGCATAGTTAAATATGTGGCACATAAATGAATGTTGAATAAATAAGTATATGAGGAAATGGAGAAAGAGGGGTTACGTTCTCCTGGAAGGCTGGAGCTCTTTCTCTATCATTACCAGGTATTACCAACAAAAACTGAAGCATGTACTGTAGTACTGACAAGATTTCTGGTTAGGCTTTAATGCCCTTATCGGGGGAATGAGGCTCACATTTCATAGCTTAAAATTAGAGCAGAGGTGCACCTGGCTGGCATCATAGAGCTTACAGCTCTTGAACTCAGGGTTGTGAATTTGAGCCCCATATTGGGTATAGAGATTACTTAAAAATAAAAATCTTAAATAAAAACTTAGACCTAGAAGGCAACTAAATGAAGGTTTCTTTCCAGTATGGCTCAATAATTCTGATCAAACCAAACTTTTCACAGGTAGCAAATCTAAATGTTGAAAAATAACAACAGGAGACAACATCAACAATGAAATAGGCAGAGTTCATGAGAAGTGAACAAAAGCAAACAGAAACTGGAAATGAATCAAAGTTGGAAAAAGTAAATGGCATTAGGTGAGTTTCCTGTTTCTGTGCGTTTTATCGTGAGGAAAGACCTCATGTACCTGTGTGACATGGTTAAACTCTAGTCTTGTGTTTGAAAACATAGGGTCAGCCATACAAGCTGGAGAATAAAGAGAAACATTCTAGGAAGCAACTCTGCCTTTAAGTCTGAATATCCCCGGACCAGGGATAAACAGGGAAGACCCCTAGCAGCCTAGTTGAGGTAAAAATCACTGATTTAAAGTTTGGCTTACCAGATAACGAAGGGGATTTTAGTTTGATTTTAGATTAGCTGCATACTCATTTAAAAAGATCATTTTTTTTTAGCAGGATATTTCAGAGTTCAGAGTTTATATAGCATATGAAAAATATCTGGGGATATATTCCAAAATGATTTAACATATAAAAAGAGAATAAAATATGACCTTCCCTAAGAGAAAACAAAATCAATAAAAATTAACCCAAGATGAAAAACACATCAAATTAGCAGACAAGAATTTAAACTATTATAACTATGCTTACAGGTATTAATGAAAATATGCTCAAATATACCCAAAAATATTTAAAAATTCCAGCAGGGAAATATAAACTCTTAAAAAAAGAACCAAATAAAAATTCTGAAAATGAAAAGCTCACTATTTGCAACAAAAATTTACTGAAGTTCATGGACTTAACAGCAGAATGAAGATGACAAGGAAAAAAAAAGATGATGAACTTGATAAATGAATAAAAATCATTTAACCTGAAGAGCAGAGATTAAA
Source organism: Lontra canadensis (assembly GCF_010015895.1). Lineage (NCBI taxonomy): Eukaryota > Metazoa > Chordata > Mammalia > Carnivora > Mustelidae > Lontra > Lontra canadensis. The sequence goes on from NW_022631042.1 coordinate 672,405, forward strand.
AAGACTTGGAATAAATTATGGTAGACTCTAGGACATTACAGATAATATCAAATATTCTAATTGTATATAACTAGAGTACCAGAATCAAAAGGAGGGGTAATGAAATGTTTGGTAGCTTAATGGTCAAAAGTTTCCAAAATTCAGTGAAAGAAATAAAATTATAAATTCAAAAATTTAATGACTACCAATGAGGACTAATGATAAACAAACAAACAAAGTACATCATAGTCAACTGTGGAACACTAAAATCAACTGAAAATATTAAAGACAAAAAGAGGAAAACAACACAACACATAAAACAGTTATTCAAATGACCCAAATAACCACTGATATGATATTAAACACACCAAACCCAGAAAAAAGTTGCACAGTATTTTTAAAGTGCTGGGGGGAAAGTAAAACTGTCAACCCAAAATTCTTCTCTTTACTTGTCACCTTTATTACCCAACTCTATACTGAACTTAATTTCCTATCTAACCTCACTCCTAGAAGATATTATTCAGACACACAGCTTTTAATATCACCAACTTACCCGTGATGCACATATGTACGTTTACAGCTGAGACATGAAATACAGACTTGTATATCCAACTCCACACCCCACTAGAATGTCTAAAAGTTGTCACAAATTCATTATGGCTAAAAGTGAACTTTTAATCTTCAAACTGCTTCACCTACAACCTTCTCCTTCTCAACCGATAGCAGCTTCTATTCCTCTTTCTGTCCCCACATATAATTTTAGAAATGGTGTTGGCTTTAAGTTGAACCTATATCTGGAGTCTGACCACTTATCACACACCTATTTCTACTGCACTGGTCCAACCACCAGCATCCCTGACCTATACTACTGCTTCCACCCTTACCTCTTGTCATCTTAACTTCTCTAGCCTAATTTCGACAGAACAGCCAAATGCCTTTTATCGCTCTTTTTAAAAAAAAACTTTCAAATGAACTCCAGCCACACAGAGTGGAAACTCAAGTGCTTGCAATGATCTTCAAAGCCTTACAACAACCACAGATCTTTCACTCTTTTACTCCTTCTCTCCACGTATTTACAAGCCTTGTTCTTATCTTTAAACACAACAGAAAAATACTTCCACCTCCAGGCCATTGTATTGGTCGTTCCATATATTTAGAAAGTTTTTTACTCAGATGGACACAGGCTTATTCTTTTATTAGCTTTAATGAAATATGCCCCAATGTTACCTTTAAAAATCTTTTTATATACTATATTATTTATTATGTATAATGTAGTTTTTATTTCTCCTTACCTTAATAAAAGTACTTCAAAGACAATGATTACTTATAATAAAGGTGTTTATAGACATGCTTTCATTCATGAAATAGACATTCAATATATACTTGAGAGGAACATAAATTAATAGAATTTGTCATCTCCTCCCCACCTACTTTTATCTTTTTAAGATTTTGCTTTCAGAGGCATTTATATGCTTTTTCTTTCACCTCACAGTTTTAATTTTCCTTAGTAGCAACTTTCCTTTGTGGATTTCAATTTTTCTATTTCATTTTCCTATTTGCTCATTTTATCATTCCAAATTTTCATCTCATTTAGTTTTTTAAATTTCTTCTTTTTACTTTTCATTTTTATTTGTTTTCTTCTGATGGTTTTTTGGCTGCTCTTTTAAGGAAAAATATACCCTTATATCTTGTTCAGGATATTGTCATCCTTTTTACTTTCCCCTTATTTTTTTAATAGATTATCAGAGATTGACATATCTAGTATGAATTTTCTTGTACTTTATTTGGTAGTATTTTTATATAGGTTCCTTTAGAAAAGTGTTTCCTGATAATAGGGGTACCTCTTTATATCCAGGATTCCCTATAGCATGAATTTCACTATTCTTCAAGTCTATTTTGGGTACATGGATCCTGGTAGAACATCTTTCTTGAGTTGTTCAAGTGGGTATCAATCCAATGGGCCCAATTCATAGATCACATCTCAGCAAATGGGAATCTTTCAAGTATTGAAAGGATTGAAATAGCATAACAACACACACACATACACATGCACATGCACGCAAAAGTCACTATATAGTGAGTATTTACCACCTACCTGGCACTGGACTATGTGTATTGTATACTTCTCTTAATTGACAGCAGTACGAAGAAGTATTTTATTTAAAATGAAGAAGCTGAAGCATATAAAGATTTAAAAACTTCATTAAATACACAGCACTTTGAAAATCAAAGATCAAAAGCCAGATTTTCTGGATTTCTTCCTGATTCCTAACTAGAAAAATGTTCTTCAATATGATGCTATTCCTTTGCAGTGCACTAGGTATATTAAGTAAGTGTTGTTCCTAGAATGCTCACCTGTCAGGTCTCTGCCAATTTTCAGCAGCTCTGGAGCATTTTAACTGCTCTATCTTAGAGCATTTTATATGCTAAAATTAAAAAATAGGCCACCACCAGCCTAAATACTTAAACATTATTTTCTGAAAGTTTAAATCTTTGAAGAAATGATGACAACAATAGGATACCAAGTCTTACCTGTTAGAATGGCCTACATCCAGAACACTCACCACACCAGTGCTGTCAAGGATGTGGAGCAACAGAACTCTAATACACTGGTAGTGGTTATACAAAAGGGCATGACCACTTTGTAAGAAAGTAATGGTTTCTTACAAAACTAAACATACTCTTACCAAATCATCCAACAACCATGTGTTTTGGTATTTACCCCAAAGAACTGAAAGCTTATGTCTACACAAAAACCTGATCACAGATATTGATAGTGGCTTTAATTATACTTGCTGAAAGTTAAAAGCAACCAAGGTGTGCTTCAGTAGGTGAATGGATAAATGAACTGGGCCAGACAATGGACTATACGGTATTGAAAAGAAAGGCGCTAACAAGAAGAAATTAGGAAATCTCTTCCAGTTCTAGTATAACATTTTCCTTAACTTCCAGTTTTAAAGCTATTTTAAGTTTTCATATGTGCATGTGTGGGTGTATGCACGTGTATATTTTGTCACAAGAATATTTTAGAGAGTAGACGAGATGGTGCTGATGGGAGATGATGACCAATATCAAGTTAATCATCTGATATAAGTTTAATATGTAAAGTGTTTTTTGGAACTATGAGATATCTTAAATGATCTATTTATTAGTAGGTACATATAATTATAAAAGACAAAGCTGGACCCCATCCATGTATATTTTATTTAAAAAAGGGTATTGATCAAAGGTTTGATGGGGCACCTGGATGGCTCAGTTGGTTGAGCATCCGACTCCATTTTGTCTCAGATCATGATCTCAGAGTTCTCAGGGTTGTGGGATCGAGCCCCACATGGGTCTCTGCGCTCAGCAGAAATCTGCTTAAGGTTCTCTCTCCCTCTCCCTCTGACCCTGGTGTGCTCACTCACTCTCTAAAATAAATAAATCTTACCAAAAAACAAATGTATGTTTGCAGAAGGTTAAAATTAATTGTCTTTTTATTGTGATGGTGGTTGTGTATGCATGAATGGTTGAATTTAAAAGTAGTGTAACTTTAAAAATATTTTCATCTAAAAATATATCCAAAATATAATCTTTCCTTAACACTTCCTTGTGTAGAAAAGGAAAAAATTAAGAGTTACTATTTGAGTTCCAAAGACAATGAGGAATTATTTTGGATATTCTCAAGTAACATGCAAAGTAGATATAGGAAATACCTAGATGCTGATGTCTGCATTTTGACAGCACACACTTCAGGAAAACTACACTTTCTGACATGAATATAGTTTTGAAAATTTGTATTTTGAATTACACTTTAAGATTTATAATCACAGCTGCCTCCTTTATGCCTCTAGGCTTTTTCTTTCTACAGAGGAAGAGAGAGAGACTGAATGAGAGTTAAATTGAATAATTGCAACAGAAATCTTCCTATTTGAAAAGAGTGAACTATTTCTCTTTTGATGATAAATGAGCAAACCTTACTATATTCAGTGCATACAGTAATCTTGCTTAGAGGTATATTAGAGTTCATGTTAAATCTTATTTCAAAAAAAGTTACTTATGCTTTTTTTTTATGTTTGTAGTGTTTTAAAACAATAAGCTCTATCGCATCACTGTCCACACTACTGGAAAGGAAATAAAGCACAAGAAAGCAATTTCAGTATTTAGCATGGAGGTTGAAAACTGCTGGCATTGTAATTGCACTTTGCTGATATATCTTTTCAGAGGCATACTTTTGCTGCTTCAAAAGAATCTGTTCTACTTGGTGAGCATTCTACCTTGCAGGTAAAAGCAGTGCCAGCATTCACATAAATGACTGTCTTCTGGGTATTCTATACTAAATACCAAAAAAGGGTTGGAAGCCCAGGTGTTGCAATTATTACCTGGTTAGTGATATTTGTAATGTATTCACAGAATACAAAATTTTTCATAATTTTTCTTAGAAATAGAGCATAAATATAAATAGTACAATGATGCGCAATATAATTTTAAAGGAACCTTCACATATAAATGCGAGTGTCTGTCCTGGAAACTGAGAAGTGCAGATTATAAGGAAGCAAAGGAGAATCATCTAAAATTGCACAGAAAGATTGGGGAAGAAAAAAGCCTGGAGGCATGCTCGCTTCAAGCAATCAGATCTGATGAAGACTAAGAGCATGTGTTAAAGGAACAGACATTTTCTTGCAAAGGGATTAACTGCACATAAGTCACAAAGCCTCGTTTCCTTAGTTAATTGTTACCATCTTAGGAAATTGTCATAGGGTCATCTTACACTTTTGGGTTGAGTGAAAAAGTATCTAGTAAAGCGTTAAACTCAACTGTTACGGTAATTCTGAGCAAAAACTGCCAAGTACAATTTCTGTTTCATCCTTCTCTTTCAAAATACACTCCAACTCATACATCCCATGCTATCAGGTTTATTGTTTTATTAGTGTGATTCCCCACTCTCAGCCTTGCTCCTCCCAAATTTAATGCTACCTCTTGCATGTACTTATTTCTTTGTATGGGCAAATTTCTGAATCAGGGAAATTGTACTTTCACAAATAACCTGAATTTGTGTTAATTGTGGCCACCATTTTAGAGGAAATCAGGTGAGACAATTAGGAGAATCCATTTTCCTTAATTTTATTCTCAAAACAGACAGGGAAGGCTTTTAATATGAACAGAATGGTAGGAGACAGAACATCCTTCCTATCTTACATGCTGTGCCAAAGTGAAATGACCAATATCTGGCAAAGTCTATTTTCAGCTAACCTAAGAGAAGGAAAAAAATCACAGATTTAAAAAAAAAAAAAAAGTATACCAATTGCCCAAAGCAGAAAATCTCAGGGCAGAGATACCTCTGGGTGAAATACAGCAGAAAGTCTTGTGGAAATGGGGTAATTAGTCAAAAAAGTGAACCAACCCAATGGCAGGGGGCCATCAGAAAGTGCCAGAAAAAATTTGCTTATAAATCTGAACATTTAGATAACAAATATACTTTACTAGAGTTTACCATAAGAAGAGATAGAAAATCTGTCCTGTCTAATCTCTCCAGAAGAAACTGAATCCATTATTAAAAATTTCATCAAAGAAAACCCCAGCTTCAGTAATCTTACTGGTTAATTCTTCCAAAATTTTAAGAGAAAATAAAAGGCATGCCATATATTAATTGTTCCAAAAATTAAAAGGAGTACTTTCAATTCCTTTTATGAAGAAGTGAATATGAAAAGTACATTCTGATTGCTAAAGAGTTGAGAGTCAATGGCCTTTTAACAGTTCTTTTAAGACCAAGTCTTCTTCAATTTCACCAGCAAATGATACATCGCTCAAACTTAACACTGATTGCCCATGAATTAAATTGAGAATTAATTATTCTATTTCTACTTGGTTTGTAACTGACAAGTTTCCTTCCATCACTGCCACCAAAACTCAACAAACTCTGATTTCTTAGGTATCAGGAAAAATAATGAATGTCAGATTAGGAATACTACTGTCACTGGATATTTTTAAAATTTGGAATCTTTTAAGGATCTATATGATGACTATATAATGTCACTTGGAACACTAAAAAAAAGAGGAAAAATATGGAATAGAGAATGTAAAAAGGCAGATTCAGCTAACTACGTGATGAAATAAGTTTATGTGTCTAGTATTAAGCAACACTACAAATGGAGAAATTGACAAAAAATAGGTATTAGAGATGAAGACTACCGATTGTGGGAGCATCAAATACAGTTTCATGCATTAGCAAACTTATCTAAACATAGCAAGAGTGAATTAATTGCTTCTGTGGCAATAAGTCCTTCATCACTGGGTAGAATAAGGCTGTACCCCACCCCCACCCATCACTCAGCTGTCAATTTAAGTGTTTTGTAGAATATGTCAGGGACTTATTCCTCTAATTGGGATTACCAACTGCTAGCTACAAAATAAAAATAAGTTTGATATAGTTTAATACGTGTGTGTATGGACTTTAAATAGGCATTGGGGGGCATCTGGGTGGCTCAGTGGGTTAAAGCCTCTGCCTTCAGCTCAGGTCATGATCCCAGGGTCCTGGGATGGAGCCCTGCATCAGGCTCTCTGCTCAGGAGGGAGCCTGTTTCCTCCTCTCTCTGCCTGCCTCTCTGCCTACTTGTGATCTCTGTCAAATAAATAAATAAATACAATCTTTAAAAAAAAAATAAATAGATAGATAGATATGCATCTGGACATTTAAATGAATTTCAAAAAGTAAACAAACTGGCCTGACCAGAATCCAAATCAAGTAGAGATCATTATTTCAGAAACTCCCTTTCTCTTCTCTTCTGTTAATACCGTCTTCTCAAGTCAACTCGCATTTTGACTGCTGATACCCTATTACTTTTGCCTCTTCTTGAAAGTTATATATATGGAATCATATAATATACACTCTCTTGTGCCTGGCTTCCTTTGTTCACTTTTACGTTTGTCAAGCACATTCAAGTTGTTTACTGTAGTTTTCTTGCTTCAATCACTTTCATTGCTTTGAGCTTAAAGTGGTATATGGAATGCAAAAGGAGAAAAAGGAAAAGAAAGAAAAACAGGGTAGGGATAAAGAAGAAGACAAGAGATATAAAGGCCTTGAGATACTCAGCAATAACCTGACTGAACTCTGATCAGAGGAAATGGAATTATATGAGTCTCAGTGGATGCAGGTCCTAATTTTAGCGCCCATTCCCCTACTCCCTTTATTTTTTAATAATCTAAAAATATAGGTTTAATCTCAAAGAAAAGGATCAAGTCATTTAATTGACTGATACTAGGTCTTCGCTACCTTCGTGGGGTAAATTTTCGATTTTTTTAGAAATAAGAAAATAAAGAAAATCACATTACATGCTGCCCACTTGTTAATGTAGCCTATAGTTACGAATATCACACTTCTGAAATACCATACCTTCCCAATGGGAAAACTATTCATATTTACATGCATTCATCACTGAGAGCTGTGGTCTTTAGCTTATTAGAAATTATGTATTGTAGATGGAATACACTCTTACCCCAAGAAATTCAATGACGAAGATACTGGAGAAAACAAAGCGAACAAAGAAAGAAAAAGGACCAAGTTAGAGGAATTCTGCAAATCTAGATGATAAGTTTGATTTAAGACTGATTCTTCCAGCTTTGGGATAGCCTTGAAACTGTGACATAGTTTCTCCTTTTTACACATTGGAACTGAAATAAGCTTACAAGATTAAAAGTAAAAGCAAAGCAAATTAGTAAAATGTGTGTACTTTGCCAGCCACACAAAAAAATTCTTATTTTAAGCCAGTGATAGGCTAAGTCTTACTTAATGCTGAGGCCTTTCCCTTCTCACCACCTCCCCCACCCCTCCACCAAAAACCCCTCTCTAATCTGATCCCACATACCTCTAATACCACAGGACAACTAGTTTGGGAGAAACCAGATATATTATTTAAAAATCACCGTTTCACCCTTTTTAATTCAACAGGGAAGAGCATGACTGTGCCAATGAAAGGTTTCTTTTCTAATGTGAATAAAACGGAGGATGCTTTAAAAGGTGGGTGGGGGATAACATTATGAAATTTCAGATATTTAAATGTATATCATTTATAACCTGCCTAATGTTTATTCTTTTCCAAAAGGGACTCTTTCTGTATTCTGGATGGCTGCTGTAAGGCCGCCACTATGGACGCCTTTCTACTGAAGAACAGCTTCTCAAAGAAGGAAAGAAACTTTGTTCCTCTATTGCTTCAAAAGGGTAACGGAATGGGTATACATTTTAGTGTGTTGGCGATACAGTACAGAAAAGGCAGAGATACTGGAATTTCATCATGATACCATAGACCTATGACTGAAAGCCAAATGACAAAGACATGTAAATCAGAAAGAAAAGAAATGATTTATTGAGTTGATGATTAAGGTTTTTGTTGATTTTTTTTAAGGGTAAGTATCTCATGTTACATCTCTGTTTAGTAAAGATACTAACCACAACAAACATTTTGAATACAGGACATACAATCCCTGAATTTAGGGAACATATCATAACATACACACACAAAATCACATTTGCTAATTCTGAAAAATTCAAGAAACAAAACCAAAAACAAAAAAAGTATAGCTCTTATCTTCCTCCTAAAACATGTCTTTCTTACCTATTATAAAAATCTACCTTAGATTTCTTTAACATTCTCAAGATGTTTTTAACATTCTTAGAAATAAGGGAAGACAGTTTTTGAATTCATAATAATGAAGTTATAAGAGGATAGTGGAGGGCAAAGACGTAATATTGAGACCATTTCAGACAGTTATTAAGACATTTGGCAAGAAGCGTTTTAAATGACAGGAATGAGAACACTTCTGTTACAACTCGTCTAGGCTATGAACAGAAGATCCAAAATGTTGCTGACAAGGGCCTTTCAAGAAAAGCCTGTAATTATAACAAAAATTTGACAACTGGAATTTGATATTATTTATATGAAAGCAATTGAAATGACAGTGACCACCAAAAAGTATAATTTAAGAGGCAGAAAAAAATATCAAAAATCAAAAACCTAAAGGCTAAATAAAATGAAAAGGAAATTATCTATTTTATTTTACAATATTTATTCTCAGGATATGAAATTATGAATATTGAACATTTATAAATATTTGGGAAATCAGTCTACCCATTTTAGCTTATTTTATGATATTTTGAATCATTTAATTATATTTTAAAATACTATTGTTAGGTGGCAGAATTTATCTACTATTTTCATTTTTCTTGATTTCTCAAGGAAAACAGAAATGTCAACACTATGACATTTGAAAGAAATTCCAATCAAGGAGAACTTATACAGTTGCCTTTGTCCTTCACACTGAGCATCCAACAGAATTAGGCACATCTCTCAAGCTACACCAGCATGTCATGGCCAACTCTAATTTCTGGAACTCATTATTGATAATAATAAATTATGTTGGTTTTACTACTGACTGTAGATACTTTAAGAATACCAATAATATTAGCAGCATTTGGTTTACATATTAGCAATATTACTAAAAAGCCAAAAAAGAACATTGAGAGATAACTAAGCTGGAATTTAAAGTGAGTTTTTCATTATTGAGCTCATGATGATTTATAGATTTTTAGAGTAAATTTGATTATTCTGATCTCTTGTCAATGGCCAGCTATTTTTCCCACTACTATTTGGTGACAGTTATGTAAAAACAGAATACTTATTCTGTAATTCTCAGATTTTAGTGGTTTTGTGAATTATTAGTTTGGTTGAAATGAAATACATATTCTTTTTGTTTTATTTATTTTTTTATTTGACAGACAGAGATCACAAGCAGGCAGAGAGGTAGGCAGAGAGAGAGGAGGAAGCAGGCTCCCAGCTGAGCAGAGAGCCCAATGTGGGGCTCCATCCCAGGACACTGGGATCAGGACCTGAGCCAAAGGCAGAGGCTTTAACCCACTGAGCCACCCAGGCACCCCTGAAATACATATTCTTAAGGAGAATGTCCTAGAAAAAATTTTATTTTTATGTCTAACTTTATTGTAAGAGCTTAGATGATTATACTGTAAATTTTGGGGACACTTATAAACCTTATGCAACATTACTGCAACACTCAAAGACAATTTGATAATAAACATTTAAAGTAAAAATAATTCACCTAATTTTGAAAATTATGTAATTTAGAATTTTCTAATATTCACTAAGTCTCCATTAAGTGATATGTTGTTATTTCACTTTATACAAAATTAAAAGCACCTATGACTCATTTGATGTAATTTCAGTCTTGCATTATTTAAGTTTATATCTAACAACACAGACACACTATGATAAATGATTTTAAGATAATATTAACTAAAAATAAAACATAATAGATTCACCCATTTTAAAAGTGAAAATGCCAGAAAACGGTAAGTTTAATATACCAATTATTAATAATTTTATTAATTATTTATAGTAATTAATTATGATTATTTTAATTATTCACTATTTAATAATAATGATTGATTTTAATAATTTAATAATATCATACTAAAAATCAATGATAGTATACAGAGAACTATGAAGTTGTTAAGAAAAAAATAATTGGGATTGATTTATCTTTTCTATGTATGTCCTTAACACGAAAGTCATGCTGAAGTTTAATTGAAGTTGGAAATTCTAGCCTCTGACAAAGGCATTTGTTTTACTTATTATAATGATAATGAAATAAAAATTTCATTTATGGAATAAAAAGCACCAGCATGTCTAGATAAAGGAGGGATTATTAAAATTATCTTTCCTTAGTTTTGGTCTTGTAACCATTCAATCAATGAATTTTTAAAGCTATTAAACAGCTCCATTGTAAAACAGTAACCAGCTTTTTAAAAAATCCTTTTTATTTTCCAAAATGCAGTTGTGGAAGGAAAAGGATAGATAGTGACTAAGTTTTTGAAGACAAAGCTTATCTTTTCTGTTCCTAAAATAGTTTGGGGAATTGGAATGAAATTAGTTTTATAAAGTAATTTAACTATTTGAGATATTTAGTTCAACGTACACATAGGAATCTGACCTAATTTCAATACCAATTCAGAATTTTATAAAGAATGTAGGCTTTTATACAGTAGACACATAATTAAAAACTAATTATTAGTGCTAGAGAAAAAATTGCTATAAATATTATTTTCAATAATCTTTTAGAACATGGCCTTGAGAAAATTAAAATATTTTCCATCATAAAATGTCAAACCCTAGTTGGTTCTTAAATTACTTTATCATAAAAGATATTAAAATGACACAGAAAGTTTATTCCTTAACTTTGAGTAGAGTAGCTCTGAAGTCCGTTTGCAGTCACATACTAATAAAATAACTGAAAGGTGTTCATTAGAAACTTGTTCTTTCATTTTTAAAAACGCTTTTATAATACAGTTTTATCATTCCAACACATATATTTAAGGAATGGGAAGATTAAAAAATGACTAAATTGAATAGCAGCTTTTTCATAATTTCCCCAAACTGGAAACAACTCAAATATCCCTCCATTAGTGATGGTAAAGAAAGTTCAGTACACTTGGATGTGGAATGCTGCGTGAGCAACTGAAAGGGACAAACTATTGATATGTTCAAAAACATTCAAGAATTTTAAATGTATATTTCTAAGTGAAAGAATATCTAAAGATTCCTACTGTATGATTTAATTTATACGACGACCTAGGAAAGGCAAAACTGGGAGAAAAACAGATCAGTGACTGCCAAGTGCTGTGGGTAAGTGCTTATAGAAAGTGGGTCTGGGGTGAACATACTGTCTGGAATAATGTGCTCATGGCTACATGGCTCTACACATTTGTCAAAACTGACAGAAGAATACAGCACAAAAAAATGTGTTTGCCTCTATGTTAATTTTTGAAAAAAAAAAAAAAATCAGCCAGGATGTGAGAGGAAAGATGGAATGTAGGCTGTGACAAATGAATCTGTCGTCCCGTGAACTGGAATCTAAACAGAAGAGTATGGGAAAGAAGCTGACATATGTAACTTGGGAAAACAATATTTTGACTGGATAATGTAAAGCTGAAGACAGAGCAGCACAAAAACTCTGTACTCTGGTAAATTTGTTTAAAAAGGGAGGTGCGGTTTAAGAAGTTTGAGACTATGTTATTTGTAAAATAAGGTAGGAAATATAAGTTTATATAAGCATATATAAGTATATATAGGTATGTAGACTCCAGAACTACAGCAAGAAAAATAGAACATGAACCTAGAGCTTCTTACTGTGCTAGATAGTGAGAAAGCCCATAATCAAAAAGCATGAGTGGATTGGACAAGACTTGTTGAAAGACAGGAGGCATTGTACATCAATTACATCTCAGCAATACTAGAAGGAAAAAAAAAGTTCCCAATGTCCACAGATGGGAAAGCTCAAGTGACAAAATAAGCAACAAATCTATTGGATTGTAATCCAAAACCAAAATAAATATCCATGAATTCATAAGTATTTAAATAAACACTGGAGGAATGATAAATGGAGGATAAGCAATAACTTTCTACAGATGTGTTCCAATGATTACATGTAGAAGGAAAGAGGGATGTAGAAAATCACCACTAGAACACTACCTATGGATTCTAAATTGGTAGGTGGATTTGTAAGGATAAAGAGGGTATTTGCGTAGTTTCAAAGTATATCCTTAAAAACATTTAGTAATCACAAAGAAAAAAATAGTAACATTACCAGAGAATCCTAGAGGATGCCACTTTACCCAGGTGGTCATGGTTAATGTTACCAGTACAGAATGTGGACATCATTATTACCTCCCCCTGCGCCAGCAGGAAACAAGGAGAAAGAGTATTATTACTTCTAGGCTACTTCCCAGTAATGCATAACCTCAATCTAATCATGAAACCATAGCATTCAAACACAAGTGGAGATACATCATATAAAATATTTCACCAGTTATCTTCAAATGGGTGAAGATAATGAAAGATGAGGAGAGTTATAGATTGGAATTGGCTATGAAGAAATGACAACAAAATGTAAATGGCCTCTTGGATTAGATCCCAGAACAGAGAAAGGATATTAGTGACCAAACTGTTAAAATCTAAATAGCTTCTGTTCTTCAATTATTATTATTGCACCAAAGTTAATTCTTTGCTTATGATAAATATTCTATCATCATGTACAATGCTAATATAAGGGAAACCTGGATGATGGATATACAGGAAATCACTACACTTTTGGTAACTCTTCTTTTAAGTTGTATTAAAATAAAAGTTTTGAAAAGTGCTGTGCATGCCCAGGAATGTGTTTTTTTCTGACACAGTAACTATAATTCAATCTGAATAAAATATTTAGGATTCTACTTTTTTTTTTTAAGATTTTATTGATTTATTAGAGAGGGGGAGAGAGAAAGAGCATGAGCAGAAGTAGAGGGTTGGAGGAGTGGCAAGCTGAGGGAGAGGGAGAAGCAGACCCCCTGCTGAGCAGGGAGCCCGAGGCAGGGCTCTGTCCCAGGACCCTGGGATCATGACCTGAGCCAAAGGCAGACACTTAACTGACTGAGCCACCCAGATGTCCCTAGGATTCTACTTTTCATTTGTGTTTTGCCATTTCTGAACGACATTCTTAAAAGATCCAGAATAAACTGGAATAGAAAATGTTCCTGTTTTCACTGTAGTTACAATCTTTGTCAGCATAATATATTACTGTTTCCACTTTCTTATTGATAATGTCATGAACAGACAACAACTGAAGTCTCATGTGTCAAGTTTCCCAAATGCTTCATATTTGGAATATTAAAGACTAAGGATTGTGTTTGCCAAAGTTCTCATTATTCAAGATGCTATTTGGATGATGTGTGCATTCCAGTGGATTACATTCTACAAAACCTGACATTTTTAAAAGAGGAGACAATTAAAAAAGGAACTTGAATGTCCATTGTGGCTGTTGCCAAATTATGTGATGCAACCTCTTTGGTTTTCCTAGGATTTTTCAGGATCTGGAGCTTTAACAAATAAATATAAATATTGAACTTTTCAGTAAATAGTTTTACTGAGCACTTAGTCTTTATATTTTAGATGTGTGCTACTTCTATTAGATACGTTTCAGACAATTTATTATGCTATTAAAGTGTTTGCTTAGCCAGGGGGTGACTGGGTGCTTGGTCAGTTAAGCATCTGACTTTCGCTCAGGTCATGATCCCTGGGTCCTGCGATTGAGCCTCACATCAGGCTCCTTGCCCAACAGAGAGTCTGCTTCTCCTTCTCCCTCTGGGGCTCCCCTGCTTGTGCTCTGTCTCTCTGTCTGTTAATTAAATAAAATATTTTTTAAAAAGCGTTGATTTAGCCTGGATGTCATGTGCAGTATATGCCAGAATGGCTGGTATCAAAGTAGTTGCTTAGTTTGTATTTAACCAACTTTCCATATATTTATTGGAAAAGGACAGTTATAAGGGGCACTTGGGTGTCTTGGTCAGTTAAACATCTGATTTCAGCTCAGGTCATGATCTCAGAGTCCTGGGATCAAACCCTGCTTCGGGACCTTGCTAGGTGGGGAGTCTGCTTTTCCCTTTTCCTCTGTTCCTCCTTCCCTACTTCACCCTCACTCATGCTCCCAATCTCTCTCTCAAATATAAAAAATCTTAAAAAAAAAGAAAAAGACATTTATAAATACTGACAAACAATCTTTATAACAAGCTCAGTGGAGATGAATCATATTTAGAGAAAAATTGTTTGAAGTGTCTGGGGCTCATTTTTTATCACACTATTCTATCATACATATTCTCCACTGGATCCCTGAATCAATTCCAGTGAGAATCAAACCATCTATTTTTTTTTTTATTTAGACTTTATGTTTTAGAGTAGTTTTAGGTTCACAGCAAAACTGAGGGTAGAATGAGGAGATTTTCTTTTTTTTTTTTTTTTAAAGATTTTATTTATTTATTTGACAGATAGAGATCACAAGAAGGCAGAGAGGCAGGCAGAGAGAGAGAGAGAGGAGGAAGCAGGCTCCCTGCCGAACAGAGAGCCCGATGTGGGGCTTGATCCCAGGACCCTGGGATCATGACCAGAGCCGAAGGCAGAGGCTTTAACCCACTGAGCCACCCAGGCACCCTGAATGAGGAGATTTTCTATATACCCTTCTGCTCTCCTCGTACATAGCCTCCCCCTATTATAAACATCTCCCCCCAAAGTGGTACATTTGTTACCAGTGATAACCTAGATTGACACATTACAACCGCCCAAAGTCCAAAGTTTTTTTTATAGTTCATTCTTATTGTTGTACATCCTGTTTGGATAAATGTTTAGTGCCATGTATTTATTGTTATGATATTTTAGAGTATTTTCAATACCCTAAAAATCCTCTGTGCCCTACCTATCTCTCCTTCACATATCCCGTGGCATATCCCCTGCCTCCATTGTTTTTCCTTTTCCAGAATGTTGTGTAGTTGGGATCTTATAGTATTCACCTTTTGCAGATTGGCTTCTTTCACTTAATAACATACATTTAAAGTTATTCTATGTTATTCTATGTCTTTTCATGAATTGATAGTGCATTTCCATTTAGTGTTGAATAACTAATTCATTGTTTAGAATGATATTCCCTGGTTAATTTATTTATTAGAATTAATAAGGATAAAAACTATTTTAAAACAATGAATTACAATTGCTTAGATAAATGTATTTCATCATAAAGTATCCTCAGTTGAACATATACTCTTGTAAAGCTTTCTAGAACTAGGCATGCAAATTCCAAAACTGTTACTAATCCGGAGCATGTCAGATCCTGAACACCTAGGTACCTGATCTACAAATTTTTATTCATGCACAATCAGCTTCAGCTCTCTCATTGTGGACTTTTTTTTTTTTTTTTTAACTTTAAGTAGGCTCTATGCCCAGCATGGAACCCAAGGTGGGGCATGAACTGACAATAACCTGAGATCAAGACCTGAGCTGAGGTCAAGGGTTGGATCCTTAGCTGACTGAGCCCCCCAGGTGACCTTTGTTACAGATTTTCAAAAAGACTTTGTTAGTACCTATAAGTCAGAGATCATATTGAATTCAGTACTTTCTGAAATATTAGTTTTATTTTTATTAATTTTTTTTAAAATTTTTTATAAACATATAATGTATTTTTATCCCCAGGGGTACAGGCCAGGTTTATACACTTTACAGCACTCACCATAGCACATACCCTCCCCAATGTCCATAACCCACCCCCTTCTGAAATATTAGATTTTTAAAAAATATTTTATTTATTCATTTGAGATAGAGCAAGAGAGAGAGAACATGAGCAGGGGTAGAGGCAGAGGGAAGGGGAGAAGCAGACTCCCTGCTGAGCTGGGAGCCTTACCTGGGCCTCGATATCAGGCCTGGAGATCACAACCTGAGCTGGAGGCAGATGCTTAACCATCTGAGACACCCAGATGCCCCTGAAACATTATATTTAAAATACATGTTTATCCACTTCTTTTCCAATCACTTTCCATACCCTTTTCTCTCACAGCAAAGTAATCATACTTTCTTTTGTAGTCTTCACGGAATTCAGGGAAATAGAACACAATGAATCACAATTACTGACAATATTCTAGCCCTTTCCTCTAATATACTGGCCAACAGAGAGTCTGCTTTACCCTCTCCCTCTGGGCTCTCCTTGCTTGTACTCTCTCTCTCTCTCTCTGTCAATTAAATAAAATCTGAAAAAAAAAAAAAAAGTGTTGGTTTAGCCTGGATGCCATGTGCAATATATGCTAGAATGGCTGGTATCAAAGTAGATGCTTTGTTTGTGTTTAACCAACTTTCCATATATTTGTTAGAAAAGGACATTTGTAAGTCAAGGACTTATAAAGGTCATTTATAAGTCTATGTGCTTCTTTCCTATTCTGTCCTTGATCTCTCCATGAATAAACACAATTTTGAATTGATTATATTCTTTTACTTGTTTTAATTTTTATAGCATTATTTGTTTTGGATATTACAGAACACTGTAGCATGCCATATATAATCTTCTGGTTCTTATTTATTTTATCTACTTAGCCTTATTATGCCAACATTCATAATTTTTGGTAACTTCCACAATTCTAAGCATCATTATCATATTTTATGAAGCATTTATGTGCTAGACAGTGCCTTTAATGTCTTCTATAAATTATCTATTTTATTTATGGTGAGATAGATATAATGAATAGTTCTTGATTTGTAACTTACAGGGAAACTGAGCAATTGTTTTCATTTGCACATTATTAGACAGTCAATGGCTAAACTGATTTTGAACCTAGATCTGTTTGGTCTTGAAGCTTATTCTGTATAAATATAAGTATCTAATTTTTCTCCCAGTAATAAAAAATAAAAGTCAGAGAATGGATTCAATATGCTCACAGAACAATATGCTCATTAAAGAAACATATATCTCTTCTATTTTAGCAATAACAAAATATTACCAGGTGCTAATAAATATACAGTTTGTCTAACATCTGTATAGTAACAGGAATATACTCTATAAGAATCTCAAGTAATAAATATAACATCAGATAACATAGAAGGATTCCCATATTTCTGAAAATATCCAATTATGAGTATTGTTTTCACTATTTCTTGTAGATGCAGAGTCCAAGTGATCAATTAGAAATTATATTATTTTTCTTGCCACCGTATTGACTGAATTTATCCTTGCCATAGTTTAAGGGAGTCAATATATACTGCACATTATTCCAACTCTGACTTTGGACCCACTGAAAGAGCATTCAAAAATATCCAGACTAAGATGTCAGCTTTATTGTTAATAAAAGTTAGGTTAGGGATGTGATATTTTTCTTGCTAACACTCCCCTCATAATATTGTAGCCCCTTCTCACAAGTAAGATTTTACACTCTGTAACTTATGTGGATATATGTCATTCATATATATCTAACTTAGTTTGTGAAATTCCTGTAAATACCAAATGTTAGCAAGTATACCTTGCAAATTCTCCTGCCACTTTCATTGATTTTAAGTTGTCAGTAGTGACATTGTATGCCTCTGGATCATATGGCAATAATATTTTTTAAATAAACATTATTAAAAATACAGTGCAACGTATAGAAATGTACTATGTAAATTTTAGAAGTCGATTTAATAAACACCTCTTGTACCTAGTACTTGCAAGGTGATCTATTCTATGCTTTGAGCATATTAAGTGTTTAAGACTTAACTCTTTATAGTAGAAAAATTTACATTTAAGGAGTAACCATAGAATGAACCACTCTAAATAAAACACATAGAACATGTTAAATGATATGACAAAGTTATAATGAAATTGTAACAGCTCCACAGAGAAAGAAGAGGATAATTCTTTCTGTGCAGATACAGTGTAAAGGGACAAAGTGAATGGATTTTGCCTCAGCCAAAACCATGCTCAGAGGCAGAGACAGGCCAAAGGCAATCTAGAGGTAGAGGGAAGGGAACTGCAGTTTCTCCTGTCAGTAAATTCAGTGTCTGTGTTGTAAACATTTATTTATCAATAGATACAAGGGGGAGGTTTCTAACTTTCTCACTGGGTTTCATACTACTTCCTCTTATCATCTCTTACCTCTGGTTTCACCAAATCACATGTGTTCCTCAAACATCCCATCCTGTTTTGCCTCTTCAAGAGATTAGCATTAATTTCTCTCTGGGTTTGTAAATATTTTGCATTTTTTAGAAATAGGTTTAGCATGATTCCCATCCATGAAAATATCAAACCAGATGACAATAAAATAAAGTTTTGGGAAAATACTATTACAAATAATATTTTCTGCATTTAGAAAAATCATTTCTTATAACATTTCATTGAATCGTCACACCATTCCATAAAGTAGGGTTTTTTTTTTTTTTCAGTACATTTAGAAGCATACAATTGAGACTCAAATTAAAGCAAATTATTTTGTGAGGTAACCCATAAATTTCAGGGCTCAGATTTAAATTTCAAGTCTCACACTGTTTTCTAGCAGAAAAAACAAACTTCCATTAAAAGAAAACCCCTACAGTGTAGTGACATTTGGGCCAGTGTGTTTGCTCCTTCTTAATCTCCTGCTGCTATTAAGTCACCAAACTTTAAATAGAAAGTCAAGTTTCTCAGATTCAATATTTAAACTCTTTTGCATGTGTTGGGGAAATATGGATGCAAGCTAATGAAATTGTGAATTTATTATTCTGAAGATGAAAAATCATTTTAGTCCCTGCATTTAAGATTGTCATGCTAAAATGAATAATACAATTTCAAATGGCTTAACTTCATGTGGTTAGGCTATAGTTTCATGCCCCCCAGAGCCAAGAACAGTATACTATGACCGAAGGACTGTTACTATTTTAAACCCAGAAATATTGTCACATCTAAATTGTTCATAACTTTTATTGCATTAATGCTGTTGAAATCTTAAACACAAGCACACAATGAGCATATTTAAAGCATGTTATAATTATCATCACTGGGTATTTTTTTTTTTTTATGTAAAGTTAATCTTCCTCTTTTCTAGCCACCAATATCCACCATTCATTTTGGATTTTTCAGCTGAAAGACTAGAATTAAGTTTAGTTTTAATATTAAATAAATTTAAGGGAAATAAAACATATTTTTTGATCTGAGATTATTCTCCTATTGCTTAATGGACTTATATAGGTATTTTATATTCAGTACTTTAAATCCTTTTAAAAAACACATTATTTGTAAATTAATATATAAATAAACTATGGCATGAAAAACAAGTACATTTAATTTTTTTTTTTTAAAGATTTTATTTATTTATTTGTCAGAGACAGAGGGAGAGAGAGCGAGCGAGCACAGGCAGAGGCAGAGGGAGAAGCAGGCTCCCTGCCGAGCAAGGAGCCCAATGTGGGACTCGATCCCAGGACTCTGGGATCATGACCTGAGCCGAAGGCAGCCGCTTAACCAACTGAGCCATCCAGGCGTCCCAAGTACATTTAATATTAATTGTAAGTTAAGTTTGCCCTGTCTGAGATGAGTGAGAGCCTGGGGTGATAGACTCAGAACAAAACTCTTTGGGCAAAAAATGGTCCTTCACTTTGAGAGTGGGGAACAGACATGGAGAAAGAGAGAGGACTCTCAGGGGGAAACTGAAATTGAAACCAGGCCAACACGCCAATAAAAGCGTCAATCTTACAGGTCCAGGCATCAAATTTAGAACTCAGGGAAGTAGTATTAAGATAGAAACTGGGATTCAAGCAAAGTTGGAAAGATTTCAATATAGAAGACAGAAGATAAATCCTCAGGGGACTCTGAGTGGCTAAAGAAGGTTTGCAAGAAACTTCTCGGTAATATCTATATGAGGGAGGGGGGTTTGTTAAGATAAACAGTGAAATTTTTGTTCGTATGGTTCATTTGTGGTAAGTTTGGATAAGGGGGGTATTTGGGGAAGAACAGTCTTAAAATAGGACCACAAGCACATTTTAAGTCTATTTAATAATTGGTTACACATTTTTTAAAATAATACTAAGTTAATTTTTGCTAAGAAGTAAAACATGTTTATTTTAATAATGTCAAACATTATTCATTTATTTAACGGGTATTTTCTATACATCTGCTATGCCAGGCACTGTTCAAAGTCTGTTTTCCACAGATCCCAGATGGGAATCATGGTAGAAGAATAACCTTAATATTCTCAGGTTGATTCCCAAGGCAGTTTCAAGTCCTTAAAAACAAGGATCACCAGAAAAAATATCTGTTCTAGTGAGACTGGGCCAGATAAGAGAGAAAAATCTTTGCCCAACTTAATGGGTATTAAAGAAAGGGGGGTGATAATATTGAGTTTTGAGTTGAAGAGATTTTCTACAAATAAATAATGTTTTGTTTGTAGAGAGATACAAGGATTTTACCAAGAGTTAAATTAGATAAAGCAAGAAAATCAAATTGTAAGTACAGACAAGCTCTCATTCCTCATCAGCATAAAATCATCTGGCTAAAAAAATGCCACATGTCAGAAGTATCTCTAAATGAGTTGTTTCTGACAAGACACTGCCGCGATCTATTGTCAAAAATCTGGCCTTATGGCAGTCTGTACTTTACCTGTCCTTGAAAAGGAGTTTTAGAAGGAAGAAATCTAAATGGAAGTATAGGTTTTCAAAGACACATGGCATCCGGCTTGTGTTAGGGTGGAAATATGGTGACTGTTTATCAACCCATGGATTGCCATGACTCTGTGTGGATAGAGATCTTACTTTAATAGGTGGAGAAACTCCAGGAAAAGAATTTAAAATGTTACATAGGATCATATAATCATACTGGATAAAACATGTTTTGATTCACAGCGTTTTACAGGCTGTGGATATATCTGGATTAAATGGTTTTGGTTAGAGCTGCAACATTTGGTAGATATTTTCAGGTGTAGGCAACAAGTATATAATTATGAGAGTTTCAAAAAATTCTCATTAAAATGTAAGTATTAATAAAATAATAATTTATCAATTAATAAAACAAAAGATAGTAAATTAATAAATATATAATTAATAAACATAACATAATTAATAAACATGGTCATTAATAAATTAACAAAGTAATAATGTCTAGAGATAGAATTTTATTATATTATGAGAGATTACTATTTAACTATTTAAAAATTATGTAACAACATTTTTGGCAAGAAAATATAATTACAAGTAATTGTTACATATGTCAAGTAAAAGAAACCTGATTTAAAACAATATGTCAGTATATGCATAAATGTATACATACATATGACTTATAATGTTAAATAACTAAATTAATAATGATTACCTCTGGATGTATGGAAGAATTATAAACATTTAGTTTTATATTATTTTTCTATACCATATTTTTAATTAATATACCTTTGACTGGTATTATTTAGGTCATAAAACATCAATAAATTAAAGATTCTATTTCTTAGACTAGGCCTAAGGAAATAGAGTTCTGTCTTGACAAACCTTTTCTTCCTCTCCATACAGAGTACATGTCTTAGAAGCAAACTCTGCTACCAATCAGAGACACCCTAAAAAGAACTTGTATAGAGTAATATATGGTAGTATAACTGAGATAAAAATTCAGACTTCATGCTTTTTTATATCTAAAAGACAATTTTTAAGAGTTAAATAATTATTTTAAACTTTGGTGCAATTTACTATACCAATAGTTCTCAAACCTGTAATAGTACCTCCACTTGGGAACTTGACAGAAAAACAAATTCCCAGACCCAGCCAGAGTATTGATTCAAAAACACTGTGTGTGGAGCCCAGCAATCTGTGTTTGAACAAGCACCATAGGAGATTCTCAGTTTTGTTAGTTTGAGAACCACAGTCCACATTACAATATATAAACAGAGTTTCGGCAGCTTCCACCTGTCTAAATTCACAGAATGATAACTCATTAGAGTTGACAGCTTACTTCAGATGTTAGCCTGAGTGCTATGATGTCAACTTTCTTTTTTTCTTTTTATTTTTTTTCTCCAAAAACATTCCCAATTAAATAAGATCAAATAATATCTCAACTACGACATAATTTTTGGTCAGAGAGATTATATTTCAAATGCATTTCACTCTTAAAAAACGTTTCTTTTTTCTTGGTAGTAGGTTAAGTGCCACCAAACAAGTAAGAAATATTGATATGCAGAACATGTAAATTCAAGATCCCAAACGAAACATCAAAACTACAAGCAGATATGCAGAAAGAACATCTCAGGATAAATAATACAAATACTGTTTATAAAATGCAAAATTCTAGAAACCCGAAAAAGCCATCCTATACAGACGTATCAGTGATTTGTAAATTAAAAGCAGGAACAATGCCTGGGGTTCTGCAAAGGCCTTTCCAGTTACGCTTACCTGAAATCCTTTTGGGAAATTGGCAGAAGCAAGTAATGAATAAATAAATAAAATTTAAATACTGAGTGAAGTTAATCAGGTCAACAGGAAAGCCAGAAACTCCAGCAAACTCCAACAAGTGGCAAAGTGATATGTATAAAAGGCAGCAAAGTGGCTAGAGTTTGTCTCATTTGAAAGACTTCATTCACCAATGTCATTAAGTGTAGTCACTTACTTTTGTCACCAGCTGGCCTCCTTGTTAAGGCTGCAGATATGAAACATATTGTCTTAAAAATGAAAAGTTAGGTGGGGCACCTCAATCCTTTTTGACTAATCCCTTATAGTACCAGGAGTTTCTCTGATAATTCCTTTGAGCTTCAATTAAGACAGATCAATTTGGACTAAGATAATAGAAGTTTCCTGACCTGTTGATACTATTATGCTTTGGAGTGTCAACCCTTGGAGGATATATCCCCATTGTTTTTCTTTTTGAACCAAACAACAATGTAAATTCACAGTCTCTAGGCAGAAATGCCCATACACCACAATTCTCACACATACACACCTATAAACTTCAAGCAAATTCTTAAGTTTTAGAAGTCATTCTGATTGTATTCTCATTTTCTACAGAAACCATAGCCTGGTTTGAGGCTTAGTTTGTTGAGCATTCAGTTAATGAGGCCACAGTTAGGACTTTGATCTCCATTTTAGAAAGTTAGTTTTTCTTTTTTAAACATTTCTTACCCATGGGAAGCTGATTCACATGATGCTTACTATCATTTCTCACGAGAGAGCTAGAGAATGAGATAGATCAAAGAATCACTAAAAAAACAAATCAAAGTACATGTTCTCCTACAGTGGGTCATTAATTGTAGTGGAGCAGAGCCCATACTCAGTAAATTTTTCAGATGTTGCTGCTGTTTCACACCATGCTCCCTCCTTTTTACCCATCACTACCTTGTCATCTAACTACTCCCTGTGGGCTATGCCCATTATGCACTCCCCTTATCAACAAGCTCATTCCCTTGCTGTGATGGCACTGTTTGAAAATCACTGGCATAGATGTTAATTTTTGACAATACCAGATATTTTCTGTAATTGCTTCTAACACCATGATAAGGACTGAAGAGTGAATGATCTTAATATACAAAAAAATGACTGCAGAAAACAAAAAAATGTATCGTCTTTTATCAATGCCACTATTCACCCATTATCACACTCAGTTTACATTTCTGCATGTATTTATCTGAATAGATAAGAAGCAGGGACACTAATGATGATGATCTTAGGAAAGAAGTGACGGCCTTTTACTGGAGAAATTCATAGGAGGCAGATAGTAACAGATCCCGTTTGCTTTTCGTTAAGAAAAGGAAGTGCAATCTGTCTACACTCCATTTATTTTAATTAATTTAATTTTTTTTATAAACATAAAATGTATTTTTATCCCCAGGGGTACAGGTCTGTGAATCGCCAGGTTTACACACTTCACAGCACTCACCATAGCACATACCCTCCCCAATGTCCATAACCCCACCCCCCTCTCCGGACCACCCTCCCCCCAGCAACCTTCAGTTTGTTTTGTGAGATTAAGAGTCACTTATAGTTTGTCTCCCTCCCAATCCCATCTTGTTTATACCCCCAAATGCAAGTCAACAGCAAATCCTGTTAATTCTAAGTTACGTTAAAATTAAATACAAAATGGAAATCAAGGTTGAAATTTCCCAAGCAGACAAAATCAATTAAGCCACATAAGCAAGACTTAATTTAGCCTATTTTGCAAAACAAATGAAACGTGGGTCACCTTTCATAAATACCTCTGAATACCATTAAGGCAACTTAAACTATTCCCCCAAATTAGCATGAAGTAACCACTTTTAACCATTTCCCTATTATTAGGGAAATGATAATGGTATAACCAATCACTATAAGGAATTAACAGTGATCTAGTGGTTTTAATTTTGCTATTTCTGAATTTTTGACCCTTATAAATGCATTCAGTAAGCAAGCACTTTGTCATTTCTGCCAGAACCATCCTGTTATAAGGATGATTTCACTTCAATTTTGTCAATATCTTCAATAATCCATTGACTTTAGGATTACTCTATTGCACAGCAATAGTGATCTTTTAAAATGTTACTTTATGCTCAGAGTTCTTTGATTCTCCTCTGTCTCAGAGTAAAAGCTCAAGTATAAACACGGCCTTAAAGACCTATGTGATCTTTCCCATCAACCTCCCAATTATTTGAATTTAAGTCTACCTCACTCCTCTCATTCATTCAGCTTCTTACTGAGGACGCATGACTTCTTTCACAGACATAGGAATACTTGCCTTCATTTTCTTCTGACTTTAAAAGAAATTAAAATGTGTGAAAAATTTCTGGCCCTTAGAAGTTACCATCGGCTGTAGATACTTGGCCTACAGTGCCTCGTAGACAGTAGCTCCTGCTTTCTATGCTTCCTAATTTCTAATTTCATACTCATTAAGGAATATCTGGAATGTGATTCCTCCAAATAGCCACATATATGTTGTAAAGAATAATTATATTACTTAAAATGGGGCTCTAGGGTGATCGGTCAGATGTGATAATGGAATAACATTGTGGAGAGGAACTGTAAGTAAAAAAAAAAAAAGTTATTATACTCACAGTCTTAGAAGGGGAGGTACAGCAGGCAGGAAACCATGTGGGAGGAGCTCCAAGGGAGCCAGGGCAGCATAAGGACCCATAGGTAAGTGCTTCTGTTGGGAGGCATGTAGAGTACATAAGGAAAAGATAGGAGCATATTTCATGGGTACACTTGAATGTCACAAGGTCATAGTTGTGGAAATCAAGGAGGGGAACTTGTAGCAAAGACCAGCCTTATTACAGTGGTGCACCTATTCACTGGGATATTGAGGAACCAGGGAATATGAAATTTTAAAACTTTATGATTTACAAGGTTCGTTTCTAGAGGTATCCTCTGCCAAAGGTCTTCTTTGACCTTACTATAAAAAACGTCTCAAAGTACATCATTTCTTCATCCTCCTCACTTACCATTTTTTGCATTGCATTTTTTAAGAACTGATACATTTTATTTGTTCATTTATTGTGTTTTCTCCCTAAACATGAATGAGTGCTCTATGACAAAGGAATGTTGTATTTTGTGTATTACTTTTCCTCAGGCTCCTAAAAGTGTACCTTGAAATAAGCTTCAGCATATAATTTGATGTTCAAAAAATAAATAACTTAAATTTTTTTACAAGTGGAAAAGAATAAGGTAGTTTCTTACAAAACTAAACAAGTGTTTCCTGTACTACCTCACAACTGTACTCTTAGGAATTTTTGTAAATAAAAAAGTTTTCATAATTTTATTTATGTTACTCTATAAAAATGAAGTTGATTTTTTTTTTTCTAGATTGATATTTACCTCACAACTTTGCTGAACTAATAAGTAACTTCTAATAGTTTCTTCTGTGTTTTAGGAGTTTCCATATAAGAGATCATTGCCTCTGTTTTAATTATTCCTTTCCTATCTGGGTGACTTTTTTTTTTTTTTTTTTAGATTTTATTTATTTATTTGACAGAGAGAGATCACAAGCAGGCAGAGAGGCAGGCAGAGAGAGAGAGGGGGAAGCAGGCTCTCTGCCGAGCAGAGAGCCTGATGCAGGGTTCGATCCCAGGACCCTGAGATCATGACCTGAGCCGAAGGCTGAGGCTTAGCCCACTGAGCCACACAGGCACCCCTGGGCGACTTTTATTTTAGTTTATTTTAGATTAGTTTTATTTTATTTATTTACCTCCCCAGAACACCCAGTTGAATTGAAGTGGCAAGAGAGAATGATTTTATCCTGCTGCTGACCTTAGGAGAAATACACTCCATATTTCACCCTTGGCTAGCTCTGAATTTTTCATAGATGCCTTTTATCAGAATGAGGAGGTTCCCTTCTAGTCTTAGTTTGTTGAATATTATTTATTTATTTGTTCAAAAGGTTAGGTTTTGCCAATATTTTTCTGGAGTCTATTTAGATAACCATGCAGATTTTTCCTTTATTTTATTACTATGGTGATTACATTGATCAATTTTTTTAGTATTAAACCAACCTTGTATTTCAAGGATAAATTCCACTTTGTCATTATGTGTAATCCTTCTTACATGTTTTAGAGTTGATTTGTTACTATTGTGTTGTGCATTTTTTAAAGGCATTAATCTGTAATTTTTTTTCCCTTATTTTTTGCTTGGTTTGGTTATTAGAGTATATACTGAACTCATAGTATCCATGGGGAAGTGTCCCCTCTTCTGTTTTTTGGAAATGTTTAAAAATGTTCGCTGTTAATCCATATTTAAATGTTTGACTGAATTCAATAATGAGGCTATTTTTTTGCCTGAGCTTTAATTTGTTGGAAGAGTTTTAATTGCCACTGCAATTGTTTTACTCATTAGGTCTACTTAGATTGTTTGCTTCTTCTTGAGTCAAATTTTATACTTTGCATCTTACTAGAAATTTGTCCGTTTCATCTAAGTTATCTAATTTGTTGGTATGTAGTTTTAATAGTATTCCCCTATTTTTATAGCATTCCTCTTTGTTTCCATAATGTCACTAATGAGGTTCTCTCATTCATTCTTAATTTTAGTAACTAGTCTTCTCTCTCTTGCTTTCTTTTTCTTTCACTCTCTTTGCTTGGTAAAACTAGCTAAAGGTTTGTCAATTTTGTTCGTCTTTCCAAAAATCTAGTTTTGATTATGTTGATTTATTATATTTTCCTACTCTCTATTTTATTAATTTCCATCCCAATCATCTTTATTATTTCCTGATTTCTGTTTGTTTTAGGTTTAGTTTTATCTTTTCCCCCAGTGTTTTAAAGTTGAAGTTATTGATTTAACATCTTTCTTCTTTTTTAGTACTGCAAATGCTATTTTATTCCCAAATAAACTCATCTTTTTGAGCTTGTGTAAGTTTACCTTTTTATTTAGGTCAACAGTATGTGTATGCAGAGAGAGAGAGAGAGAGAGAGAGAGAGAATATGGAGGAAAGGGGGCACATGGAAGAATGTAGATTTTAGCCAGTGAAGTCTGGCTTATCATGTTGATGTTAAGATTTGGTAATTCTATTAACTGAGACAAGTTGCTTGGCTTCTATGAACACTCATTTCCTCATCGGAGGAACTGTAATTCATACTTGAAGTTTTGCTACAGAAATCAAGAACTATGTACATTTCTCAACATGATACCTGGAGAAAAATAGTTTTTCAATTACTTTTATATAGTATTTATATCAGCAAATGTAACTTATCTTTTATGGAGACAAAAAGTAATGATGTAAAAACATTTGTATCAGAGGGGACATACACATTGAAGACATATACACATAAGATAAGACATACCATTCATCATATTTATAATGTGGAGAAATAAAATCATATTCCTAAAGGAAAACTAAGTAAATTATTTATATGTGGTAATTCATGGTTTCTGATATACTCATGGGTGCTATTATTTTCATGATAGTTAAAAGAAATAATAAAAATCATATCAGTTGCTTTTCTCAGAAGGGGTATCATAAGATCATTAAAAAAATTTTTACTTATCAGGTCCTATGTCCAAAAGCAATTTTTTTTGGTATATGAGTTATTTGTTCTCCTTGATAAACAAACAGGATTTATTTTTAATAAATAAACTATGCAAACATTATATGTTCTTTCTTCTTTTTTAATGTGTCAGAACCAAAAACAATAACAGAATACCACATACATCAAAAATTTTTGAATAGCTGAATACTCAAATAGTATGGGTGGTACCTAGTATTTTAAAATAAATGCAGAACAAATTTGAAAGTAGTGGAAATAAAAGTTTTTACTGATCTCAGTAAAGAATAAATATTGTTTTCCATTATCTCAAACTTGAAAATATGAACTGCATTAGGAAGACTTTTTTAAAGAGTAGAATATAGTGAAAGAGAAGAACATTTCTCTAAATATAACATATTTATTTTAATGCAGGACATCTGCTGTCAAAACTAATCCTATACCAAAACAAAATGATGGTAATTACTTAACATTGATGAGATGGTAATTTTTTTGGCTGCCACAAAAGGATTACAGTCAGAGCTTTATGATTTTGTAGGGATAGAAATTATACTGAAATTATAAAGGACAATAAAATTTACTAAGTTTTATCATTTTGCTATTAAAGAAAAAACCTAAAGAAAAAACCACAAAGGCTAAGTGATTGAAGACTACAGAATACACAGTATTAAATAATGTTAAATCATTAAATAATTTTTCCAAAGAAGATAGACAGATGGCTAACAAACACTTGAAAAGATGTTCAACATCACTAATTATCAGGGAAATGCAAATCAAAAGCACACTGAGATATCAACTCACACCTGTCAGAAATGGCTAGTATCAAAAAGACAAGAAATAATTTTTGGTGAGGGTGAAGAGAAAAGGTAACTCTCTTGCACTGTTCGTGGGGATGTAAACAGGTATAGTCACTGTGGAAAACAGTGTGGAGGTTCCTCAAAAAATTGAAAATAGAATTATCATATGATCCAGCAATTCCACTATTGAGTATTTGCCCAGCGAAAATGAAAACACTAAGTTGAAAAGATTTATATATCCCTACGTATATTGCAACATTATTTATAATAGCCAAGATATGGAAATAACTCGTGTCTATCAGTAGATGAATGGATAAAAGAAGGTGTGGTATATGCAATAGAATATTATTTAGCCATTAAAAAGAATAAAATCTTGCCATTCATGACAGCATGGATAGATCTAGAATATTATTCTAAATGATATAAGTCAAAGACAAATACCATATGACTTCACCTATATGTGGAATCTAAAAAATTCAAAACAAATGAACAAAGAAATAGAAACAGACTCATGAAAACTGAAAACAAATTGGCAGTTGTCAGAGGAGAGGGATGGGTGAAATAGGTAAAGGGGATTAAGAGATACAAAAATAAAATAAAGTGTTATAAGTAGTGATAATGAAAACTACAGCATAGGGAATATAGTGAAAATACTGCAAAAACTTTGTATGGTGACAGATAGTAACTACATTTATTATGGTGAATACTGTATAATGTATAGAATTGCCAAATCACTATATTGTACACCTAAAACTAATTAACAGTACATGTCAACTATGCTGAAACAAAAATAAATAAATTAACACAAAGAAGTCTTCAAAATGTAATTTTTGACCCAAGTTTTATTTCTCAGCTATATTCTGAAATAGAAGTTTTAATTTTAATGTAATGAGCACTTACATAATTAAATCAGGCTTTACTTAATTTTGTTTTCTAATAAAAAAGTTGTCAGCTTCATAATGAAAATATATGTTTAAGATAGGAATTAGAATATTCATGCAGTTACAGTAGGAAACACTGCTTAGAACCTTGCATTGAATCTTGCCTTTAAGTAATATTGTGGTAGATACCTTAATAAAGTGACAAAACAATATGATTGAATAATACCTAGTTACTTAGTAAGGTATAATTGTATTTCATTAGAATCTTGAGTTTTTTTAAAACATGAGCACTGAATTTTATATGTGAGTGATGAATCACTAAATTCTATTCCTGAAACTAATATTAAACTATATGTTAACTAACTGGAATTTAAATAAGAACTTGAAACTGCAAAGGGAAAAAAAAAGAAAGAAAAGGTATAAATTATCAAAAAATAAATAAACATATTCCTATACAAGTCCCATTTTTTTATTCATACTAGAACAAATGAACTGCGAGATTTACTTTATCCTTCTAATGTTTACTTTTCTTAATAACTAAGGTATATTAATTATTAATTGGTATTAGATATTTATTGATATGTATTTTATATTATTGTGGTATTTATAATATATAATAATGATATGTAATGTAATAATATATAATATAGCAAATACACTACATATTGTATATAATACATTTATCAATTAATTTATCAATAAATTAGTAATATATAACATATATTATTATTAATATATATATATAATACATTATATGATATATAATATGCACAACAGTGCTCAAATCTGGAGAAGGAAACAGGCATTCAGGTCCAGGAAGCAAAGAGAAAGCCCCCCTCAAAATAATTAAAATAGGTCAATACCTCAACATATAATAGTAAAGTTTGCAAATCTCAGAGACAAAGAGTAAATCATGAAAGCAACTCTGGACAAGAAGTCCCTAACCTACAAGGGTAGAAACATTAGACTGGTTGTAGACCTATTTTCAGAGACCTGGAAGGCCAGAAAGGACTGGCATGACATATTGAGAGTGCTAAATGAGAAAAATATGCAACCAAGAATACTATATCCAGCTAGGATGTCATTTAAAATAGAAGGAGAGATAAAATCTTCCAGGACAAACAGAAACTAAAAGAATTTGTGATCATTAAACCAGCCCTGCAAGAAATATTAAAAGGAATCCTTTAAGTGAAGAAAGAGCCCCAAAGTAACAGACCAGAAAGCAACAGACAATATATAGAAACAGTGACTTTACAGGTAATAAAATGGCACTAAATTCATATCTTTCAATAGTTACTCTGAATGTAAATGGGCTAAATGCCCCAAGCAAAAGACACAGGGTATCAGATTGGATAAAAAAGCAAGACCCATCCACATGCTGTCTGCAAGAGACTCATTTGAGACCCAAAGACACCTCCAGATTGAAAGTGGGGGAGTGGGAAAACTTTATCATGCTAATGGACACCAAAAGAAAGCTGGGGTGCCAAGCCTTATATCAGATAAATTAGATTTTAAACCAAAGGCTGTAATAAGAGATGAGGAAGGACACTCTATTATACTTCAATGCTCTATCCAACAAGAAGATCAGACAATTGTAAATATTTATGCCCCTAAAATGGGAGCAGCCAATTATATAAACCGATTAATAACAAAATTAAAGAAACACATTGATAATAATACAATTGCAGGGAAGTTTGACACCCTACTTGCTGCAATGGACAGATCACCTAAGCAGAAGATCAACAAGGAAACAAGGGCTTTGAATGACACACTGCCAGATGTACTACACAGATATATTCAGAGCATTCCAACCTAAAGTAACAGAATTCACATTCTTCTTGAGTACACATGGAACATTCTCCAGAATAGATGAAATCTTGGGTCACAAATTAGGTCTCAACTGGTACCAAAAGATTGGGATCATTCCCTGCATATTTTCAGACCACAATGCTTTGAAACTAGAACTCAATCCTAAGAGGAAATTTGGAAAAAACTCAGACACATGGAGATTAAAGAGTATCCTACTAAAGAATGAATGAGTCCACCAAGAAATTAAAGAAGAATTTTAAAATATCATGGAAACAAATGAAAATGAAAACACAACTGTTCAAAACCTTTGGAATGCAGCAAAGGCAGTCCTAAGAGGGAAGTATAGAGCAAGACAAACTTTTCTCAAGAAAGAAGAAAAGTCTTAGATATACAACCTACCCTTACATATAAAGGAGCAGAAGAAAGAAGAGCAAATAAAGCCTGAACCCAGTTGGAGAAGAGAAATAATAAAAATCAGAGCAGAAATCAATGAAATAGAAACCAAAAGAACAGTATAACAGATTAGCGAAACTAAGAGCGGATTCCTTGAAAGAATTAATAATATCAATAAACCCCTGGACAGACTTATCAAAAAAAAAAAAAAAAAAGAAAGAAAGAAAGAAAAAGAAAAAGAGAGATAGAGAGAGAGAGAGAAGGACCCAAATAAATAATATTTTTTAAATAAAAAAAGAGGAGAGATCACAGCTAACACTGAAGAAATACAAACAATTTTAAGAACATATTAGAGCAACTATATGCCAATAAATTAGGCAATCTAGAAGAAATGGATGCTTTTCTAAAGATGTATAAAGTACCAAAACTGAAACAGGAAGATATAGAAAACCTAAATAAACCTGTAATAAGTAAGGAAACTGAATCAGTAATCAAAAATTCCCCAACAAACAAGAGTCCAAGGCCGGATGGCTTGGAATTCCCAGGGGAATTCTACCAAACATTTAAAGAAGAAGTAATACCTATTCTTCTGAAACTGTTTCAAAAAATAGATATGTAAGGAAAACTTCCAAGATCTTTCTATAGCTATAATAATAGATACCTGGTATAATTGCCTTACCAATTTTCATGGCCTTTCTGGTAATCATATTCTGGTTCTCTTTCTCATTTTCACTTCCAGTGAATTGAAGCGGGCTTGAAATACTCATCTCTGAACAAGAACAAACATCCAATCCTGACTAACCAGCCCATGTATTTCATTATTTTATTCCTGGTGATTAGGTCAGATGTAGCTGTGTACACCAGCCTAAAGCAAATCAGATTCCATCTCAAGAGTTTTGCTTCTATCTCTCCGTGAGTTCATTATATTGATAAAATTATAAGCTTGGAGTTTCTTCTAATCATTTATGACTACATCAGTAAAATGGAATCATACCTGAGAAGGAAGTCACAGGAAAAGAAAGCACATCCTGAGATTGAGGAATTGATGTCTCTTCTTTTTGAATATCTGAATCCAGACATCCCTAAGGCCATACTATTCTCTGCATTTCCTAATTAAATAAAATAATAAATTATTTTTAAGCCAGTTTAATTTGATGCTCTGAACAAAAATAAGAATCCTCATTAATACATGTAGACCAAAAATTTGTGTCCTATATGACAAAATGGAGCACAAAAGATGTCTAGGACAACATTCCATAAATACTTAACTATCTTGGCATGCCAAATATGGCTTTAGTCTCTATATTTTTTAACATAAGTCTTTCAAATATTTAAAAATATTTGAAAGTTTTAAAAGTAATATAAATGTTATCTTAAATATGTAATTTCCATAGATTAACCAGAAGAGAAAAATAATTTTTATATATTTTTCTTATTTCAGCTGTATTTTTTCAGGGGTGTATTTGTTTTATTTTCTAATGATGCATCTATTGTATTTCTGTTATTAAGCACACCAGGTTTCCACTACTAGCCAATAGAAATATTAAATTTCTTAATAGATTTTTTTAAAAGATTTTATTTATTTATTTGACAGACAGAGATCACAAGTAGGCAGAAAGGCAGGCAGAGAGAGAGAAGGAAGCAGGCTCTCCAGAGAGCAGAGAGCCCAATGTGGGGCTCGATCCCAGGACCCTGGGATCATGACCTGAGCCAAAGGCAGAGGCTTTAACCCACTGAGCCACCCAGACACCCCAGAAATATTAAATTTCTTAAGGAAATTGATTTCCTCAAATATGTATATATTTTAAGATTTTATTTATTTATTTGACAGAGACCACAAGTAGGCAGAGAGGCAAGCAGAGAGAGAGAGGAGGAAGCAGGCTCCCTGCCGAGCAGAGAGCCCGATGAGGGACTCAATCCCAGGACCCTGAGATCATGACCTGAGCTGAAGGCAGAGGCTTAACCCACTGAGCCACCCAGGCGCCCAGATTTCCTCAAATATTTAATGACATTATTAGATCTACTGATTTCTCACTTTCCTTTCATCTCAGAAATAAGACTAACAAATACAAATTTATGCTTTTAAACAATGGTTTACCTAGATATAAATGCTCCTAAATTACCTGGCTACTTATTTTTGAGAGTTTATAATTTCTGTAACTATCTCACCATATACTCTATGAAAATGTTTTGTACTTAGAAATTATTGTATCAACATTCTACAAAATATTTCAAGAGAAAGTTTTAATAGAACTAATATTCTATGGAATGAAGTTATATGTAAATGGGGAAAAATTGCGCTAAATAGGTGCCTAAGGAAAGCTGTATGGATAAGAGAAGAACAGATGAGAAAGATCTTTTGGAGATTAGCCAGATTGCGAATGGGTGTCAACTTGGGCAATACTGCAGAGAGTATGTAGAAAGGTAATGGGGACAGAAAACAGTTGACTACAAAATTTCAGGCTTCTTGATGAATTGGAGTCCTCAAAAAAATAGCATGATTTTGGGTAAAGTATTTGCATAAATAGGACAAATTACCAATAGAAAGGATATTATTTCATAGATAGCCTAGAAACAGAAAGAATGGGTAAAAATACAGAAAAAAAATGAAGGTAGAAATTCATGAGACAAATTTAATATCTCATATGTCTGAGTAATATAGAGGATATAGATATTGTAACATAGATAATGAAGATACTGATGGACAATGTTTTGTAAAAGTCATTACATGGAATAGAATAGGGAATCATCAATAGACAACCACTGGGGCTTATGTGCCTATCAAACAGCCTTCATCTATAGGACAGCCATTGGCTTGCCTTTTATGCCTTTATTCATACAGACTTATAAGGTACGTGATGAGACAGGTTTTCTCACCTTGGGCTAGGGATTAATGAGCAAAATATAACAAAGGCATGAGCCAAAAAAACATAAATAATGAACAAAAAGTGCTGAAGTGACGATGATATCAAAACCAGAAGGCAAAGCCAATCTGAGACTCCTTAAAAATGAGCTTTTATCTTGCTCAGTATCACCTTCTGAAGGCCACACATGGTGTTTGACATATACAAAATGCTAATTCATTTTGATTAAAGCCAAAAAAGAATGATTGAGACTGTAGGGAGGCATATAATAAAGGTTATAACTGGTGGTATATGAATCTGACTCTGTCATCAGACATGTTAGGTTTAGAAGTCCCAATATTAAAAAAAAAACAAAAAACTTGTTTTGAAATCCTTTATGCATAACCTTTACCCAGTAGTTCAGAATATCTCCACCTATCCTGTTTACCATATACCTTGTTTGATTTATAAATTCATGAAATTCATGCTATCTTGTCCATGTAGACATTTTAGGTAGTGATATTTAATATAGTTCAACAGTAATGATGAAAATAACTTTTCCAGAAAAGCATTATTGTTAATAATAATTATATGTATACATTATATTATTATACTAAAAAACAAAAATGAGATATTAATATAATAAAGGTAAAAGTATAATTAATATAATATAATATTGTATATTAATATTATATAATATAATATTGTATATTAATATTATATAATATTAATATAATAATACATATTATTATATTAATAATATATTAATATAATAAAGGTAAAAGTAGATTTATAATACAACGGCAAAGATTTAAGATCAACAATGAGTTTCACCAGGTTTACACACTTCACAGCACTCACCATAGCATATACCCTCCCTAATGTTTAGGCAAGCATTATTAATACATAGCCATGGTTTAATAAATTATGGGAAGCCATTTCAAACATTATATGAGACTTAAAATTAGAAATCATAGATCATTTAGAACTTAATCTCCACATTTTATAAATGAGAAAACAAAACACAAAATGATAATTTTATAACATGCAGGTAAACCATGGTAGAAACAGACTATCATCTTGGCTTCCAACTCTAAATTCTTTCCAATTCAACCACTTAGTTTCAGAGTAGGCAAATAAACCCAAGTACAATTTCTTGCTTATTTAACAGGAAACTGCTATCGTTCCTATTTATTCAATGATTTGCTTACATTTTTCACTTAACTTCCTAAAAGCTGTGGCCAGAAATGACATACATGTTTATGTATTTGCTCAGTTTCTTTGAATTAAAAAAATCCTTCCCCTTGCTTCGTGTGACCCTTACAATGACCTGTCTTTTATAACCAGATATTCTACTTTGCTTTTACACTCATTTTACACCTGTTTTGCCAACTGGGTATGTGAGATGAAAATCTCACAGCTAATGAAGATACTAAAACCTTCAACCTGTAGGCTACATGCTACATGCATTTTACATTTGCCAATATATTTCTGGAGCCTAGCACACGTTAAGAATATTTTGATTTTGATAAATAACTAAAGTAAATACATAAATTAGAACTTCCCAGGAAACTCATAGACTTGGAAAAAAATATTATTTGTTGATGTAAGCTACAAGAGTTGGGATAATTACATACTCAAAAAAAAAAAACAAAACCCAAAACCCCTTAACTAATATACTTGGGAAATAAGAACTCAGGAGAGTCATACTAGAAGCCTAAGAGTGACTGAGAAGAGATGTTCACAGCAATCACAGCATTTCACATCCTCTGGAGGACAGAGGATTTTTTTTTCACATTGTCTCATTGAGACTGAAGTTGCTATTTATTTTTGTGTTCTTTGATTCAAAGTTGTTTACAGCAATGTAAAAGGAAGTAAATTAAAGAGGAAAGGAAACAACTGAAAGTATGTTAGAGTCACTCAATTTACTTCACACATGTAATAGTTATTGGCTAAATATCTAAAGCTGAATTATAATTATTTATTATTATTTAGCCTATCTTTAAGGTTGCTACATTCATCTAAATGATGAAGCTTGTTTTTTAATGCATAAATAAAGGTGAAAACTTTTGTGTCAGTTCTTCTAAATGAGGCTGTCCTCTCTTTGAACACCCAAATTAAACATGTATTGCTTAAAGTAAACAGCTTTTCAGAGGACATTACCATGGTCTTTTGGCACTTTAGAGATTTAACAAGTTATTTTTAGTGCTGGCCCAAATCACCTTCTCAATTTTCCTGTCAATCAAATCTATAGAAGCTGGCTAGTACTTGTTATCACAACAATCCCAGTAAAATAGAGGAAATAAGAAATGATGGGATAGACAAAGACATTTCAGTCGGAGAACAAGAAAAAGATCAGGAGTGGCATTTTGCAGAAATAATCTCTCAGAACATAAACTACAAAATAACTGAAGACAAATTTATATGAAATAAGAGATAGAGATAGCATACTTTTCAAAAGTCAGTGGGTTAAAGTGGTGAAATCTTTAAGGAACTATTACATTTTCTCTGTTTTCTATTGAGTTTTCTGTGAACTGGCTGCTTACAAAGGCAGTACATGAGAATACTATGAAGTTCTGCACCTTTTCCCCTCAAGCTAACACATGAGACAAGCTACAAAAATGGCACCACCAATTAGCAGCATCAATCAGCCAACCAACTCCCAAATTCATTTTCTCTTTAGTAGAGATAGTGGCTAATATCTAAGGCATATACATATTAATTATACAATATCTAACTAGCTTAAATATAAAAAGGTTTCAGAGTGAGTTAGAGTATTAATTTTCTTCCTTCTTCCACTTTTTTCTCCTTCTGCCTTTCCCCCTCCTTCTTGTCCTCCATCTTCTCCTTTTACTTATCCTTTTCTGACTCTTTCCTCAAAATTTATAGATATAATATTAATGAAAGCTGGACACTATATTCAAAACTACCATGAGCTTCTCTGAACCAAGTAATCTGTAGGAAGTAAATCTGATTTACAAATCTCTATTTAAAGTCTCATCATTCTAAGATATGTTCAAAGTGTCATTTGACCCACTTTTCTAATCTGAGAAAATAGCAGATATGGGATTGGGTTTTTATAGAATTTGGAAATGAAAAATAGCACTTTTTTCTCATAAGAGGAAATATAAAAAGGAAAGGAAACAGATCGTCCTAAAACTAAGGGCAAGTTCTAAAATATGTCTTTAGTTCTAGCTAGGTTCTGGGGTACAAAAGCAAACAGCAATTTTAGTTGAAATTTTTGGAGGTAGAAAAGGTTTAACACATCCGAGATTCCCAATACCTGCCACCAGAAGCCTGGGTCATGATTCTTTTTGGTAGCAAATATCTAAGGGGTTTGATCAGCAGTGAGGCTCCCCAGTCTGGGTAAGAAATGTCTAGATATCACATCCTTTAGGATGGAGCAAAATAAAGGCTTCCTGCAACAGTAAGAACTGGTTCTGAACTAATGAGATCCACTCTGAGAATTGGGGTTCCAGGGGTGGAGTGGGGGGGAATAAGAAGAGCCATAAGTGTTCATGTTTCCATCTATGAACCATTAATTTTTGCCCAGGTAAAAGCCTAATAAATCAGAGGCTGACACTATGAACCAGGTTATAACTTTGAAAATTATAATAGTTAAATAAAGTAGCAGAGAGTGAATATTCAAATAGTGACTATTTTAATCATGTCATAATAGGGATTGTTAGCATTGTAGTTTATGTTAAATGATTTTTTTTAAGTTCAGAATTTAAACGACAAAATATATGTAAAGGTAGGTGTTGATGCATGTAAAAGTAAAACATACGCTAATAAATAGTTTTTGTTTTTAAAAAGATGAAAATATGAAGTAAAAAAAGATAGAGAATTCAGTAAAATTTGTTGATGATACTTTAAAAACATTCACAAAGCTCCTCAACAGAGGGAAACAAAGACCTAGCACATTTTAGTGTTGACAACGCAAGTTAATATACTAAGAATAGATAAAATTTGTGTTGAAATTTTGTAAGACAGATATAAAAACTATGTTGACTAAAGAAGCTTCTACATGTTTCTTGATTTTTTTCCCCAAATTATCTTCAAACAAATGAAAACTTGTGGCATTTTCTCAAGTTGTAATACCAGAGTTTGATATTTAGAACTAACTGTGATAAATACAGATTAGACCTATGAAAGAGCTGTGTTTATATGTCTGGTACTTGCTACAGAATTAAATAGAAAAATCATAATCCTTTCCCATTGAGAATTGTCCAAATTCATCTCCATGTGACTCAGAGAGAAAACAAACAAACACCAGAGTGAATACTTTCTCCTGGATTGTGAACTTGGTCTACATAATATATCTAGTCTTCAGTAACATTCATTCACATTTTAGTTCCATTTCCTTGATTTCTTCCTGGATTGGCTAATGAATAGTTTCCAGTAGAAATATTTCAAAATGGTCTTGAATTACTGTTTGTAATCTCAGAAAATTACTTGCCTCTATATGTAGATGCTGATGATATGAAATGAGTCTCAATATTGATCTTTGGGCTCCCATAATCCTAATACTGAATTTTTCCCATAATTGGAAATTTTGTAGCTCTAATTAATAAAGTTATTTCTCTATTGTATAAACTTTTTTTTCTATTTTCCTTTTTTGAAGTGACTATTCAAATTTTATGTGAGAAATTTTACAATTCTAGTGGGTCAATAATGAGATTCTTTTTCAAGCCAATTCCTGAAAGAAGAATTTCCACTTTCTGAAAAAAAGTGCAAATCTGTGCCTGTGAAAATCTGGAAGGAAAAATAATGGTTGGTCACCCATTGCATGTAATTTAATTAAATTAAGAAACAAGTATATATGGGTATCGTGTGTGTGTGTGTGTGTGTGTGTTACGTAAAATAAGTCATCATAGGAAATTACACTGATTCTGAAGTTATGGCACATCTTTTTTCTGTTTTTAAAGATTCATTTTAGAAAGAGAGAGAGAGAGAGAACTTGTGAGGCGGGGGAGTGGTGGAGGGAGAGAATCTCACGCAGACTCCTTATTGAGAGCAGAGGCTGATGCAGGACTTGATCCCATGACCCTGAGATCATAGCCTGAGCTGAAATCAAGAGTTGGACAACTAACTGACTGATGATCTGAGCTAAAATCAAGAGTCAGAAAACTAACTAACTGACCCACCCAGGCACCCCTATGGCAAATCTTTACAAAGGATAAACTCTGGCTTGCTATTGCAAGATTTATGACAACAGTTCTGACTTTTCAATATGGAAGAGGAACATTTACAGAAGGTTTTTCTAAATTATTGAAATATCTTCAGGTTAATTTATATTAACTATGAATAATTTTAAAATGTACTTTTTCAGTATGATATGAGAAAATATTTAATCAACATAAAAAAATACTTAGTTTTCATAGAATTTCAGTTCTATGACATTGCTTCACTTTGGAAAAATACAGTTTGCTCTTTAGATATAACAGAGCAAGGAACATGAACAATTGTGTTTTTCTGGGATTCTCTTTTTCCAAGTAAGCTAATAGTGACATATTTGTTAGATTCTTGGCTATAGATATTACCATAGTTCACCATTTAAGGACAGAGAGAGATGAGTGGTAGAAAGTACAAAATTCTTCAGTCCATTTTCCAATAGAAATTGTATGTACTGTGAAGTGTGTAAACCTGGAGATTCACAGACCTGTACCCCTGGGGGGAAAAATATATATGTTTATAAAAAATAAAATAAAAAAAAAGAAGTTGTATGTAATTTTTACTATTTTATTAAAAATGTGGGGTATATTAGGCTATGATTCAGAAAATATAAGTTCTCTAATTTTATAACTAAACTAGTTATAAGTGCTCTAAGACACTGTATTTTTAAAAAGTCATCTTCAAATATCAATGAAAAAAATTAAAGTCAAATATAATATCATGAAGAAAAATAAGTATTTTTTTCTTTAAAGATATTATTTTGAACTAATTTTAGACTCTGGTTGTTAGGTGTACTCATTGTTACTGAATGTCACTTAAGTATTCATTTCTACAGTTGAAGAAAGAGAAACTAGGGAAAAAGAACATTATTGTTAAAATTGCTTGTCATTTTGAATAATGGACTGAAATCACATAACTTATCTGTTTCCTGAAAAGAAAATGCATGAGTTGAAGGGAAATAGGGCCATTAACAGGAAGGAAACTAACTCTCCAAGAAGTTTTGCTTTTAGCTAGGGCATAAAATATTGATCTATAGCTATGAACAAGCACGTCATTGATAGTGTAATTTCTGGATGAAAATGTTTGACCAAAACATTTTGATTATTTATAATATTTTATATGGACTACCATTTTTTAAGATTGTGAAAATTCAAGAGAGGTAACAATTACTAAGTATATATTTAAAATACTTGTCTCCATTCAACCATCAGAATAAAAAATAAAATTCTATCTTTTAACCAATAGTATTGCTTTTCCCAGGAGATAGATTATATATATATATATATTGGAAGCACAAATGTCTTGAAAATTTTAATATATAATTCCAACTAAATCGGACAGACAACTTACCTTTTCTTTTCTACTTGTTTGTTAGCTTGTATGTCTAGAATATCACTAAAATCTTTGAAAACCTATAATAAATGTTGCAATTTTCCTCAACTAAAAATTTCACCCTTTCCTTGTATAACCAGTGCTCACCCTGAAACGAAGAGGGCATAGAAATTGCAAGGATTAAACAACCCTAAATATTCATCCTATGTTCCTTTGTTCCCTCCTAGCTAACATATGATACTACTAGTAAATCAAATTAGATTCTCCATATACAAATTCCCCTCCTACACAAATAGAATATCAAGAGACTGGCTAAAGACAGGGTGGGAGAGAGTCCTCCCAGAATGTAGAACCCATGGTGGAGTTAA
The DNA here is from genome assembly GCF_010015895.1 of Lontra canadensis. Lineage (NCBI taxonomy): Eukaryota > Metazoa > Chordata > Mammalia > Carnivora > Mustelidae > Lontra > Lontra canadensis. The sequence continues at coordinate 714,231 of NW_022631042.1, forward strand.
AGTCTTACAGGAAATAAACTTTATCATTCATCCATTTGTCATTTAGGCAAAGCAGCGGCAGCCAGGTAAGACTTAATAGCACAATAATCTTATAAAGAGACAACAAAAGGCATACTAGAAAGTTTTATGTCAAGGTAGATGGCACTCTTGGAGTGTATCCATCACAGGTATCTGTGTGTGTGTGTGTGTAGGTATGCATGTATGTACATATTTAGCACATATTATCTCAGGAATGGACAAGAAGAGAATTCTTAAGAACAGTACACCAGCTAATTGAGGTTTCCCTCACTTACATGGATGGTTTATTAGAAGATTGAGTGATTGATTGGTTAATTTACTTATTTACTGACCTACTTAGCTCAGAGAGGTGGGGGGAGAGTATGAATAGGCAGGGAAGAGGGAGAGGGAGAGAGAATCCCAAGCAAACTTTGTGCTGAACACAGCCCAACGAAGGGCTCTATCCCACAACACTGAGATCAAGACCATAAAACCTTGACGAGTCTGACACTTAACCAACTGTACCACCCAGTTGACCCATTTCCATGGGTGTTTTAAATGATTCTGTATGTTCAGCTCACTATTTCACCAATCACAATTGCTTGGGAGATTTGTGTATCTATGCCATCAAAGATGTGCTTTACATATTTTTCTACAAAAATCTTATAGCAGTCTTTTTCAAACATCTTGCTCTTGATAGTGGGAAAAAGGTGGTATTGAGGAGATGATATACAATTGATAGATGACCAATAGGTAGATAGTTGGCTAGATAGATACAAAGATATACAGATATGAACTCTCTGTAATTTACTTTACCTATGCCAGAAGCTATAGAGCCTCTAAATATCTACAAAGGAATATCCCAAACACCAGTATCATTAGTAGTCATAATGCATGCAAAAACTCAAGAACCACTAACTAGGTGAAAGTCAGTTATTCAATCCCTATGTGTTCATTTTGTGTTTTATGTGTTTTTGTTTTGTTTCAATATTTATGCCTTTTATTCTTAAAATCATTGGGCCTGACAATAGATTTCTTTTTTTTTTTTAAATTTTTAAAGATTTTATTTATTTGACAGACAGAGATCACAACTAGGTAGAGAGGCAAGCAGAGAGAGAGGGGGAAGCAGGCTCCCTGTGGAGCAGAGAGTCCAATGTGGGGCTCAATCCCAGGATCCTGAGATCACGACATGAGCTAAAGGCAGAGGGTTAACTCACTGAGCCACCCAGGCATCCCCTGACAATAGATTTCTTGAGGTACATCTGTACACAGCACTAAATTCATCTTCAGTCCTCAGGAAGTAAATCTTGGTGGCAGGGAAGTTGATTCATTCTTTTTCAAGAAACATTTCTCTGTGGACTCCTGTAGTTCAATATTTATTGAGTGCCTACTCTCTGAAGTACTGCTCTATATTAGATACCTCATTGTTAAACTGTTTACACATGGAAAGCATTTGGACAGAGTTCAAACTCATTTGATGGGTTTCTTAGTAATGGCTGCCTTCTCATAGTAACAATTTAAGAAGATATCTTCTGTATTACATTAAATGATACACTTCAGACAAGCTTGAATATAATTCCCTGGCAATCAAATATCTTAGGTTTCAGGAAGTGATGCTGTAGGGCTTGAATTGCTTGAGACATGCTACGATCAAACTGATCCAGAGACAAGGTTAGAGGATGTGCTCTTGTGCCCAAACACTTCAAAGCTTTTTTTTTTTTTTTTTAAAGATTTATTTATTTATTTGAGAGAGAGAGATTTCGAGTTGGGGGAGAAGCAGAGGGGGAGGGGCAAGCAAACTCCACACCGAGCACCCAGAGCCAAATGTAGGGCTGAACCAAAGACCCTGAGATCCTGACCTGAGCTGAAATCAAGAGTCAGATACTCAACTAACTGAGCCATTCAGATGCCTTCACTGAAAGCTTTTTGAAAAGGAAGTACATGATAAGCATTACATCAGAATATAATTTGATCTAGTCCTACAATAAGCATCTAAATTATTCATTTGTTAACTAATTGTTTTATAATAGTATGGTTCCACAAGAAGAAAACTGAACTGTTTAGAAGATGCTCTCACTACTTACACTCTGTGAAAGGCTTCTACATCAGTTTTCTGCAATTTCACAATTGTAAAATAGTACCATTTCCTGGGAGAACACAATTTAATATAGTTACATATAGTTCTAAGGTCCTCAGCCAATGATTCTCACACTGTGCCTCATGTAGAGCCTGTTTAAAAGACAGATGACTCGATGCCAGCCTATAAAGATTCAATACTGAGATGCAGAAGTATTCTAAGTTATATGGCTTCTATATTTACTTCTCTCATAATTCCTGTATTATCCTATGTCATTCCCTAAGAACTAATCAGAAATAAAAATATGCCTACAATACTTGTTAATCAATATCTTACTATGATCTATGCATGAAGTAGTACATAGAGAATTTGAATTGATTTCCTAGTGGCACCAAACTCTACCTTGAGCTACAGGCTTTCCATGTGAAGATCACTATTCTCTCCTCCTGCTTAATTTTTCATTGCTTTTTTCTTGTGTTTTAAGCTCTACTGAAATCACTCTGCAATTTCTTTTCTTTCTATTTGCCTCATCAGATTCCCATCCACTAGAATGTAAACTGTAATCAGAAATTATCCACTGCAATGTTTACTTTATTGCCATTTATAACCAGTACCAGTCTGTGGCACATAGTAGATTCTCAACAAAAGTTTTCTGAAGAAATGAATAAATAAATAAATGTTTTAAAAGTTAATTTTACAGCAACTCTTCTGTGCTCCTCCCCTAATATCTTCAAGCTCAATTAGATGCCCCTCTACAATGTTCCTATATTAATACATACAGTTTTCTTCTACTGTGCATGCCTACACTGTTTATCCTTAAACACTGAATTCCTTATCATTAACGGTTATGCTTTATCTACGTTGTTTTTCAAATTTCTCATGCCTCACAGGGCAGAAGACACATTTTGGTGTTCAATAAATATCTGTTGAATGAATAAGTTCATTTTTAATCTTAAAAGGATACATGTGTGTGCGCGCACACTTGTGCATACATGCATTCTTCCAGGTTCAATTCAATGCAGGTTTCTGCCAGGTTTTGTTAAGGTAAGGTGAAAGCATTTGTTTTCTGGACTAGATTCTACTCTGACTCTTTTGATCAGAGATAAACAAAATTTTTAGATCACCTAAAGATAGCGATTGCTTTTTGGTTTTTTTTCTGTAGCTGTTTTATTTACAAGCACCTTATTCCTTTTCAAACTGAATGCCATAAAAACATTCATATAGTATCCATATTTCTTCCAGCCTCCTGCTAAGGTATAAGAATTGTCAGAGTTGTCAATGATTGAGGTGTATGAATTATCAGTCACAGCCTCTACTATGTGTCATATTTTGGAGATGCCAAGAATCTATATATAATTTGGACATTATTCAAAGGGTGTCTATCACAAAGATTTGCAATGTTTTTTATATCTTAAAATATGATAGGGAACCAGGAAAGTACATAACAAGTGGAATGTGAAAGTCAAAGTAGAAATGGATTCGTTAACAAAAGTTAAAGTGGCTCATCCAGAAGAAAAATCCATGTGAAAATCCATAAGGTTTGTTTAGTTTTAGTAGCAATGAAGAAGTATTCTGCAGTTGATACTGTGTGAAGCTAAATGGTTAGAAGATGATCCAGAAGAACCACAGGGAACAGCAACATGAAGTAATAAATACTAAGATCTTAAAAAAAAAAGGGGGGGGGTCTGGCGCTAAGGTTGTTTTATATAGTTGTTCCAGATGTTGTTCAGTTGCTTTTAATCCTCTCTCATTCAAATGAGAGTGATTAATAAATAAATATGACCTACAAACCTGTGCAGAATTATAATTAAAACATTTAAATGTCTGCTATCATAATAAAACCAGCAATAACAATAGTTACAGAAAACTGTGAAATTTTATGATTTCAATATTCATATCTTGAAATGATTCTGTTTCTTTTTACCGTTTTATCTGAGAGGAAAGGCACAGACCACAAGTGTGTGGGTCCTGGAAATTTGTCCACAAACAAAACATCCCCATGTCACCAGTCCAGATTAAGACATAAGACCTTCCCCAGAAACCCCCTGTATCCTCTCCTGGATCCTGTACCCCAGAATCCCCCCATACCCCCATACTCCTTCATAGAGAACAAACTACCTGAATTCTAACTCCGAGATTCAAACATGCAGTTTCTGATATTTATAAACCAGGAATTCTACATTTCTTCCATCTTTTGAGGAAATCAGATCTGACAGCTCTGGTCCATCACTCCCTGGGGAGGAGACTGGGGGAGCAGGGACAGCTGTTTTGAGACGTGGCCTCTCTGACCCACCTAGCTTACCTCCTTGTTTGTCACATGCCCCAGCCTCTGGTGTAAGAGTTTGCAACACCTGCCTATTTTCATCTCTTAATCCCAACTTCAAAGCCTTTGTACTTTTGACTACCCTGCTTGTTTTGTACAAGATAGCATTAGAGAAATAAATAAGTAAATTTTTTAAAAGGTAAAAAAAAAAAAAGTTTCCCTTTTTCTCAACTCACTGAATTACACTTCAATTAACAACATTATTTCAAAACAAGAAATATTTATTGCCATCTATAAATAAAGCTATGTGAAAATATGCTTCCTCAATCAATTATAGTAACCAGAATATTTAAAAATATGATATGGATGTGAAGAATTTCAGCTAAATCATATTCTTCAATATTGTGGATGGATATTGGAGTATAAAATACTTTGATTTTATTGTTTTGAACTCATCTGTCCAAATGGTTATTAACTGGCTACTGGTCTTTGCTTCTCATGTTGTTAACTGAGAGACAAAAGTAAAGACCTGGATGAGTCCTGATTTGCAGTTTGTAATTTTCAGCTGAGTTACAATATTTTGAGGAAGGGATGTTAAGTAGGATCTGAGAGTTATTTGGCAGAGGAAGGCACTCTGGTAAGTGGTTTTATGAGATATATGAATATATTAAACCCTTTCTACTGTTAATGTGTCAGCTAAACAGAAAACAGAACAAAAGCAAGTAATAAAGTAGGTTTAAACAATAAACAGCCTAAGGAACCACTCCAATTCACTTATCACATGCCAAAGCATACAATACTCCCTTTTCCCACAGTAGTTTAGACACAAATTGAAGAATTGGAAATCTTTCCAAATGGAGATCATAATTTGCTTGGCCTTGTTTTTGACTTTTTGCTGAGTTTGAAGCATACGGTAAAAGGCAACAATGAAAACATTGGTGGAAAAATCTGCAACACAGGAGGCACTGGATAAATGTTTGCTAAAAGAATAAATAATGTAGAATAAAAAATAGACACACAAAAATATAAAATAGGATTCAGTTGCTTAAGAGAAGTCTTCACAGTCCATCAACTAGATACTTTTATTCAAAAGGGAAAGATGCTTTGAAAGAGATTTTAGCCTTCCCAGTAAAAACAGTGAATTTGGAAATGAAAAACCTAGATTGCTGACATTCTGTTAGATCTTTCTTCTCAGATGAAACAGCCACACTGAATAAACTGTGAACTTTAAAAGTTCTGAATAAACTATGAACTTTAAAAGATTTTTTTTTTAAAGTATGTTAAGTAATGGAAGGCCTTGAGAGAGAAGAACATGAAAATGGAGTGTACCTTTCAATTTTTCTCTCTTCCTAGCACCTGAGTACATACATCTGCTTTCACTTTTGGGGCTCTGGGATAATCATGGTCAGATCAAAATCTGTCTCTGAGGGAATTCCATGAAACATTTCCTACCTAGAACAGAAACTAGACATAGTTGTTCAAGTATTCCACAACACAATTTAAAATTCCCCAGTCCTGTGAGGATGGTCAAGACTGTATAACCCAGAATGATATGTCTCTATCTTCTCTTAATTGCAACAGCATCTAATAGCTGTTCTACTTTTTATTAACCATTCCTTGAAGTCAATCTATTTCTTCACCATTTTCCCATGAACTTTTATTATTATTATTATTTTTTAATGGCGTGGTAAATGTTTTTAAAATTCATCACTCAACTGTCAGGCAACCCAAAGAAGCAAATGAGTCACCCAAGAGGAGCAGTATGAAATTTTTAAGTTTTACATGTTCTTGTACAGACTGAAATGTGACCACACATACACACACACACACACACACACACAAACACACAAAAAACCTAACCAAGCAAAAAAAGAAGAAAAAAAAAAAAAGCCTTCTAATGCAATATTCCCTCAAGCACAATGGCATCAAGTTAATGACTGCAACCTGTCCCTGCCCATTGCCATGTTTCTTTGTGCTTAGAATGGAGTCCCAAAGGCAATTCTTGCAATTTCATCTTCTGTCCTCATAACTTTTGAATTAAATTACTGTATTACCATATTTTACCACAGCCCTTTCATAAAAGCATGTTCCTTGTTCTGTGTCTCAAAACAATGAGGAAGAGAAGAAAACAAATGCTGTTTACCACTTAACTCTTCCAGTACATTCTGCCCAGAGGCCACAGGCTGTCTTTCTTCTCACTTCCTTTTTCTTGATGTACTTTCTTATATGTCTCATTTGATCACTCTCTCAGTTAATACCATGTGTCCTTAACTCCCACTCTTGCTATCATTACAAAAGTAATGAGAATTACCTTTAAGTCTTAATATGTTCTAGGTACTATTCCAAGCACATATTTAACCCTGAAACAACATTAGGAGCTAGGTCCCCATTTTTCTCAGCTTCTTTGAGATATTATTAACATAGGACACTATGTAAGTTTAAGGTTTACACTGTGCTGATTTGATACACTTACTTATTGCAAAATGAGTATCACCAGAGCATTAGCTGATACTTGCGTCATGACTAGAAGGTGAAAGTGCTAGAGGCTAGAGGCATGGGGGAGTGGGGTGAAAGAACCAAGAAGGTGAAATAACAGAGGACACAATAATGTCCCATGATGGGGACTGGACACAGACTCACAGACCTGTAGCAGCAGGGAAAGGACTTTAGGGTAGCCCCCCATATTGAAACCTGGAGCTGCAGGGCCACATGTGTGAACTGGGGGCCACTGGCAGTTTTAGAAACACAAAGGTCAGAGACATGCCTGTACTTGGAAGCATGGGCTGGGAGTGCTGCTGTGGGTAGCGTAACCCAGGATGATGAGGTTTTTAGCAGCACAGACAAAAACGGAGTCAATGTGGCCTGGAGGTCTTTCTAGAGAATGGACTGCCATCTCTCTGTTCTGAGATGGAGAATTGGATACAGTCACTTCTGCTCTGACTCTCAGAAGAGATACAGAAAGCCACCACCAGAGACAAGAAGGCACCCCAAAACCAGTTTTCACTGAGCCAACTCCCACCCCCTACACATGGCAGGGCAACTCTGCCCAAAACAGGGCTGTCTGAGTAACAGTGTGCTGGGCCCCTCCCCCACGTGACAAACTGAAAGAACAAGAGGCCAACAACTCTAAGGTCCTTATAAAACAGGTGCATCTTGCTTGGATTGTGGTAGATAGCTTGGACTTTACATTCCCTCAACCACCTCTCACCAGAATGACTAGTAGGAGAAACACTCAACACAGGAAAAATTCAGAGACTGCGACCTTTGCCACAGAACTAATGGATATGGATATAAGCAAGATGTCAGAAACAAACTTAAGGGTAACAAATATGTAAACAATAGCTAAGTTGGAGTAAACCATTAACAGGAACATAGATTCTCTAAGGGCCGAAGTGAGAGCTGATCTGGCAGAACTTAAAAACACTATCAATGAGATCCAAACTAATATAAATACTCTAACAGCTAGGTAAATGATGCAGAAGAATTAATTATTGATCTAGAAAACAAACTGATAGGAAAGAAGGATCAAGGGGAGGCCTAGAACAAAGAGCTTAGAATCCATGAAAACAGAATTAGAGAAATAAATAATGCCATAAAAAGTTCCAATGTCTAGTAAAACATGAGAATGCAATGATTTAAGAACTGGTGACTAATTTGGAATTACCACCGTTAGATCACAAGTTATGTAAAAATCCTTTATAACAATGTAATTAGTAATTTAGCTGAAATAAAAGATGTGAAAAAAATTGAAAAAAAAAAAAGTTCCAATGTCAGAATTATTGGGATCCCTGAGGGAGTGGAGAGAGAGGGGACTAGAAAATATATTTGAGCAAATCCTAGCTGAGAACTTCCCTAATCTGGGGAGTGAACCAAGTATTTGTGTCTTAGAAGCAGAGAGAATACCCCCCAAAGATCAAGGAGAGCAGACCAACCCACAGACATGTAATAGTGAAACTTGCAAATCTTAAAACCAGGGAAAACATATTAAGAAAAGCTAGGTACAGAGGGAGAAACATCAGAATAATGTCAGACCTATCTGCAGAAACCTGGCAAGCCAGAAAAGTTTTTCAAGACATATCCAGGGTAATAAATGAGAAGAACATGTAGCCTAGAATACTTTATCTGGAAAGGCTGACATTCAGAATGGATAGAGAGAGAAGGATCTTCCAAGACCAGAAGAGACTGAAAGAATATGTGACCACTAAGCCATCCCGGCAATAAATATTAAGAGGGGGTTCTACAAAAGGAGAAAGACCCTAAGAATGATATAGAACAGAAATATTTAGAGACAATCGATAGAAAGTAGGACTTCATAGGCAACATGGTGGATTAAAATCATATCTTTCAATAATCATTCTCAAAGTGAACAGCCTAAATGCTCCCACAAAATGGTACAGGGTTTCAGACTGGATAAAAAGACAGGATTCATCCATATGCTGTCCAGAAGAGACTCATTTTGAGCCTAAAGATACATCGAGACTGAAAGTGAAGGGATGGAGAACCAACTTTCATGAGAATGGATTACAAAATAAAGCTGGGGTAGTAATTCTTATATGAGACAAATTATATTTTAAGCTAAAGACTCTAGTCAGAGATACAGAAGGACACTGTATCATTTTTAAAAGGTCTATCCCAACAAGATGATCTAACAATTGTAAATATATCTGACCCCACATGGGAGCAGCCAGCTACATAGCCAACTGTTAATCAAAATAAAGAGACATGCTGATAAGAGTACATTCATTGTAGGGGACCTTAACACTCCACTCTCAAAAACAGACAGATCATCTAAGCATAAAAGAATAGAAAAAAGAGCTTTGAATGACACACTGGACCAGATGGACCTTATAGACCATCCCACCCTAAAACAACAGAATACTTATTCTTCTTGAGTCCACATGGAACTTTCTCCAGAATAGACGATGTACTGGGTCACAGATCAGGTCTCAACCAATACCAAAAGACTGAGATTATTCCCTGCATATCTTCAGACCACAATGCTTTGAAACTGGAACTCAATCACAAGAAAAAGTTTGGAAGAAATTCAGAGACTTGGAAACTAATGACCATCCTGCTCAAGAATGTCTGGCTCAACCAGGAAAACAAAGAACTTAAACAATTCATGGAAACCAATGAGGATGAATACACATTGGTCCAAAACCTATGGGATATGTCAAGGGTGGCCCTAAGGGGGAAATACATAGCCATCCAAGCCTCACTCAAAAAAAAAAAAAAAAAAAAAAAAAAAAAAAAAAAAAAAAACCCAAATACACAAACTCTCTTTACTCCTTAAAGAACTGGAGAATCAACAACAAATTAAGCCTAACTCATGCATGAGAAGGGAAACAATAAGATTATAGTAGAGATCAATGAATTAGAAGGCAGAAATACAGTAGAACACATCAACAAAACTAGAAGCTTGTTCCTTGAAAAGAATTAATAAGATCAATAAACCACTGGCCAGACTTATCCAAAAGAAAAGAGAAAGGACTCAAATTACTAAAATTATGAAGGAAAGGGGGGTGATCACGACTAACACTAAGGAAATAGAAATTATTATCAATAGATAATAGAAAGTATTATCAACAGCTATATGCCAATAAGTTAAGCAACCTAGAAGAAATGGATATATTCCTGGAAATCTCTAAACTTCCAAGACTGAAACAGGAAGAAATTGACAACCTGAATAGAACAATAACCGGTAATGAGATTGAAACAGTGATCAAAAACCTCCCAAAAGGGGGGCCTGGGTGGCTCAGTCATTGAGCCTCTGCCTTCAGCTCAGGTTATGGTCTCGGGGTCTTGGGATCGAGCCCCATATTGGGCTCTCTTCTCGCAGGGAGGCTGCTTCCTCCTCTCTCTCTGCTTGCTGTTCTGCCTACTTATCATCTCTGTCAAGTAAATAAATAAAATCTTAAAAAGAAAAAACTCCCCAAAAATAAGAATCCAGGACCTGTCAGATTCCCTGAGGAATTCTACCAAACATTCAAAGAAGAAATAATACCTAATCTCCTGGTTATTTCATAAAGATAGAAACAATCTTAAAAAGAAAGAAAGAAAGAAAGAAAGAAAGAAAGAAAGAAAGAAAGAAAGAAAGAAAGAAAGAAAAGGAAAACTTCCAGACTCTTTCTATGAGGCCAGCATTACCTTGATCCCAAAACCAGGGAAAGACCCCATCAAAAAGGAAAATTTCAGGCCAATATCCCTGATGAATATGGATGCCAAGATTCTCAACAAGATCCTAGCTAATAGGATCCAACAGTACATTAAAAGGATTGTCCAGCATGACCAGGTGTGATTTATCCTTGGAATGCAAGGGTGGTTCAACTTTTGCAAATAAAACAATGTGATAGAATAAATTAATAAGAAAAGAGAGAAGAACAACATGGTCCTCTCAATTGATGCAGAAAAAGCATTTGACAAAATATAGTATCCTCTGCAGATTAAAACTCTTAAGATTATAGGGATAGAGGGAACATTTCTCAATTTCATAAAATCCATCTATGAAAAGCCCACAGTGAATATCATTCTCAATGGGAAAAAGTTGAGAGCCTTTCCCTTAAGATCAGAAACATGACAAGGATGCCCACTCTCACCACTATTGTTCAGCATAGTACTGGAAGTCCTACCAACAGCAATCAGACAACAAAATGAAATAAAAGGTATTCAAATTTGCAAAGAAGAAGTCAAACTCTCTCTCTTTGCAGAGGATGTGATACCTTATGTGGAAATCGCAAAAGACTCCACCCTCAAATTGCTAGAACTCATACAACAATTCAGTAATGTAGCAGGATACAAAATCAATGTACAGAAACCAGTTGCTTTCTTATACACTAACAATGAAACTGTAGAAAGAGAAATTAGAGAATTGATTCCATTTACAATAGCACCAAAAAACATAAGATACTTTGGTATAAACCTAACCAAAGAGGTATAGGATCTATACTCTAGGAACTACAGAACACTTATGAAGGAAATTGAAGAAGACACAAAAAGATGGAAAAAACATTCCATGCTCATGAATCAGAAGAATAAACATTGTTAAAATGTCTGGTGCCCCGAGCAATCTATACTTTCAGTGCCATCACAATCAAAATACCATCAGTTTTTTTCAAAGTGCTGGAACACAATCCTAAAATTTGTATGGAATGAGAAAAACCAGAAAAGACCCTGAATTACCAAGGAAATGTTGAAAAAGAAAAACAAAGCTGGGGGCATCACATTGCCTGATTTCACTTTATATTAAAAAGCTGTGATCACCAGGGCAAGAATAGAGAGCGCAGATAGAGACCCTCAAGTCTATATGGTCAACTAATCTTTGATGAAGTAGGAGAAAATATCCAGTGGAAAAAAAGACAGTCTCTTCAATAAATGGTGCTGGGAAAATTGGACAGCTATAGACAGAAGAATTAAACTCAACCATTCTCTTATACCATAGAGAAAGATAAATTCAAAATGGATGAAAGACCTAAATGTGAGAAAGGAATCTCTCAGAATCCTAGAGGAGAGTATAGGCAGTAACCTCTTTGACATTGGCCACAGCAACTTCTTTCAGGACACATCTCCAAAGGCAAAGGACACATAAGTGAAAATGAACTTTTGGGAATTCATCAAAATAAAAAGCTTGTGCACAGCAAAGGAAATAGTCAACAAAATGAAGTGGCAACCCACAGAATGGGAGAATATATTTGCAAATGGCAGTACAGATAAAAGGCTGGTATCCAAGATCTATAAAGAACTTCTCAAACTCAACACCCAAAAACAAATAATTCAGTCAAAAAATGGGCAGAAGACATGAAAAGACACTTTTCCAAAGAAGACATACAAATAGCTGACACACACATGGGAAAATGTTCATCATCATTAACATCAGGGAAATTCAAATCAAAACCCCAAAGAGATACCACCTTATGCCAGTTAGAATGGCAAAAATGGACAAGACAAAAAACAACAAATGTTGGAGAGGATGTGGAGAAAATGGAACCCTCTTACACTATTGGTGGGAATGCAAGTTGGTTCAGCCACGCTGGAAAACAGTGTACAGTTCCTGAAAAAATTAAAAATAGAGCTACCCTATGACCCAGCAATTACACCACTGGGTATTTACCCCAAATATACAGATGGAGTGAAGAGAAGGGCCATATGTACCCCAATGTTCATAGCAGAAGTTTCCACAATAGCCAAACTGTGGAGCAGAGATGCCCTTCAACAGATGAATGGATAAGGAAGATGTGGTCCATACATAAATATTATATTACTCAGTCATCAGAAAGGATGAATACCCAGCTTTTGCATCAACATGGGTAGGACTGGAGGAGATTATGTTCAGTAAATAAGTCAAGCAGAGAAAGCCAATTATCATATGGTTTCATTTATTTGTGGAACATAAGGAATAGCATGGAGGACATTAGGAAAAGGAAAGGAAAAATGAAGGGGGAGGGAGTTGGAGGGGGAAAAGAACCATGAAAGACTGTGAACTTGGAGAAACAAACTGTGAGTGGAGAGGGGTGGGGGGAATGGGTGCCCAGTAATGGGTATTAAGGAGGGCACGTATTGCATGGAGCACTAGGGGTTATACACAAACAATGAATCTTGGAACAGTACATCAAAAACTAATGACGTACTATATGGTGACTAACATAATAAAAAAAATTAAACACACATATTAGTATATTCTGGGGATCTGACATACAGTACAGTTATTATAGTTAAAAGTACTGTATTGTAGGGGGGGAGACAAGATGGGGAATATTCTGGGGATCTGACATACAGTACAGTTATTATAGTTAAAAGTACTGTATTGTGGGGGGGACACAAGATGGTGGGGAAGTAGGAGGAGGCACCGTTTCAACCTGTACCCTAAAGTGAGCTGATTACCTACCAAAGAACTCTGATCACCCATGAAATCAGCCTGAGATCAGAATTATACATGTCTGGATCTCTACGGGGGTAGAAGATGCCAGTGGGCAGGTAAAGCAGAGTGGGAATGTTGGACTGATATCAGAATATAAACAAAAGGGGGAGGGAGCCACCAGAGGTGACCCATTGGAAAGCAATACCCCAATAGGAGAGTGCCCTGTGACTGGGGACCAGCCTTAACTTGGAGTCTAGTTGAAAGCACTCAAAAAGAGCAAAGGATCATGGGGGAAAATTGTGGGAATCGGGGCGGTTAGGGACAGGGGCTTAAGTCCCCGGACCCAGGACAGCCACCCCTGGTGCTGAGCCAGAGAGAGTGTGGCAGAGAAACCAGGTCTTGGTCCCTGAGCCTCCAGTGCACCTGAGAGCACGTGGGGTCCCGCTCCTGTGAGGGGCTGGGAGCCTTGCCAGCCGGCAGAAGCACAGCCTTTTTGCATTCCTTACGCGAGTGACCTGTTGTGCTATCAGAGTCTTATTTGCACTCCTCGCCCTCCCCTGAGAGAGGTGCATGCAGGTGCCAGCCCGGTGCTCTTGGTTCCAGAAAGGCTGAGTACTCCCAGCCCAGGCCAGTGGGAAAATCTCAGCGTGCGATCACTGCTTGGAACCTCTCTGGTAGTCCGGAGCTGCCCAGACAGGAGCCGCTGTCGTGGTTTTGAGTACAAGCAGGAGTTCCTGTGTCCCCAGGGACCGCGACTCAGAACATGCTCTGCCAGCGGCCGAGGGGGAACTTATGTGCTCTGCAGCAGAGGGGAACAGACTGAAGCTTCTCACTGAGAGGGAGGTCTGGGTACAGTTTGCTTTCCTCTAAACCTCCAAAAACCATCAAAAGTGGTCAAGGTGAGAGAAAAAAACAAACAAACAAAAAAAAAACGAACAAACAAACATAAAAACCTCCAGAGAACAAAAGCCTGAAAAACCGATTTCCTCAGAGCCCACCCCCTTGAGGGGGGCAGGAGGACTTAACTCAGGGAACATTGCCTGAAAACCCACGTGGCAGGACCCTACCCCAGAAAGCCAACCAGGAAAAAAAAAAAAAAAAAAAAAGACAAAAAAAAAACCAACCACTCTTTAAAGAAACAAATTTTATTTTTAATTTGTTCCCACTATTCTGGTTCATTTTTTTTATATAGATAATTTTTTAACCTATTTACCATCACAGTGAGATGTCCAGTACATCAAATTCCATAATAACCTTTTAACCTGAACTTTTTGAAACATATACCTGTGTTTTTCTTTTCCTTTTCCTCACCCACACTGAGAATTTATAACCACCCTTCCATCTTTTTCTTCCGCCACTGTTTCTGTGTATTTGTGTTTGTCCTGATAGTATATAAATCTTATACTTGGGGTTCTTTTAGACAAGTTTCTATTTTTTTTTTTTTTGCTTTCATATATATATATATATATTTTTTTTTTCTCTTGCCATATACATTTATCTGTCTTTTTGTTTGTCTGCTTTTGTTTGTATAAGTCATAAATCTTACCTTGGGGCCCATTTGGGCTGAGCCTTCTCTTTTATCTTTCTTTTTTTTTTTTTTTCCCTGTCTCTCTCTCTCTCTCTCTCTCTCTCTCTCTTTTCTTTTTTTTTTTTCTTTTTTCTCTCTTTCTTTTTTCTTTCATTTGGGTGGGGACTCCTGATTGCTCAGAAGCATTCCAGGGTGCACCTTAACTGCACCACGGTCGATACATCCAGCTACAACTGTTCAGCCATCTCTCACCAAAATGACTAGGAGGAGGAATGCCAAACAGAAGAAAAATTCAGAGGATGGGCCTTCTGCAACAGAGCTAATGGCTATTGACATAGACAACATGTTGGAAAGGGAATTCAGGTTAACAATTATCCAGGCAATAGCTAGGTTGGAGAAAGCCATGGATGACCAAATGGAATTGATTAAGGTAGAACTGAAAGCCACCAGGGATGATGTACACAATGTTAGAGCAGAACTGAAAGCCACCAGGGATAATGTTCACAATGTTCTCAATGAGTTCCAATCTAATCTAAATTCTCTAAAAGCTAGGCTAACTGAAACAGAAGATAGAATTAGTGACCTGGAGGACAAACAGAGAGAAAGGATCCAGTGGAAGCCTGGAACAAACTGCTTAGAAGCCACGAAAACAGAATCAGGGAAATAAATGATGCCATGAAACATTCCAATGTCAGAATTTTTGGAATCCCTGAAGGGGAGGAGAAAGAAAGATGTCCAGAATATATAGTGGAACAAGTTCTCCATGAAAATTTTCCCAATCTCGCAAATGGAACCAGCATTCATGTACTAGAGGCAGGACGATCTCCCCCCAAGATTATAGATTCTCAAAAGTCCTCGAGACACCTAATAGTAAGAATGAAGAATTATAATTGTAGGCAGGCTCTCTTGAAGGCAGCTAGGACAAAGAAGCTCCTTAGGTACAGAGGAAAGCCCATCAGAATAACGTCAGACCTGTCCACAGAGACCTGGCAAGCCAGAAAGGGCTGGCAAGATATATTCAGAGCACTAAATGGGAAGAACATGCAGCCAAGAATACTTTATCCAGCAAGACTGACATTCAAAATGGATGGAGAGATAAAGAGTTTCCAAGACTGGCAAGGCTTAAAAGACTATGCAACCACCAAGCCAACACTGCAGGAAATATTAAGAGGGGTTCTATAAAAGAGGAAAAATCCTAAGAATAGCACTGAACAGAAATATAGAGACAATCTACAGAAATACTTCAAAGGTAACACGATGTCAATAAAAACGTATCTATCAATAATCACTCTCAATGTGAATGACCTAAATGTGCCCATAAAACAGCACAGGGTTGCAGATTGGATAAAACGACAGGACCCATCCATATGTTGCCTACAAGAGACCCATTTTGAACCTAAAGATACACCCAGACTGAAAGCGAAGGGATGGAGAAGCATCTTTCATGCCAATGGGCCTCAAAAGAAGACTGGGGTAGCGATTCTCATATCAGATAAATTAGATTTTAAACTAAAGACTGTAGTCAGAGATACAGAAGGACACTACATAATTCTTAAAGGGACTATCCACCAAGATGATCTAACAATTGTAAATATCTATGCCCCCAATATGGAAGCAGCCAATTACATAAGAAAACTGATAATCAAGATAAAGAGTCATATTGATATAAATACATTAATAGTAGGAGATCTTAACATGCCTCTCTCAGAAATAGACAGATCATCGAAGCAGAAAATCAATAAAGAAACAAGAGCATTGAATGACACATTGGACCAGATGGACCTCATAGATATATACAGAATATTCCACCCTAAAACAACAGAATACTCATTCTTCTCAAGTGCACATGGAACCTTCTCAAGAATAGACCACATACTGGGTCACAAATCAGGACTCAACCGATACCAAAAGACTGATATTATTCCCTGCATATTCTCAGATCACAATGCTTTGAAACTGGAGCTCAATCACAAGGAAAAGTTCGGAAGGAACTCAAACACCTGGAAGCTAAAGACCACCTTGCTTAAGAATGCTTGGATCAACCAGATCAAAGAAGAACTGAAATAATTCATGGAAACCAATGAGAATGAAGACACTTCTGTCCAAAACCTATGGGATACAGCAAAGGCGGTCCTAAGGGGGAAATACATAGCCATCCAAGCCTCCCTCAAAACAACTGAAAAATCCAGAATACAGCAGCTGTCTCTACACCTTAAAGAACTGGAGAATCAACAACAAATCAAACCAACTCCACACATAAGAAGGGAAATAATCAAGATTAGAGCTGAGATCAATGAGGTAGAAACCAGAGATACAGTAGAACATATCAATGAAACTAGAAGCTGGTTTTTTGAAAGAATCAATAAGATCAATAAACCATTGGCCACTCTAATCCAAAAGAAAAGAGAGAAAGCTGAAATTAATAAAATTATGAATGAAAAGGGAGAGATCACAACTAACACAAAGGAAGTAGAAACAATCATCAGAAGTTATTATCAACAGTTATATGCCAATAAGCTAAGCAACCTAGATGAAATGGATGCATTCCTGGAAAACTATAAACTCCCAAAATTGAACCAGGAAGAAATCGACAACCTAAATAGACCGATATCTAGTAACGAGATTGAAGCAGTGATCAAAAACCTCCCAAAAAACAAGAGCCCAGGGCCTGATGGATTCCCTGGGGAATTCTACCAAACTTTCAAAGAAGAAATAACACCTATTCTCCTGAAGCTGTTTCAAAAAAATTGAAGCAGAAGGAAAACTTTCAGACTCTTTTTATGAAGCCAGCATTACCCTGATTCCCAAACCAGGCAAAGACCCTACCAAAAAGAAGAATTTCAGACCAATATCACTGATGAATATGGATGCTAAGATTCTCAACAAGATCCTAGCAAACAGGATCCAACAGCGCATTAAAAAGATTATCCAGTCTGGTTGTGGTTCAAAAACAAGGAATACTGCTATGCTGGAAAAAAAAAAAATTAAATTAAAAAAAAAAAGAAAAAAAAATAAACCTAACCTCTGAACATCCTTAAAAAAAAAAAAAAAAAAAAAAAAATAAACCTAACCTCTGAACAACCTAAAAAAAAAAAAAAAAAGAAATGATTATCCACCATGACCAGGTGGGATTCATCTCTGGGTTACAAGGATGGTTCTACATCCACAAATCAATCAATGTGATAGAACAAATCAATAAGAGAAGAGAGAAGAACCACATGGTCCTCTCAATTGATGCAGAAAAAGCATTTGACAAAATCCAGCATCTGTTTCTGATTAAAACGCTTCAAAGTATAGGGATAGAGGGAAAATTCCTGAACTTCATAAAATCTATCTATGAAAGACCCACAGCAAATATCATCCTCAATAGGAAAAATCTCACAGCCTTCCCATTGAGATCAGGAACATGACAAGGATGCCCACTCTCACCACTCTTGTTCAACAGAGTATTAGAAGTCCTAGCAACAGCAATCAGACAACAAAGAGAAATAAAAGGTATCCAAATTGTCAATGAAGAAGTCAAACTCTCTCTCTTTGCAAATGACATGATTCTTCATATGGAAAACCCAAAAGACTCCATCCCCAAACTACTAGAACTCATACAGCAATTCAGTAACGTGGCAGGATACAAAGTCAACGTACAGAAATCAGTGGCTTTCTTATACTCTAACAATGAAAATACAGAAAGGGAAATTAGAGAATCAATTCCATTTACTATAGCACCAAGAACCATAAGATACCTGGGAATAAACCTAACCAAAGAGGTAAAGGATCGGTACTCAAGGAACTATAGAGCACTTATGAAGGAAACTGAAGAAGACACAAAAAGATGGAAAAAATATTCCATGCTCATGAATCAGAAGAATAAACATTGTTAAGATGTCTATACTGCCTAGAGCAATCTATACTTTTAATGCCATTCCGATCAAAATTCCACCAGTATTTCTCAAAGAGCTGGAGCAAATAATCCTAAAATTTGTATGGAATCAGAAGAGACCCCGAATTGCTAAGGAAATGTTGAAAAACAAAAATAAAACTGGTGGCATCATGTTACCTGATTTCAAGCTTTACTACAAAGCTGTGATCACCAAGACAGCATGGTACTGGCATAAAAACAGACACATAGACCAGTGGAACAGAGTAGAGAGCCCAGATATGAACCCTCAACTCTATGGTCAAATAATCTTCGACAAAGCAGGAAAAAATATACAGTGGAAAAAAGACAGTCTCTTCAATAAATTGTGCTGGGAAAATTGGACAGCTATATGTAGAAGAACGAAACTCGACCATTCTCTTACACCATACACAAAGATAAAATCAAAATGGATAAAAGACCTCAACATGAGACAGGAATCCATCAGAATCCTAGAGGAGAACATAGGCAGTAACCTCTTCGATATCAGCCACAGCAACTTCTTTCAAGATATGTCTCCAAAGGCAAAAGAAACAAAAGCAAAAATGAACTTTTGGGACTTCATCAAGATCAAAAGCTTCTGCACAGCAAAGGAAACAGTCAACAAAACAAAGAGGCAACCCACAGAATAGGGAGAAGATACTTGCAAATGACAGTACAGACAAAAGGTTGATATCCAGGATCTATAAAGAACTTCTCAAACTCAACACACACAAAACAGATAATCATATCAAAAAATGGGCAGAAGATATGAACAGACACTTCTCCAATGAAGACATACAAATGGCTATCAGACACATGAAAAAATGTTCATCATCACTAGCCATCAGGGACATTCAAATTAAAACCACATTGAGATACCACCTTACACCACTTAGAATGGCCAAAATTAGCAAGACAGAAAACAACGTGTGTTGGAGAGGATGTGGAGAAAGGGGAACCCTCTTACACTGTTGGTGGGAATGCAAGTTGGTGCAGCCACTTTGGAGAACAGTGTGGAGATTCCTCAGGAAATTAAAAATAGAGCTTCCCTATGACCCTGCAATTGCACTACTGGGTATTTACCCCAAAGATACAAATGTATTGAAAAGAAGGGCCATCTATACCCCAGTGTTCATAGCAGCAATGACCACGGTTGCCAAACTTTGGAAAGAACCAAGATGTCCTTCAACGGACGAATGGATAAGGATGATGTGGTCCATATACACTATGGAGTATTATGCCTCCATCAGAAAGGATGAATACCCAACTTTTGTAGCAACATGGATGGGACTGGAAGAGATTATGCTGAGTGAAATAAGTCAAGCAGAGAGAGTCAATTATCATATGGTTTCACTTATTTGTGGAGCATAACAAATAACACAGAGAACATAGGGAGATGGAGAGGAGATGGGAGTTGAGGGAAATTGGAAGGGGAGGTGAACCACAAGAAACTATGGACTCTGAAAAACAATCTGAGGGTTTTGAAGGGGCGGGGGGGTGGGAGGTTGGGGGAGCCAGGTGGTGGGTATTAAGGAGGGCAAGTATTGCATGGAGCACTGGGTGTGGTGCAAAAACAATCAATTCTGTTATGCTGAAAAGAAATTTAAAAAAAAGAAATGGAAAAAAAATTCTGAAGATGTAATGGTAAACATAGTGATTATAGTCAACAGTACTATATTAAAAACTTCAAAGCTACAAAAAAAGTACTGTATTGTATACATGAAAATTGTTAAGAAAATAGATCTTGATATGTGAAATACCTATTTTAAAGATGAAAAGATTAGTCCAGGGAGGTGAACAAACTACAGTTCAGGGAGATTGAAAGCCTTGTCTAGTAAGCATAAATGTTGGAATTCAAAGTCAGGCTGTCACTGCCAGAGAAAGCAACATGAACTCTGTTACTTGGCCTCAAAACTTCTATTATACATGTTCTTTTTCAGACTAGGATGTCTTCTCTCTTTTAGAATTATTTCTTGCTTATATTTTATTTCTCTTATTTTATTGCTTGGATTATGAGCACCTCTATATTCATTCCTGTTCCTTCTGAAGAAACTTCAAATTCCTCAAACTGAACTTCTACCTCGTTCCTTAATATTAAATTATAAGTTAAAGCAAAATTCCAAACTTTTAATAAGTTTAGAATTTTATTCCCAAGTCCTTTTTGAATGCTAAGAAATAAGGTCCCATCATTTATGTTTGATGAATTTCTTATTCTTCAGAACATGCGGATTTTTCCAAAGTACCAGTTACATAAAAGAGATATACTGCTTCCAGTCAAAATCAGAAGTACATATGAAGTAGAGATAAAGCATACAGAGTGCATAGTTTAGACAATCAGGGTCATTCAAAGAACAGCTTTTTTTTTTTTTTTCCCCCTGCAGTGTAATCATCTCCAGGCAGGCAAATGTCCCTCAATCCATATTTTAAAAATGGTAATCAGAGGCTGATACTTTGCTGAAAAGGAAAATACAGCTCTAGTATCAAACAAAGATTTTGATAGTTTCTTTGCAATGAGAGCACATACTCAAAGTGGTCTAAGTTCATTAGTTCATTCGTCAATCCGAAGTCTTTTGATAAGAACATCATATCTATTTAGAAAAAAATGCCTTATTCATCCAACTGGAACCTAATGAGACACCTGCAGCAGATGCTCAAGTATGAAATGGTGGTTATTGTTCCTCAAAGCAGTGAAATAAAAAGAAGATAATTTAATATCTTTAAAGGAATATCCAGGAAGGAGAAAAAGAACCAATAATTTTTGGAATCTGTTTGAGAAATGAGAGACAGCAACTTTTCAAGAAGTAGTTAGGATAGCCCAAAATGATCAGATGAAAGCATAGATGTATGTGTGTGTGTGTGTGGGAGAGAGAGAGAGAGACAGAGACAGAGACAGAGAGACAGAGTGACAGAGATTGATTTTCTCTACTGTGCAATATGGCCCATCCCTCTTACCTTGAGTATTTTTAAGAAAGACTACAAAAGTATCTTAATATCTTTAAATAGCAGTCTTTAAATAGCAGTCTTTAAAATCAGTAATGGGGTTGGATTTTGTGTCTGAAACATAAAAAAATAAATATAAATATGGTTCTGGAAGATTCCAACCTGTCCTCTGGATTACATGAGTGATACCTCTTTCATGATTGGGCAAGTCAACAAGATACAGTTGGTGTAGGTCTAGACGTCAGGAAGCAGAAATTGTCATTTGAGGGCAAACAGGAAATAATTTAAGATGGCCAATGAACTGATAGACCAAGGAACAAAATCACCCCCTTTTTTTCTTCCTAAGGCATATATGCATCATTAAAAAACCTTTTTGCAAAGGCCAGGGGACCACAATTTATGGCAGCTTATGCCAAGCTTATGCCAAGGTACTGAATGGAAAAGTGACTGACTGCAGTGTTTTCAACACAACATACAGACTTTGCTCATATAATAAGCATTTTCTTTAAAGATTGTATTTATATACTGGAGAGAGAGAGAGAGAGAGAGAGAGAGAGAGAGAGCATGAGCAGGGAGAAAGGGAGAAGCAGAGTTCCTGGTAAGCCTGATGTGTGGTTCATTCCCGGGACTCCAAGATCATGACCTGAGCCAAAGGCAGACACATTACTGACAGAACCACCCAGGCGCTCCAATCATAAATATTCTTTAGACTTAGCTTAGCAATCGCTTTTCTCAAGGAGCCCTTGACTAGCAAAACTTATCTCTAGTTCTTTGTATGTATGTGGTTTTTTTTTAATTGCTATGTAACAAATTACTATAAGCTTGGTAACTAAAACCAGCACATATTTATTTCCACACAATCTCTGGGGGCCAGGAGTTATAGCTTAATTTACCCTAGTCTTTTGCTCAGGGTCTAAGAAGAGGCAATTAAGGTGCCAGGGGAGGTCATGGACTCAGCTGAAACTCAAAGTCTGATTCCAAGATGACATGGTTACTGGCAGAATTCAGCTCTGTGAAGCTGGAGGACTGAAGCCCTCCTATCCTGAAGGCCACCTTCAGGGTCTCATTGCTATGGTCCTCTTATAGGCAATGCATGCCGTAGAAGTATGCTTCATCAAGGCCAGCAGCACCCAGCACAGTGTCTTTTAGCTTATTTTATGTTATTTGCCAAAATAAATACAATCTATATCCTTCTCTATGACAAACTATGCCAAGTATTTTCATGATTTAACTTACTCATTTGAATTCCTTTCCACACTTTCCATTTATTAGCTAGTTTCTTACTTAGAATTCCCACCAGCTATTAGTTTCAACTTATTTTTTAATAGATATTTTGAGGTATGCTACCCATACCCCTAGATACTCAGTATTTTAAACCAAAGGAAACTACCTATTTACATCATAGAGGAAGCAGAAAGAGCACTCATGTCTTCATAAATCATATTGGGCCTGCAAGAGCACCCAGAAGAGAACATTGCTTAATGTCTATCATTCCTTTTTCTTGTGAAGATATCCAGTTTCTGGGCTTCCCCCCCCCTCCCCAACTTTATCTTACTCCCATTACACATCATTCCATGAAAAATCTGGTCAGTATAAAAGTTCAAACTCATCAACACACTATATAGAAAACCATATATGTCATTAAAATCAGTCTTGTGCTTTTTGGGGGGTACCTGGGTGGCTCAGTTGGTGAATCCTCTGACTCTTGCTTTCAGATCAAGTCATAATCTCAGGATTGTGAGATCGAGCCCCATGTTGGGCTCCATGCTGGGTTTAGAGCCTGCTTAAGAATCTCCCTCTCCTTTCCCTCTGCCTTTCCTGCACCTTGATCTCCCTCTCTTAAAAAAAAAAAAAAAAATCAGTCTTGTGTGTTTAAATCTATTGTATTCACACTGGAGGAGGAACTGTTTTGTGGGTTCTCCCAACCTGCCATACCCACCCTACAAAGCAAAATCAAAAACTCAAGTTTATTGCCATGTTAGCTTCAATGGGGACAACATATCTCTAATAATAAAAAAACAAAAGTTCATTTTTTATTGAATAGTCAATCAAGAACCTGTTTTCTAATAATCTGGAAAGATGATCTAAATCAATCTGCTTTGTTAAAGTATTTAATTAATCTTAATTATTACTTCATTGTAGCTGTCAGCTTTTCAATCTAGGTGAGTCATTCTAAGGCATTGCTACTGTGATCAGTTCCTACTTGCCAGACCCTTGATAGAAATAATCTCCTACTCACTGTACTTTTGCTTAACTACAAAAGGTAGATGTTGTAATGAAAGTCCAAACTGTAAAAATCTTATTTGATTGGGAGCTGTCAAAGTCTATACATTTCCTAGGGAACTGATTTCCTCAGAATACTCAAATTTGTCTTTTTGGGGCACTCAGAGATTGAACTGAATTGTGTGCTATGGGCCTTGAATTAAACTTGTTTAATAAAAGTCATGGTGTGCTAGCCTATAGAATCAAATTAGGTGACTATCAAAAGTTGTTTGAGAAGTTTTAATAAATTTAAACAGCAGGCTTTGTTTAATCAAATAATTATTGTGTTTCTGAAAATTAAAAACAGGTAGCTGTTTTTTATTTTAATATATAACTGGTCTTATTAAATACTAAATTCAGACACATAAGAACAAATGCATGTGCACATCTTCAGAAAGCGCTGGTTCAGTAACCAAACGTTAGCTCTGGGCCTTCTATTGCATAGTCACCAGGAGGGAGCTCACAGGACAGGTGGATTAGATAGGCAAGGATAGAGAGCTTTGAAAGAAAAAAACAGGCAATTCAAAATGTCTCTGGAAGGACGTTTTCAAGGAATGGGGAAGAGGCTTCTCTTCCAGTTGGAGAGAAACATTTGAGAACAGGAATATAACAACCAGCTCCTACTTGGTATTAAAGTAATTGTTTGACCTTCTTCTTCATGGGACAAGCAATTAATGACTCCTGTTTGTGTTTTACAGTTCTCTCAGGGTTATATACAGAACAGAATGTAAGCCGTTACTCTTGACTCCTGGCTAGAGATACATTTGGGTTTGCATCTCTTCAGTGCGCATGCATTTCTCAGTCTCTTCCATAGCTTGGCTCCCTATGCACCTTTAATTACCTAAAATTCAGATCACCTAACTTTGCACTAAGCTGCCTTATTCGGTAGCCAGTCTGGTCTCTGGACTTTGCATGAACAGGTAATTGCGCTCCTACATTTTCAAACTCTACTCGAATCTATATAATTTTCCCCACAGATACTGACTTGCTCAAATTTCTCTCATTGTAAAACAAAATAAAATGAAGCAAACCTATTCTGCCACCTACCAAACCCCATAAGCTACAACCCTATCCCTTCCCCTCCTCTCAGTGTGAGGCTGCTGGGCTTATAACATGGATACCAATGCCAATATTTCCCAGGAGATTGGTACTTCTACAAATATTTCATGAAAGAATTACAAGATCCATTCACTTTGGAGAACACTGTATTAAATAAAGTAAAACATAATGTCTTGTTGCAAGATCACTCAGAACCTTCATATAAAGATTTTCACTGTTTCTAATGACCATAAAATGATTCTAAAAACTTTCATTCATTCATTCACACATGTATTATTAATTCAAAAACTCTAATATACATTTATAGGGTCTACTCTCTCAAATAAAATATTCTTTCATTCAGCAGAGTACATATCTTACCACCTCATCTTTTAACTATCTCTGCCAATTTTCAACAATGTCTTTGAAATTGCAGAAAAAAGAGAAGAAGGGTGAATGTTCTTTTCAGTCCTTAACTTACTGTACCACAGTACTTTAGTGACTCTTCCCTTCCCAAAAGTTTCTCTCAGTCTAGAACGTTCCTACTTTCTCTCTGCCATGATTCTTCTCCTCTGTTTCTGTAGCTTGTTCTCAGTCTTTGTGGCAAGCTCCTTGTCTGTTTACCTGCTGGTGTTCACAAAAAGCTGATCTCTGATGATCTTATTCTACACATTCTCTGTATTCTCGGGATTTTTAAATATGTATTCTCAAGACAGTGAAATTGCTACATCCAAAATTTTTCAGTCTTTTGATTCACATATCTATCTGCTTGTATCTCTTTCTGGGTTTTCCTGGGAAATCCTCAAGTTGAGTATGTACAAAAATATCTACTTTTTTTCTCCTGTATCTGAACACATGGCATCACCATCTGTTCACTCATCCATGTCAGAAACCTGAAAATTCTTCTTGAGATAAATAGATGAGATAAGTAGATGTCTTGAGATAAACAGATGACGAGTTTCATTGGTTCTGTTTTTTTTTTTTTCTTTCTTCTTTCTTCTTCTTCTTCTTCTTTTTTTTTTTTTTTTTTTGGTCATCTTACAATGCCATTGTCTTATGTAAAACTTAAAGGCCACTGACTTAGTTCAGTGTCTTATCCTTCATGTGATTATTGCTGGAAACTCAGTTTTTTTTCTTCTTCCAGTCTTTGCATTAAAAATGTTCTCAGAATTTTCTAATTCAAACACAAATCTGACGATGTGTCTGGGCTACTAAACTTATTCAATAACAGCTATTATATAGAGAATAGGCCAAAGTTCTTTTATGGATAAAACAATAGTTCAGTTCTTATATGGTCTTCCAGAAACTTGTCACTTCCCCAAAAGTACCAGAGTTCTGTTTCCTCTAAAACTGTGTGGTCCACTGTGATTGCTTTGATAAACAGAATAGAGTAGGAATGATGAAGTTGAGTCTCAAGGTTAGGTAGAAAAAGTAATACACTTCTCCCAGCCCTCTTAAGATGTTCATCATTGGAAACCAGCCACCATATTGTGAGCCCATGCTATATTCACACCTGGATCTTTCAAAATGCCTCAGCTAAATTGACAACCAGTATCAGTGGTAATGTATGAGTGATTATACTTGACTGAATGGACTTTCAGAGAATAAGTCCCTGGGCAATGAGTCACCCCCACACAACTTAATAAATTATCTCAATACAAACACTGTGAATTCATCTTGCAGGTCAAGAAATTGAACACTGAAAACACCCCACAAGCAACCTCATCACTATGCCCTCATCCCTCCTAAGGTACTATTTACTAACTAGATTTTTCACATTATATTGCAATTTTGCTGTTTTTCAACTTAATATACTTTGTTTCAGACAGTAAGTACATTTTTTTCTAGCTTCATTTGTTCCATATTTTTCTTTTTTTTTTTAAGATTTTATTTATTTATTTGACAGACAGAGATCACAAGTAGGCAAAGAGGCAGGCAGAGAGAGAGAGGAAGGGAAGCAGGCTCCCTGCTGAGCAGAGAGCCCGATGTGGGGCTTGATCTCAGGACCCTGGGTCCATGACCTGAGCTGAAGGCAGAGGCTTTAACCCACTGAGCCACCCAGGTGCCCCTGTTCCATATTTTTAAGAAAATTTATTCATTGTTGCCTATGATTTGGTTCATTTCTGTTATGGTATATTATATCACTGGGTAAATTGTTTCATTTATACATTCTACTCTTTAATGATACTCAGTTTGTTACAGTTTTGTGTATGTCTATTACAAATGTACCATATGTCTGTAGGAGGTACTTAAGAGTAGATTTACTTTCTCAGAAGGTACATCTTCCCTTAACTATAATGGAAAATGGCAGTTTTCTAGGCAAATTTATCCTCTTCCCAACAAGAATGTATGAGAGTGCTTTTCCTCTGAGTTTTATCAACTGTTGATATGGCCATTGAAATATATAAGGATTTTATAATTATGCCTTTATTACTGATTCCTAGCTTTACTGGATTGTGCCTAAAGAACATATTCTCTATGATATTGGTCATTTAAATTTTAGTGAGAATTGTTAAATGACCCAGCATATTACCAATTTTATAAATATTCCAGTGTGCATTAAAGAACATGCATTCTGTAGTTTTTGGATAAACTGTTTTACATGCAAACACAAAATTATGTTAATGATATTTTTAGATTAATTTTATAATTTTATGGATTATATTTTAGGTAAGAAGAAGGATCTATAAAATCATGCCCAAGAGCTGTTGGATTGTCTATCTTTTTAACTTACTAAATTCTACTTTGTATACTTTGATGCTATTTTGTAAGCTCATACATGTTAAAATTTTCATATCTTATTGGTAAATAGAATTCTTAATACAATATCCCTCTTTAATGTCTCAAAGACTTTATTTTAAAAAATTTTTAAAACTTAGTTCAGTAGGTGCTAAGAGCTACTAGCAATCAGAAAAAAAGCTGATCTGATCTGTAGCTGAGATAATACGAAGCTGGGATGTCCTTTTTGCAAATACTATCCTATTCTCTTCCAGGATGCACCTTTCTGATGCGTGGGGTTTAATAGGACAAGCTCCTTAACATGCCTTACTGTCTAACTTTTGTAACCTTACAGCTGAAAAGATTTGCTTACCTCTTCAGCCTCTAAAACACTTTTATTTGGGATGGAAGGGGTGTGGAAGGAGTGGGATAATAAGGGTGAGAGAGATACCAAATGTCTCTAATATATAAGTGGGACCTAATGCTATTATTGCTTGTTCATATTTCTCACTTCTCTTAAATTTTATATTGGTGATTGTTTCCTGCTACATTAGATTCACAATAAAGGCAGATGATTGTTATATTCTTTGTAGTTGTCCTAAGTAGGGGATACCTAGTTTTTCATTATCAGAAGCGGGGTTGCATTTATTAATTTACAGAGTCAGTATTATTTTAGATTTTTTTAAAGATTTTATATATTTACTTGACAGAGAGAGATCACAAGTAGGCAGAGAGGCAGGCAGAGAGAGAGGGGGAAGCAGGCTCCCTGCCAAGCCGAGAGGCCGATGTGCGGCCTGATCCCAGGACCCTGAGATCATGACCTGAGCCAAAGACAGAGGCTTTAACCCACTGAGCCACCCAGACACCCCATTATTTTAGATTTTCAACATACTTACACTTTTTGTTTTGTTCACCTTACATTCTTGAACTTCGGACATTGGACCAAGAAATACTTTCCATTTCTCTAAAGCACATCTTTCAAAATTCTCTTGAATGAGGGTTTAGTGGTAGCAAAATCTCAGTTTTTGTTAGGATAAAAATGTCCTTTCTTCCATTCGGAGCACCTGGGTAGCTCAGTCCCTTAAGTGTCTGCCTTTGGCTCAGGTCATGATCCCAGGATCCTGGAATTGAGCCCCATATCAGGCTCCCTGTTAAGCAGGGAGCCTGCTTCTCCCTCTCCCTCGGCTGCTCCACCTGCTTGTGCTCTCTCTCTCTCAAATAAATTAATAAATAAATAAATAGTGAGTCTAATTTTTATTTGGCTACAATATTTCTTTTCTCTGTATCTATTTTAAGGTCTTTCCATGCTATGTGCTATGCTGAAGTTACCCAGTTGTTTATTAAGACAGATATTTTAAAAATATGTTTAGGATTCTTTGGGTTACTGATTAAGAGGATCAATATTTTTCATAAGTATTCTCACTTATTATCTCTACAGATAATGCCCTTATAACCATCTTTTTTTTTCTTCTCTTTCTGTAACTCCATTTAGACTGATATGAGATCTCACATTATCCACAATTTCTCTAAATTTATCTTTTCTATTTCCTATGGTTTTGTCTTTCTATACTATGTTCCACATAAGCTTTATTCAGGTCTATTTACCAGTGCTCTAGTTCTTTATTTTTCTCTTATAGTTAACTTCTAAATCTATCCTTTGAGGAATTCAATTTTTACCTTTTAGTAATATTATTAATTACATTTTATTTTTATGTATAAAAGAGTGGTTTTTTTTTATGTTTTCCAAATCTATTTTGTCATTTTGATATTCTCCTGCTCTTTACTCAGCTTTAAAATAGCTTTTTCTTTATATCCTTAAGCAAAATAAATGTTTGTACAGCCCACAGAGTGTGAACTCAGTCCAATAATGCATGAAAGGATTAGATGGTGGTTACACATTCTCATGATTGCTTTACCCCTCTATTCAATGCTGAAGATTTACAAGTGGCTTTGGGTGGACAGGTTCAGTTATAGTCCACCCCTTCCATGACTGTATATCCTCATGAGTACCTAATTTTGAATTAGAGGGAGAAGGTAGTCTGTATTAGATCTTTAACTTCAAATACCATTTTAAGAATTTTAATTTCCATTTTCCATATTTTTATTTATCTTTTCAGACCTAGTTGAGACATAACTAACCCTACAAAGCATCATTTGAGATACTAACAACCAAGATAAAACTGATCACTTCCATTTTTATATCCACAGTAAGCCCAGTGCATATCAAAAACCAAAACTTTATCTTTAAAACTTAGTTTTCTAGGATCTATTTCTCCCAGGTCTACAAATATCTTAAGTCAAGACTATGTATAATTCATTGCTTTATATTCATAATACTTAACACCACTTTTAGCATATAAGATGCACTCAATAATGCTTGGGCAGTTATAGTTTTCAATATATTGATCTATTGATTTCTAGAGGCAGAAATAACTTGATTTCTGATTCGCAGAAATTATTCTAATAGACTTCTGCTCTTTATGTCTAACGTACCCAAATAATATTTTATTAATTTTAAAGCAACTTCTATTGTTATAATAGAAATTTGGTTTAGATTTTATAGAATAGACTTTATAGAATAATACATTCAATCAATAAATAATTTCTCAAGTGCCTATTACATCTCATACTTTTTGCTCAGTGCTAGCATTACAGAAGTAACCATTTTAAATCAGGGATAAGGGTGTGGGTAGAAACCAAGATTATTATTTTCTCTTTCCTTTCCTAGATCCCATTTTTTTCCTGACCCTTAGATAAAATCTAGGGCAAATCCTATGATTTATGCAGTCATGCTCAGATGATAAAAATTCCTCCTGTCATTTCTGATCACAAGTATAATCGCATTACAGGAACAGTCAAGTCTACAAACTTTATTTGAATGCAGTGTTTTTCTCCTGCTCTACTTTTGTCACCAGTGGGAAAGGGGTTCATGATCAGCTGCTTCTTAATTCCCTCAGTTAGGCTTTTTATACCAGCCTTCTTGTGGCATCTGCCCAGGTAAGAGAGGAGTGAGAAACCAGGTGAGTATTTTTTAAGTTAACACTGATTTCCTCTGGCTATGGCAGAAGCTAAAAAATACCATTTCCCTTTCAGAGTGTTTTGTGGACCCTTTGCAGCCATCATCAAACTGATTGTCACCACTTACCTCATGAACGTCACAGTAGACAAAGAACTAAACTTTATAGTTCTCCATTTGTTATTTTCCTGTGGCTTCCTTGTCAGGACAGTTCACTTAGACTCAGAGGGTCTCTATGAGGACTCAAGGTCTAAGAAATCTTCTACAGCAGAATCATTTAAGACAATTGCAGACAAGTTCTCTCTTTTTTTCCTCACATGACCACATTTGATCTTCGGGAAACACACATTCAAATCTATATCCATATTTACAGAAATGTCATTATTTGTTTAAGTACAACCCTCTATTCTGTTGTCACATGTAATTTCTGTCACACTCTTACCCTTCTATTCCATATGTATATATCAATTTATAGTAGCCCTCAAATGCCAGAAGACATATATCAAACTCTTCAAATGGTCTCCTTAAAGCTGTTCTTGCAAGGTTTAAAGTGAAGAAAAGTAACTTTTCCCTATTGGAATATGGGCTGTTATTCAAGATAAAATTCTTTGCAATAAAATATCCCCAGTTTCCAAACTCCTTTTTGAACCATCAATTTCATAGCCAAAAAGTGAGTAATAGTCACAAAACCCATTTTTATCCATCTCCTATGCAAATTCAATATTGGTTGCTTACCACAGTGTTAGAATATAAAAATATTCAGTAACTGTTATCTTAGGATCTCAGCTAAAACAGAGAGAATATCATTTCTATCCTCCTTTTATGAAATGATGACTAAGAGGTTACTATACTAAAGTCCACATTCTAGGAGAAAATAATCACTGCCAACATGATACCTGCTTTAATATCTACATGTGAACCATATATACATAAACACACACAGAGAGACATATATTTAATATATCCATATACACCACACTCAGAGTCCAGAAGAGTGGGAGCATAACTGTCTGGTTATGTAAGATAACTTCTAAAAGACAGATAATATTTGAGAGATACTTAAAATATAGAAGTTTGGCAGGAATAGAATAGCAAAAGATTATCCAAAAGAGAAAGCTCTATGTTCAAAAGCAAGTGGTAGTGAGAGAGCAATATTTGGGGAAAATATAACTTTTCGTGTATCTAATGACTAATTCATGAGGTATGGAGGTAGGAAGAAGTGAGGGATAAAAATTACTCTGGCCAAGTTGTTTGGACAAGGTGTAAATGATCTTCTCTCACATTTTTAGGAAGTGGGGGTTTATTGGGAATTCCCCTTCAAAAGAGTAATGTGATGAGATTTGGTGGAGAGTAAAATAAATTTAAAAAAGAGAAGTATTTCTCAAGATGTACTGCATGGAAAAATGGTCCAGGATGAAGAGAAAGCGGAGGATGCCAGAGAAACTCTGCAAACACAGTCTTTATAGTTAAATATGTTTGAGATAGTCTATATTCAACTTACCCTGCAAACTAGTCTACTGAATACTCTGACAATCTCTGAAGTAAGAGAATCTTTTAGCATTGACTTAACCTATTGACTTAACCCAGTATCAATCAAATCTTCTAGTACATACAATTTTAACAAGAAATAATGTCTTATAGAGATAATGAATAAGAAAAAGTACCTTCCAGATAGCCTGGTGTTGATGACATTTTCAAGTGTTTCAAGCTATTTATCTTAATAGTTACCATAATTGTTTACATGACAGATTTTGAGAGCCTTCATTAAGAAAGTGATAGTTGGAATGACTCAAAGTACCCGTGTAAAGGATTTATTCTACAAAGAAGCATAAATGGACAATGAAAAAAGAAGTGCAGTTTCACTTTGAGAGCTCCTCATTCTAATTATCTGTGATTGTCAAACCATTCACAGACAGTAAGGGAGCATACTAAACTTATGTTTAAATTTTAAATTATAAAATTATAATTTAAAAATGTTAGTTTGGTCATCTCTGAAGTATTCAGCATTACATCAGATAAATACCATTTGATTGTCTGCCTACATAGGGATCCCGCTTGCTAATCCAATTGCTATACGTTTAGGAATTAAACAATCAGAGAAGACTTATTTCACTCCACACCCAAAGCAGAGTCCTGTCTCCATCAGGAAATGTCTCTGAATAATTCCTTAAAAAAAAAAAAAAAAAAAAAAAAAGGTGTTTTTTTAGAATAAGAGCTCTGCTTACAACAGAAGTGATATTTTATGAATGTTCTTAATTATATTTTGTATCTCCTTTCAGATAGTGTCTACAACTTTAAAGGGGGCTTATAAAACTTTTTAAAGTAGTTATATTTACAGATTCAAATGAAACTCCTTATTTTTGTTGAAAAGCTCTATTGTAACTTCTATTTCCAGTAACAGTGCTGACTATACATCCTGAAAAAAGGAAAGAAAGAAAGAAACTTACTGGTGTAAAATACTCAGAAATGCTATTTCTAAATGCATAGCTGACCTTGCAAGATGTTGAGGGAAATCCCCAGAAGCAGAAAATGAAAAAGAATCTGAAAACCATAGTGATAAATGAGCCCTGAAATCAGCAATACCCTGAGGGCATTTATTGAGTTCAGTAGCTGATTTTTGAGTTTGACTGTTCTCCATAAGGGAGTCAGTATATAATAAAAAGTTAAGATACAACAACCAATTATATACTTATATACCAGCAAGAAGTACCTAGTGAGTGTAATAAAAAACAAGTTTTAACAATAATAAAATTACACCATTGTTTTTATGGGGCATATTACCTCTATAAGAAAAATGCATGCTATCATAGGACCATTTTTTTTTTTTTTATTTTAGCATTTCATCTTGGCTATTCATAAGCTCTCCTTGGGCTCCTGAGTCACTGTTGCTCACCTTCTACTATGGAAGAATTAGAATAGAGTCGTAGACTTCAGTTTGTTAATTAGATTTTAACTAGGTTAATTTGGTTTGAAACAGTTTTACTGGATTTTAATTACTTGAGTGTATAGCACTTCCACCTAATGGGATGAAAAGGTGGACAGTCCTTTCCTTAGACAACAACTACAAAGTTGAATAAAACTGTCAAAAACAATTATTTCAACATTCTGGGCCAAAAACATACAAAGAAACAGAGAAGCATGTATTCATGAAAATTCCTAAAGTTTTCACAAAAATTGGGTGATTCTGTAGTGTTCAAGATGAAGACGGCTGCCATGCCTCACCCTCAGCTCTGTCTGTGTGGGTCAACATATGTGGTTCAGCAACACAGAGATGATGTGGGGGGTAGGAAGGGTAAAGAAAGAAGAAATGTGAGACCACTTGGCAGAAATTAGAAATAAAAAGAAGACTCAAAAATGGCGTGGAATTTGAATGTGGGACTCCTATAGATCCATCTTCAGAGATTATAAGCCCTGTTGACTTGAAGGGTTTGAGCACAGCTCTTGTCAACTTTTGGCTGAACACAGGGTATGCAAACAGAGGGATAATCCCTGGAAACCAGACTTAAAAATAAACCTCAGAATATAAAATAAGCAAGAGATTCACACAGACACATCTTACCTAGTCAAGGTAATAAAATCTAAAGAAAAAAGAGCAAATCTTGGGAGCAGAAAGAAAAAAAAAATTCATCGTTTATAAGAGAACAAAAAATATAATTAGTGGCTGACATTCTATCAAAAAAAATGGAGGCACAAAGGCAGTGGAAAGATATTTTTAAGGAGTGGAAAGAAAAAAAATCTATCTTTAAAATGTAAAGGTACATTAATGGTATATCCAGATTAAGAAAATGATACCAAAAAATAATTTGAATTCACAGGTAAAAGTGAGGAATGTCAGATATGGCAAATATAAATTAAGTATAAAAGAATCTCTACATCTAATCATTAGTTTATTATAAGATTACATAGAACAATAAGTGTAATATTCTACAGTGAAGTTTATAACATAGATAGGTATAATGTACATGATAATAAAGCACAAAAGAGAGGGGAAGAAAATATACTGGAACAAAGTGCCGAATTTTATCAAAATTACATCAGTAGTTTGAAATAGAGTATGATATGTTAAGATCTATTTTTAAGTCCTCAAGAAACAACAAAGAAAACAGAAAGAAAGGAGGGTTAAAAAATCATCAGAAGAAGTAAAATGGTAGACAAAAACACTTTTTGGCACAAAATAGGACATTAGAGGAAGAAAGGAACAAAAAGGGCATGAATAAAATAAAAAGCAAAGAGAAAAATGAAATCCAACTGTAACAGTAATGATTTTAAGAGTGACAGACTAATCTCACCATTCAAAAGAGAGAAGAACAAACATGAGAAAAAGGAGGAGTCAACTATTTGCTATCCAGAACAAATACTACTTAGCTACAAAGACAGAACCAGTTGAAAATAAAAGGATGAAAAACTGATAATGTAGAGGGTGCCTGGGTGGCTCAGTGGTTAAAGCCTCTGCCTTCTGCTCAGGTCATAATCTCAGTGTCCTGGGATCGAGTCCCACATCGGGCTCTCTGCTCAGCAGGGAGCCTGCCTCCTCCTCTCTCTCTGCCTGCCTCTCTGCCTACTTGTGATCTGTCTGTCAAATAAATTAAAACAAAACAAAACAAAACAAAACTGATAATGTAGAGTACCCATAAAAGAGATGTAATGATTATATTACTATCAGACAAAATATTCCTTTAAACAAAAAAAATTCTAAAGAAAAAATAATGGTGATATGGTTAGTACATCAGAAAAATGTAACTTTAAATGTATATGCATTTAATAATAAAACAAACTATAAAACCAAAACTGATATAAAAGAGAAATAGAAAATTCAGAAATAATACTTACAGATTTCAATACACCACTTTAAATAACTGATAGAGCAATCTGATAGAAAATCAGCGAGGAAATAAGAGACTTCAGTGATATTATTGACCAATTTGTCCTGATTTCTTTAGAAAAGCCACTCAGTGACTACAGAAAATATATTCAAAAGGAGATGGAACATACTGTAGGAGAAACCATGCTGTACCTCAAAAAATAATCTCAATAAGTACAAAAAAAATTTTAATTCATACAAAGTATGTTTTCAAACCACAATGTAATTAAATTAGACATCTGGAATACTTGGAAGTTAAACACACACCTACATAGTGCATAAGTACAAAACAAAATGATAATATAAATTAAAATATATTTTATCTGTGTGAGAATAGAAATACAATATATTAAAATTCATTAGATGCAACTAATGCACCACTTAGAGAGAAATTTATAACTGTAATCTCTTGTCAAAAAAAGGTCTCAAATCAATAAAATAAGCTGACTATAAGAAAACAGGAAAAAAAAGAAACTAATTCCAAAGTGAGCAAGAAAAATGGAAAACTAAAGATTAGAGCAGAATTTAATACAATAGAAAACAGAAAACAATATGGAGAAATAAATATGACAAAAATTGGTTTCTGTAAGAAATCAAAAACATTGTCAAACATGTAGCATAGTAAACCAGATAATAGGAAAGCAGATACAAATGATCAAAATCAGAAATTAAAGAGAGGAAATCACTACAAACCCTGCAAAAATTAAAAGGATTATAACGATATGATATGAACATTATGCCAACTAGTTAAATAACTGAGATAAAATGGAAATATTAGGTGGAAACATAAAATCTGAAACTGATTAACAAAGAAATGAAAATTTTGAATAACCTAGTGAGTAAAAATTATTTATTTAAAATCTTCCCACAAAGGGGCACCTGGGTAGCTCAGTGGGCTGAGGCCTCTGCCTTCGGCTCGGGTCATGATTCCAGGGTTCTGGGATTGAGCCCCGCATCGGGCTCTCTGCTTAGCAGGGAGCCTGCTTCCTCCTCTCTCTCTCTCTGCCTGCCTCTCTGCCTAGTTGTGATCTCTGTCAAATAAATAAATAAAATCTTAAAAAAATATATTCCCACAAAGAAAAGCCCCAAACCATATAGCTTCACTAGAGAACTCTGTGAAATATTTAAAGAACTATAACTGGCTTTAAAATCTTGAGGAAATACATTGCTGAAATTGAAAAAGAAAAAGAAGAAAATGAAAAGAAGAAATAAAATTAAGCATTACAATAAGTAAAATTTTGCTTGAAGTGATTTTCAATTCAGATCATGACGATTCTCAAAATGACATGTAGGCATTTCCATACCACTTATCTATACCATCCAAGTGTTCTGCAGTAAACTTCCATATTTGTTAAAAAAAAAGAAAGAAAGAAAGAAAGAAAGAAAGAAAGAAAGAATGAATGAATACTGGTACTTCAAAAATTCTTTCAAGAGAACAAGTGAACACTTCCCAACCCCTTTGAGGCCATTGTTACCATTATACCAAAGACAAAGGTACTGCAAGTAAGAAAACTACGGATCAATAATCCTCATGAAAACAGATGCAAAAGCCTTAAACACACACCCACACTTTATTTATTTTTGAGAGAGGGGCAGAAAGAGAGAGAGCACACAAGCACAAGTTGGGGGACGGGCAGAGGGCCAGAATCTTAAGCAGACTCTCCACTCAGCCTGGCACTCAAGGCAGGTCTCCATCTCACCACCCTGAAATCATGACCTGAACCAAAGCCAAGAGTTGATCATCAACCAACTGAGCTACCCAGGTGCCCCAAATGCAAAATTCTTTTTTTTTTTTTTAAAGATTTTTATTTATTTATTTGACAGATCACAATTAGTCAGAGAGACAGGCAGAGAGAGAGGAGGAAGCAGGATTCCCGCTGAGCAGAGAGCCCGATGCGGGGCTCGATCCCAGGACCCTGAGACCATGACCTGAGCCGAAGACAGAGGCTTTAACCCACTGAGCCCAGGCGCCCCCAAATGCAAAATTCTTAAGCAGATATTAGCCAACTGAATCCAGCAACACATGAAAAGAATTATAAACCATGGCCGACTGTAATTTCTACCAAGAATGTAAAAGTGCATCAATGAAAGAAATAAAATAAATTACAAAAAATACATGATTCTTCCAATAGACTCAGAAAAGCTTTTGAAAATATTTTCTATATTTCCATAATCAAAAACAACAACATTTAACTAAAAATAGAAGGGAACTTCTTTAACCTGACGATGGTCATTTTTGAAAGACCTGAAGCTTATATCATACTAAATGGTGAATGAATATTTTCTCACTATCTTTGGGAACAAAGAAAAGATGTTGACCCTTGACATTTCAATTTAACATTGTAACTGGTGGTTCTAGCTAAGAAGAAAGAAAAAGAGAGGTAGAAACATAGAGGTAGAAATAGGGACAGAGATGGGTGGGAGGGAGAGGGGAGGGAGAGGAGAGACTACAACAGGAGGGGAGGAAAGGAAAGATATTTTATATGTAGAAATTCATAAGGAATCCACAAAAATATTGCCAGAACTAATAAACTAGGTAGGTAACAAAACACTGTTCAATAAATTAAAATTAAATATATTCATATGTATTAGCTATAAACAATCCAGAAATAATACCAATAATTTTAACAGCATCAAAATTAATAAAATGCCTAAGAAAATAATTATAAAAGCACATGCAAT
Source organism: Lontra canadensis (assembly GCF_010015895.1). NCBI lineage: Eukaryota > Metazoa > Chordata > Mammalia > Carnivora > Mustelidae > Lontra > Lontra canadensis. Next base: position 752,362 of record NW_022631042.1, read on the forward strand.
ATTTATACACTGAAATCTATAAAATGTTGCTGAGAGAATATCAACATATAAATAATAGAAAGACTTTCTGTTGTCCATGATTTGGAAGATTCAATATTGTCAACATGGCAGTTATCCCAAAACTGATCTATAGACTCATCATAATCACTATCAAAGTTCCAGCAGCAAGTTTTATACAAATTTGTTAGCTAATCCTAAAATATATATAGAAAGGCAAAGGACCTAGAATAGTCAAAACAATTTATAAAAAGAAGGGCAAATTGGAGGATTTCTACTTCCAGATTTCAAAACTTACCATAAAACTACAGTAATAAAAACACCATATGGATAGAACAAAATTAAGGGTCTGAAATAAACCATTACATATATGGCCAATTGATTTTTGACAAAATACTAAGAAAAATCCAATTGGGGAGAATCTTCAATAAATTGTTCTGGGGCCATTTTTATATCCAAATGCAATACTATGAATTTAAACACTTTCTTCACACTGTACACAAAATTAACTAAAAATGGATCATTGACCTGAAAGTAAGAGCTAAAATACTCAAACTGCCAGAAGGAGTGGATGGATAAAACCATCATGACCTTGAGATGGTAAAGATTTCTTAGATATAATATCAAAAGTATGAACTTTGAAAAGAGAGCAAAAAAATAATTTGGACATCTTTAAAATGAATAGTTTTATACTCAAAAGATATCAAATCAAAACACAAAAGATATCATTAAGTAAATCAAAAAACAAGCTATAGACTAGGAGAATATTTCTAAATGATATGTGGTGAACAGACCTTATGTGGTCCCCAAGAGTTTCATCCTGGTGTCTGTGCCTTTGATTCCTTCACACTCGGTGTAGACAGTCCCTTTCGTGTTGGAGAATATGGCAAAAGTGCTAAGATACCACTCCCATCATGTTATATAACTCAGTCTTAGTAGACTGGAGCAAGAGATTTTCCTTACTGGCTTGATAAATTAAGCAAATGTGATGAGAAAGCTCAAGTGTCAAGCAACTTTGGACAACCACCAGTCCATAGCCAGCAAAAAGCCAGAACTTATATATCAATAAGAAAATGAATTCTCCCAATAACTCAAATGAACTTAGAAGCAGTTAATTCTCCATTTGAGCCTCCAGAGGAAAATACTGCCTTGTCAGAATCTTGATTACAACCTCAGAAGACTCAGTTAAGCCATGTCCAGACTTCTGGCCCATGGAAATTGTGAGATAATAAATGTGTTCGTTGTTTTGGCCACTAAATGTGTGGTAATTTGTATGTAGCAACATAAATCAAATAAATCCAAAATATTTTCAGATATATAGAAATGGATCCGGAATACATAAGTAACTTCTAACTTCAACATTAAGAAGTCAAATATTCCAATTTAAAAATGAGCAAAATAATTCAATACACAGTGCTCTAAAGAAGATATATAAATAGCTAATAAGCACATGAAAAGTTCCACAACGTCAATATTCTTTCGGGAGATGCAAATTAAAAGCACAAAGACAAACCCATCCATGCTACAGGAGGGATATAATCAAAAGAATAGATGACATCAAGTGTTGGCCAGGATGTGGAGAAACTGAAACCTTTCCATACTGCTGGTAGGAATGTGAATTGGTATAGCTACTTGAGAAAGAAATATCCTTCAATTTCTTTCATAGTTAAGCATAAATTCATCATATGACCTAGCAATTTCTTTCTGATGAATATTATCCAAGAGAAAAGAATGTTTATTTCTACATAAAATTTGTGTAAATGCTCATAGCCACATTTTATATAATAGCTAAAATCTGGAATTAATACAAACATCAACTGATAAATACAATGTGATATAGCTATACAATAAAATATTATTCAGCAACACATTAACGAAATACTGATACATCACAGATATACCTCAATAAATTTAACCTAAGTGAAAGAAGCCAGATGCAAGTCTATGTCTTATATGGCTCCTTTATATAAAATTAGCAATCAAATGTATAACAGCAGAAAGAGATTGCTTCAGGCTTGGGTTGGAAGCAGGGTTAGGCTACAAACTGACTGGTGGGGAATTTTAAGGATGATGGAAATGCTCTGAAATTAGACTGTGGTGCTGGCTGCACAACTCTATAAATTTACTGAAAATTAACAAATTGCATGCTAATGTGGTTGAATTTTTTGGTATGTAAATTGAATCTCTGTACAACTGTTTAAAAAAGAAATATGAAGTAAAGACATACTATGGTTCTGCCTGATTCATTGATTTGTAATTGTTCTTTCCTATAGTTAAATCTGAGCTTCTCTTTCCTCCACTGATTGATCTGGAACTAGAAACTCGAAACTCGAAATTGGTACAAAAAGAATATCACTCCGTGAAACCTGAAGCTTGAAAGAAGAGACAAAAGGATTGAGCTAAAATTGAACTTAATCATACTCCTCCCCTCCCATCTCTTTCTGCTGTAGGGCTCAGAGAGGTATTTAGTTCCTGTCTTCTTTAGTAGTTCCTGTCATCTTGTCTATAAGTGTTATTCATTCTTCCAAACAAAGTACTTTTTCTCTAAATCATAGTAGTTTTCTATGATTTGCAAACAAACAAAATTAGCTAATAGAGAATTTAAATTTAAAATGTGTAAATGCTGTACATTAGTGAGAGAGCATATATTTTAAGTCTTTGTTCTACATTATTTATGACAATATCTAGATCTTTAGTAACTCATCTTTAGCCTCTATAAACAAGAAGGAAGTTTACAAGCATGGAGGATTTTAAAGATAAAATCTTAAAGCTATAAAAATGGGTATGATTCAATTGACAAATACCAGACTCTTGTGAAAAGAGCATGACAGAATATCTATTCTCTCTAAAGCAAAGTGAATAAAAGAAAATGTTTTTCAAATGAAAATTGTTGTAGCTTTTTGATCATGGATCACTAAGAAAGCTTATGCCAAGGGTCTCACTGAAGAATATGAACAATATAAAGGAATGAAAAAAAAAACCTATGATTTAATTGCTTTTTCTAATAAAAGGTAAGGGTTACATTAATAATAGCCTTGACATTCTATGCATTCTGGTTTCATTTCTGCAAATATCTAACACTTTCTTGCCTTATTTATAATGGTTTCTTTCATGCATTGCAATAATTCCAAAAGTTTCCAAAAATCTGCAGATTTGACATAAGTAGTCTTTACCATGTTCTAGATAAGAGGGCAGGCAGTGCCTAATAAATACTACTAATAGATTAAACACTCCTTCTTCTATCTAAAATTCCTCTCAGTCTTAGTATAGAGTTAGAAACAGAGTATATGAGACAAAGTATAAGGGTGAAAAAAATTCTCATTTCCAGAACTCAACTATGCAAAGGCATTTTGAATAATCCTTTGAAGAACTGGTAATTGAACCCTCTAGAAAATTAAGAAGCGTTACTTAGTTTTTAAATATCTAATAAAATGGTTGGTGACTTTTAAATATCTCATTTATTCATAAACTTCATTTATATTATAATTGCCCCATCTTATATTTGAGGAAAATATGACAAAATATGAGTATATAGTTATAGAGTGATAATACTTATTTTATTAATATTGTATTTATTAGAAAGACAGTGAGCAAGCATAAGCAGGGGGAGAGGCAGAGAGACAAGCACACTCCCCACTAAGCAGTGAGCCTGATGAGTGTCTTGATGTGGGGTTTGATTCCAGGGCCCTGAGATCATGACCTGAACCCAAGTCAGACACTTAACCAAATAAGCCACCCAGGCACCCCAGAGTAATAACATTGATTAGTCAACTACCATAGGCCAAGCATTGCTCTAAATGCTTCATGTAATTTAAACTTCATAAGAACCCTATGAAATAAGTACAACTGTTATTACTACCCACTTTGGGAAATGAGAGAAAGAGAGAGAGACTTAAAGACGTCAAACAAATTGCCCACAGTTAAAGAGCCAGTACCTGGCAAAGCTGAATTTCAATGAAGGCAGTAAGGTTTGAAAACTCAATTTCTTAACCCCTATATATAGAGTCTCCCCAATAATCCTATATATGATAGCTAAAAACTAGCAGAGCCATGAATGAAGATAGTTATTTGCTTCCAAAGTTTTAAAATATATAGATATATATTTTTTACAACATGCCTCTTCACTGTCAAGGGTACCAGCTCTGCTAGAGTTGGGGGCCAGGCACCCATGAATGATTTTGTATGTGTGTGTACTTTAGGTGGGACTGAGGAAATTAAATGAAACTGGAGGACAATACAGAACCACTGTTACCCATGACCTCACAATCCTATGACACTATTGTTGGGATATCAAGAGAAAAGAATTCCCTACCATATCATCTTCTAAGTTTCTCTGAAACAATCCTTTTTTTTCCCCTCCAAGTCCAAGATAATGGTACACAAGGGTGTGAAATCCAGTTCTGCACTAGACTGGATGACTCCAAATTAGCATGCCTTCTTTGCTAGGCCCTCTCCGCAATTAAAAACTTTTCTGTCTGCATAGCTCCATTGCTCACAGTCTAAGGTGTGATTCCCCACATTACCATGTCCTATCGCACTTATCTTCCTAACACTATCTCGTAACAGTGCAGAATTTATTTTCAGGCAAGTATTAATTATAATGACCCCACATAAAGTCATTTTGTAATGTAATAGTAGCTTTTACTCCATTACACAAAAGTAATTTTCTGTGACATCCTAAACTTCACTGAACATTTCTCTAATTTTATTTAAGCAGTATCACATAAATGGAATATGAAGAATATTTTGCAGGGTATTTTTTTAACCTATTAGAAACAAGAAAGAAAAAGAAGAAAGAAAGAAAGAAAGAAAGAAAGAAAGAAAGAAAGAAAGAAAGAAAAGAAAAGAAAAGAAAAGAAAAGAAAAGAAAAGAAAAGAAAAGAAAAGAAAAGAAAAGAAAGAGGGAAGGAGGGAGAGAGAAAGAAAGAAAGGGAGGAAGGAAGGATAGAAGGGAGGGAGGGTGGGAGGAAGGAGTTTTACATTTCAATATTTCCTCATTGTTTCTGTTTTAGCTAGTGTCAATTCTAAATCTAAGAAGGATTCTTAGAAGGATTGAAGAAAACATCTAAGGGAATGAAATAAATTGTAAAATATTTGCAGTTTGTTTAGAAAATGTTAATGGCATTGAAGGAAAAACAATTGGATTAAAGTAGCTAGCAGCTCTTTCAAGGTTTTATTCATTGAAACATTTTTCCTCTATGAATTTTTTTCAGCTTTTTGGAGATATAATCGACAAATGAAAATATGAGACATTTAAAGTGTACATTGTGGTGACTTTACACACACACACACACACACACACACACACATTTTTGTGAAAGGATTCCTACTATGTATTTAACTAACACAACATTAATTTATTTATATATTTATTTATTTGGGTGAAAAGGTCTAATCTTTTTGTAAATTTTAATTATATAATATAGTGTTATCCACTATAGTCACCATGTTTTACATTAAATCTTCAGACCTCATTCATCTTATAGCTGAAAGGTTGTACTCCTTTGCCAGCTTCTATTTCTCCCACCCTCAGCCCCTGGCAACCACTTTTCCACTCTGTTTCTATGAGTTTAACTTTTTTTTTTTTTTTTTTTTTTGGTCTTTTCTTCCTTCCTCCCTCCCTCCCTTTCTTCCTCTTTGCTTGCTTGCTTGCTTGCTTGCTTCCTTCCTTAATTGCTTCCTTCCTTCCTCCTTTCTGTTTAGGGTCTAAATACAAGTGGTACCATAGTGTGTTTGTCTTCCTCTGTCTGATTTATTTCACTTAGCATAATGCCCTCAAGTTCCATCCATGTTTTCCCAAATGACAAGGTGCCCTTCTTTCTCATGGCTGAATAATATTCCATTTCACATATATACCCACCTTTTTTAGCTTTTCATCTGTTGATAGAAACTTAGGTATTCACATATTTTGATTATTATCTATAATGTTGCAATGGACACAATAGTCCACATAACTCTTCAAGATCCTGTTTTCATTTCCTTTGGATGTATGCCCAGAAGAGAGTTGTTGGATCATATAGTAGTTCTATCTTTAATGTCTTAAGCAACCTCTATACTGTTTTCCATAATGGCTACAATTATTAACATTGCTACCAACAGTACAAAAGTGTTGCCTTTTCTCCACATCCTTATCAATAAGCCCTAGTTATCTCTTGTCTTTTTGATATTCATCATTCTAACAGGTGTGAGGTGATTTCTTGTTATAATTTTCATGTGCATTTCCATGTTTATAATGATGTTGAGCACATTTTCACATACATGTTGGTTATCTGTACATCTTCTTTGGAGAAAAAAAAAGTCTACTTAACTACTCTGCCTCTTTTTAGTGGGATTACTTGCTTTTATGCTATTGAGTTGAATTAAAATTTTATCACAAAAGATAAGAAGTGTATAAGTGGAATGAATATGGATAAAATATGCACAAAGACCTAGGACTCCATGTAATACTATATGAAAAAGTGAAATAATTATTATAAACCTCAGAAAAATTACCTCCAGATCCAAAAGTAGGAGCTACCACTAACAAGGCACTATCAGAATAATTTGCTCATAAAAAGGTTTTTTTAATGAGGTTGAGGAAACAGATAAAAATATGATCTGATGAAATACTCACTAATCTGTATGTAGCAAATCAATAATGAACACAGATTGATAATATAGGGGAAAAAATTAAACCGTATTTTTCTCCTAATCTTCTTCCTTATCCCACTCACCTTATCCCTCTCTAAACTTTTCTCACTTTTTTTTTTTTTTTTTTTTTACTTAAATCCCAGCCATATGGACAGCCAGGCTGTGCTGCTATAATAGCCACAAAGTAAGCTTTGCTAAGAGAAAATTGTGAGTGGGCAGTTGACCTGTTTTTGATGATTGTGGCATAGTCTAAAGAAGGAAAGACAAATTTTTCTGTAAAGAGCAAGATAGCAAATATTTCGGTCTGTGCACACTACACATAGTATCTGTTGCATATTTTTAAAATTTGTTTGTTTATGACATCTTTTAATGTAAAAACTATACTTGGAAGCTTTACCAAAAAAAGCCATAGGACTGGGTTCCACAGGTCATTGTTTTTAATTCATAATCTAAAGATTCTTTATTGTCAGACATAAATTGCAAGTGGAAACTCTGAAGCCATGTTCTATCATGACTAATACTCTACTCACTATGTCCACTCCTATTCTGAAACAATGAGTATCAATATCTATAACTGCCCCTAGAGGAACTTTAGTGAATATTATGTAGCTTTTCTGGCTTGGTTCTCAGACAGGGGCTTTTGGAAATCTGTGGGGTCATTTTAGCTGTCACACTGACCACCGGAGTGGGTAGTATGGAGTGGATGGAGGAGATTTGCAACAGGAATTTATCATCTGAGGTGTGTACAGGAATAAGGAATGCCATATACACTGCAGTGGGACTTTTGCCCACAACAAAAAACTACCATCTCCATGTGCTAATAGAAGAAGTGTTATGAAATACTGAGCTTTTGGGGTCAATTCTGTTATCCAACTTTTGGAACAGATCTTTGTATTGTAGAAACTGAAAGTTTATACAATTTGAGGGATCTCATTCAAAAATATAAAATTATCAGTATAAAATTAGACATGAAATGAATGCTTATTTAGAATGGGAAAATGAGTGGCTACAAATTACAAATTTTTAAAAAGCTAATAAGTAATAGGTACTTAAATGTTACAAAATTTTTAAATGTCTATAATACTTACTTGTCTACAATTATAATTTTATAGTTTGATTCTTTTTCTCTGTATTTTTTTTGCTGTATACTCATTGAGGTTCTCTTCATATGACAATAGTTTTACAATATCTTCTGTGGAATCTATAGATAGAAAATACAGTTTGATATTTCTTCTAGCATGGTTGAGCAGTATCTTTCTTTCTTTGTGAGAGTCCTGGGACACCTGAGTGGTTCGAGAGCCTGCTTCTTCTTCTACCTGTAGTTTCCCCTGCTTGTGTTCTTTCTCTCAAATAAATAAAATCTTAAAAAAAAAATCTCGGGTCATCTTTCTATGATGGGGTATCTGGGTATCTGGCACTTTTTTTTTTTTTCTTGGTTAGGAAACTTAATTTCTTTTTCTGTTTTTAAGTTTCATCTTTCTACTTAAATTCCAGTTTGTTACCATACAGATAATATTGGTTTCAGGTGTACAATTTAGTAATTCATCACTTACATACAACACCCAGTGCTCAGCATCACAAGTGCCCTCCTTAATGCCCATCACCCATTTCACCCATCCCCCTGCCCAGCTCCCCTCCAGCAACCCTCAGCTGGTTTTCTATAGTTAAGAGTCTGTTTTACAGCTTGCTTCCTTTTATCTTCCTTTTATCTCCCCATATTCATTTGTTTGTTTCTTAAATTCCACATGGGTGAAATCATATGATATAATGTTCTCTGACTGATTGACTCTGCTTTGCCTAATACTCTCTAGCTCTATCCATGTCATTGCAAAAAGCAAAATGTCACTCTTTTTTTTTTTTTTTTTAAGGCTGAGTAATATTTCATTGTGTATATATGCCACTTCTTTATCCATTAATCAGTCAATGACATTTGGGATCTCCATTATTTGGCTATTTTTGATAATGCTGCTAATGTCAGCCAGGATCTACCCATGTGGGTAGATGTGGCTATCCTTTCTGGATTGTCTGCTACTTGTTGACTTTTTTCCTTTGCTTAAATAGTTACTCATCATGAGCTTAAGAGTCAGGTTATGATCAAAACATTCAATGGAAGAGTTTGTTTCTAACACACTATGTATAAATTGGTTATTTTCTTTCTCTTCTCACTTTTGAAACCTGTGTTTCTTCTGTGTATTATTTAAAAGACATATTTTTTTGTGTGTGTGTGTAAGTGCAGCAGTCTCTGTGAATATTTGAGGATTATTTGAATTTCCTTTATTTGTAAAAGTCCCTTAAAGTATAAAATTGACTTTCATTGTGCTATTCCATAATACCTCCTGTATAACTGAACTTCATAGCACACTGGCAGAAGTTCCTTTAAGTATTAATATTTAAAACCAGTGGTCTTCCATGTTGAATTTTCATTCCTTAAAGAATTTCAACCACTATGTTCCTAGTTTCTTTGTATAGCTCTCTTCTTAAAACACACTGAATTCTATACAAACGCATGCCAGAAACAGCAAATAATATCAACTTAAGGCAACCTTTAACTGTAATCACTTTTGTTTTTCACAAAATAGAGTTAAATTTAAAACAGAATTAAGAAAGTTGTAAATATGATTTAATTATATTATTTATAAAATAAATTTATAAATATAAATATATATTTCTTCAAGCAAATTAAATTGTTGGTTTTCAGTTAAATCAGTGAAAACTATGTCATTAGGTAAAATATTTGTTCTGTTATACTTAAGTGTTTCTCTGATAAAACTTTCATCTTATTATTACAATGCTGCTTATCTTTCACATGAGTACTGTATTTTATACAAAGTAACTCAGAGAGAAACAGATGGATTGTACAAGATAATGTACATAGGGAATAAGAGTTTTCATTTTTCATAAAGCAAAAGTATGAGGCATTATCATAGAAGAAAAAGCATCCTACTCTTCTACAAACAAGAAAAACACCATGTTTTTGTAACTTGGAAGCTCAGTATCTATTACTTTCAGAATTCAAGAAAAGTGCTTCTTGAATTGGTTTATCTGTTAAGTGGATGCTATCTTTAATGCCTACAGTGTACCTTACAGCACTCACGAATGCTCTTTTGTCCTTCCTTTGGAAGATCTTTCAAACAAAGAAAATTACATATATGTGGTACAATATATATGGCCAAATATACCTACATTTTACCTCTACTTTACTTTCTACATTTTACTTCCAGATGCTTCTCTAAAGCATCGGGAAAACAAGAATTATTATTATTTTTTATTTTTTAAAATTTATTTTTAATTTAATTTTTTTCAGTGTTCCAAGATTCATTGTTTATGCACCACACCCAGTGCTCCATGCAATACATGCCCTCCTTAATATCCACCACAATTTTAAAGAAATAAAGGTCTTCTTGTAGTAAAAGAAAGAGAAAAATAAGTAATGTGAAATTCATTACACCATTGGAATCTAAAACTACATTAAGATCAACAGAATTTTCAAAATATATTTATAATTTACCAAATGGTCATGGCAGGGAGTTAGTTTAAGAGTATTTTACAGATGATATAGGCAAAGGTATCACCTAATGCTAGACTCTAAAGGCAATCATTTTCTTGATGTTTAAATCCCCTTGAACATTGTCAGTGGCTGTCGGATCTCTGAATATATCCGGTGATTAGGAAATTAGTCTCATAAAGTTACCTATTTCATTTTTATTAGAAAGTTCCATAAATTATAAAGTTCTCCATATTAGGTTGAAATTTACTGTCATTAGCTTTGAACTCTTAAATCTGTCTTACCTGTGCAGAGCATGTGGAATTACTCTTTTTCATAATCTCTTTCACATCTTTGCAACTCTAATCTTAACCCATTATGTCATTCTTTTTTCAATTTTTTACAGAGGCTCCTGAGAAGTGTCCCAGAAATTTTTTTGGAGATGGGGGTGGCAAGGAGAGGCTAAACTAGGAAATGGGAGTGAGTGGAAAGACTGTGTCCTTTTCCACACCCTTAACTCTGCTTCATTTAGATCTTTTGCATTTAACTTTTTTTTTTTTTAATTGGGCTTCCTCCCATATGAGATTTCAATTTCATTACAGATATTTAAAAGTCAGTATTTCACATGACAACCCTAAATATTTTCAAGTTCTACAGACATTGATTCTGAGATTTATTAGTCGTGATTTTCCTTATATTGTGAGAATCTAGGCTCCTCAAAACAGCGAAATCAATATGCATATCAGACCTTACGTATCTCAGGACTAAAACAGAATCTTAACATTAACTGGTGGGGACTTCAGCTTTCCATCAATTCCCTTCCAAATATTGTTAGAGTCACTCAGAAATCTTCTAGTACCCCGCCCCCACACACAAGCTATCTTTAATATGTAAAGTACAATTGTCTTCTTTGGCAACTCTGAATCTCTATGGACAACTCATGCTTTTCCATCATGCAAAATTTGAAGGCTCTATAGGACTGACCATCAAAGAAAACACCTTCACTTCTCGTTACTGTCAAAGCAACAGTTCTGTTTCTGCTGTCTAAGACAAGGTTGTCAGCACTCAAGATATTGATGCATCGATTGAGGACAATGAAGACCATGAACCCACAGTTAATTCCCCGCTATCCCTGTCATCAGGAATGGCATTGCCATCCAGCCTGGCATTGCCTTTTTGCAGATAACTCTGCCAGTGTGGCAATTTCATGATTAATATTTCCATTGCTAATGCTGCTTCCACCATCAGCACTGTAGCAGTTTGTTATCAATGACACCGAAAATAGATTCTGGGTTTTCTAAAAATATAAATTTTTTGAATCCTATTATTTTGACCAAAATAATCCATTGTGTTTTGGTCATCTGGGAATTTAACACACTTTTCTAAATTTCAAGATTATCTTTTTTAAGAACATCTGCTCTGTAAAGTTAAAGCCAGCAACACATTCCCATTTCTCTTGAAGCCAAGCTCAAATAGATACAAACTTCACAATCTGCATACAACCCATGGGATGTTGATTAGGAGAAAAGGGACATGAATGAGCCTTTATACAAAAACCACTTCCGTGAGCATTGTGGACAAGTAGACACTGTGCAGGTGTAGCAATGGCCAGGCTCATAGTAAAAAGGCTGCACTAGTGGCTGTCATTTTGGGGCTTAATAGAAGCCAAAGTAGGAGCTTATAAGGGCAGAGAACTGTTATGTTTTGGTGATTATTCTTGGCTCTGTGGATGTCTGGACTGATTTTCTGGCATGAAGGAAATTTGATGGACTATTTTTATATTTTAATGAATTTATATTTTACCTAAAATAGCTACACTGAGGTTTGTGGTCTTTAATTATGCCCTGACAGACACAGTCAGTATACTAAACATTTGAGTAGACTATGTGTACTTGAATTAAGAGCAAAACTATATAAAAAACAAATTATTTATATTCTTAAGGCAAAATTCAAGCTAAGAGCAAAGTGCTTTAAGAATTTAAAAAACTATGTGATTACAAACTAATTTCATTAATATTTTTAATAATGATAACCACATTTTAGGACAAACTTACTTTCCTCTAAGTTACAAATAGTCTGTTTATATTTAGAAGAAAATATATTTAGAATAGTGACACTTATTCCTCATTTATTAGTTTCTTTATATTAAAAAATGATAAGAATAATATAAGATAATTGGAAATACCTAATGAAGTACAGGTTAGAAGCATTTTTTAAATATTATTTATCTCTAATTGTCAGAGTATTATTCCTTAATACACAGAATAAATTACAAAAAATGATTAATACACCTGATACAAAAAAAATCTACAGTTCAAATTTATCTATTACATACTGAATATGATATTTCTTTCTTTTTTCTTAACCATTTCATGAGTGTCATATCTATTTTAACATGCTTCATATGATTTTAGTGGGAGAGGAAACTACTATAACAGTAAAAATGTTATTTTGCATTTGTTGAAAATCTCTAAAAAGAACTAACTTGTGACATTTTTATCAGTCATCAAAAACAGAATGAATAATTGCTGACATAGCGCATGTTCGTCAAGAGCTGGGTTACTTATCATAATGGACGTCAGACTGATACTTAATGTGTTTTGTGTTGAAGGAGGAAAATAGTGAAAAGTCTAATTAAGACATATCTGTTCAGAATATGTGTATTTTTCACATTCTTGAAAGCTTTGCTCCTATTTAGTCTAAGTACATTTTAGAAACAGGATAAAAGTAAACTATAATCCAACTTTTTCATAATGTAGATGATGTTAATGAAGATAATGATGTAATTTGACTATAAATTCTATTCATAAAGAAATATTCCATATCATGGTAACTGAACTAACAAAGTGATTTTTATAAAGCAAGTAAGAACCTACAATATGACATAACACTTATGCATACATGTATTTATGTGTGTGTGTGTGTATGTGTGTGTATACACAGAGATGGAAAAATAGAGAGAGAGAGAGAAAGAGAGGGAGGGAGGAGATATATATATCCTCAATTGCACATTCAAACTCCAAAGAGATACACATCAAAATTTTACTTTAATATACACTTTTCAGCAAAGCCTGAGTTGAACAATCAATAGGCTGTTTATAGCCTTTTCTTGGGGGAAAAATCCCATTAACTGTAATTCTTCAGACATTTTGCAGCAGAAATATTAAGTTTGATTACAGGTTACTGCCACAGATCTCTCTGGTGGTGTTAACTATGATATAGTGTATGGTCTACATGTCCTGCTTAAAAATTTAAATAAAAATATGAATTCCAAAGCACATCTTTCCTCAGAGAATTTAGATGAGGATTGTCAACCTATATTGTTAAACCTTTGAACCCTCAGACCAGAGGGCTTATCTCCCCTTAGTCAGCTGTTTATATGGCAAATTCTTGAAAATCCATCTTGAATACTTTGGAAAAATTAATTGGTATACTTAACTGAAAATTATTGGTATACTTAACTGAAAAGTTTAAAAGGATCATGGGCTTCACTAAAGTCTGGTGACAGTGTCATCAAAGCTCCAAATTCCCGCTGGGTTTTTTGAGTTCTGCACCTTTCCAGTGCTGGCTCTAAAAAATATTTATAGTAGTAATGGGGTGTGTCTACATAGAGTAGCAGTGCTTTTTCCTCCCACTTATCAAGCCAACATTGTGACTTACAATCTGGGTTGAGGAATTTAGGTCATAAACTTGGACTGGGGGTGGGATACACTATTTGTTAAGCCTCTGTCACATGCTCTAGTTTAGCAAGAAGATGGAGCCAGCTTTCTATTTTTTTTTTCTTTTTTTTTAATTTTATTTATTTATTTGAGAGAGAGACAGAGAGAACACAAGCAGGTAGAGGGACAGTGGGAGAGGGAGAAGCAGAGAGCCCAAGGCAGGGTTTGGACTCCTGGTTCATGACCTGAGCCGAAGGCAGACAGTTAATGCACTGAGCCACCCAGGCGTCCCATGGTCAACTTTCTAAACCCACCAGATTTTGCAAGTTAAAACCACAGACTGTTGGAAAGAGATTAGAGAGAAATTAGTTCTGGGGAATTGCTCAAAATACTCACAATATAATCCACATTTTAGAATGGTGGATATTGAGATTCATACAGGCTAAAATAGCAAGAGACAGATCTTAAGCTGAGATCCGTGGGACACTGAAAACCCCCCTCAGCTTTGCAAGACTGTACTCATTTTATGTTTACTGACTTATCGATCTTTGATTTTCTTTAGTTGAAATCTCTCTCACGAGGGTTTCCCGTGTAGGTAAAACCTCCATTTCCAGTTATACTTCTGAAATGTAGTCAAAAAGGATTCATTGACTTCAAATAAGAATTTAATACTGTCTTTGTGGGAGGTAACACAGTTCTCTATGCAACAAATTTGTAAGGAGTAATTGAGATCATCCGGTTTAGTTCTTTTTTTTTTATAGTTTTATTTTGTTTTAATGCACTTTTTATTTAGAAAAGAATCCAAGGGAGCCAAATGACATGCTAAAATGCACAAAATGCCAAAGTAGGTGGATCTAGGATCCAGTACACTACACTTTCTGGAGTGCAACTACATTTTCCCTCCCTAGTTCAGAAAAAAATTCACTTGAGCTTTGGAAAGAAAATTTGCTGCCGTGGTACACCTAGTGCTTCATGTCAAGTTTATTGGAAGTGGTGATGAGTTGAAACAGCTTAGAGTGAGGGTTCTAGTGAAGCCTACATGGTAATCTTGCTATACATTTTTCTACCAACTTGAGAAAGTACTCTCAATACAGCAGACTTTATTTTTCTCATGTGAAAGATGGAGGGACCAGCATGTAATACACACTCAAACAAGGTGAGTTTATTTTTGTTTAAGTAACTGTTATCCAGGTTGTATTCATCACGTGTCATAGGCAAGGTATTATCCTTTGGTTGCATTTCTATATTCTCTTCATTCTTCACACTTACTGTCTTCTTTTTCTGACAATCTCTCTCTTAATGGCAATACAACTCATATAAGGTATAAGTACCAAGAGTTCTGGGGTGCCTGGGTAGCTTAATTGGCTGGGCATCTGTCTTTTGCTCAGTTTATGATCCCATGGACCTGGGATGGAGCCCCACATGGGACTCCCTGCTCAGTGGGGAGTCTGCTTCTCCCTCTCCCTTTGCTCCTCCCCTCTGCTCAGGCTCTCTTTCTCTCTCAAATAAATAAATAAAATCTTAAAAAAAAAAAAAGGGTAGCAAGAGTGCAGAAAATCCTTATTCTCTTTTTCCATGCTTGATAATATTCTAAGACATTTATATGTATTTCATCCATAGGGGAAAAAGAACAAAATTTATAGAACTAGGTTCTATTATAAAATCCATTTTTCTCATAAGGAAACTGATCAAAAGAGTTTAAATGACCAGCATGATGTCTCACAGCAAGGAATTTAGGAACCCGGATTCAATATGAGCACAATGGCATTCTTATTCTATTGTCTTTAGCATCACTACTACCTCACTATCTTCCACATAGCAAATATTTTCAGAAGAAATAAATAGTCATTAAATGTATATTTTTCATTAATGTCCACTTGCCACTACAATTTCAAATATGTGTTTAAACATTATCACACCCAAGTCCAGGATATATAGCTACTTCTCTACATTCAAATGTCTCCTTAGCAGCCTCAGATTCCTATAGGAAGTTATGGGAGTATGTATAAATAAAAAAATAGTTTATAAGTGTTTAGAGATTATTTAGCAGGAGGGAAATGAAAATAATCAAATGAAAAAGAACTATTCATTTAACAAAATTGGGAAAATATGGCAATAAAGGCATCACATATAGTTGTGATATGTGGAATGATTCACCATGTTTATTAATATTATTAATATTATTAATAATATTCCTCTCACAAAATGCCTCAAATATGTAGAAAACACTTCTCAGTATAATTAAATTGGGTTAAGTAAGCTGTGATCTCGATAACGATAACAGGCTTGCCATGAATCCTAGTTTCTGAAAACAGGTAGATAGTATTTTCCTGCATGTCAGTGCCCCAGAAAGTATGAAATAGTACTGCACTCAGACAACTGGCAAACCATACCCATTTAATTCTTTTTAGCTCTCCATATTATACCAATAATTCACTTAGTTATTTTTACTATAATATCTTAAGACAAAGTGATAGATCACCTGTCAGCAATTGGAAGAGCTTTATGGATGAAGAAACTTATTGCAAGAAATGGATTTGCTGATATTCATTTGCTGGGGACTCTAAAATTTCAGAGTTCAAATAGTTGAGCATGACAGCTTCCAGTCATGGAAATTAATATGCTTCCATTCTTTACCTTATATACATTCAATGTATAATATCCACATCCTTTAAATTCATAATTATCTAATAAATACAATTCAATCAAGTAACATTTGTTGATGATGACTATGTTAAATTTAGCATTTAAGATCTGGGTATGCAAGGAAGACTACTATGGGTTTCTTTATATTGCAATGAAAGAGGGATGAGGGAAGTACAAAATGACCCCAGAGAAACCTAATCACATGGGTACAGAGAGTAATGGGAGTAAGAAACAGAGAGAATTATCTTTTTTTTTTTAATTAAAAGTAATGAGTCAGCATAATACTCTCTAGTTCCATCCATGTCCTTGAATATGGTAAAGTTTAATTTTTTTTTGATGGATGAGTAATATTTCTAAATGGGGGATGGGGTAACTGGGTGATGGGCATTAAGGAGGGCACAAGGTATAATGAGTACTGGGTGATATATGCAAGTGATGAACCACTTAATTATAATAATATACTATATGTTAATTAATTAAATTAAAATAAAATAAAACAAAAATTGTAAAAAATAATGAGTCAGGGCACCTGGATGGCTAGGTTAAGCATCTGCCTTTGGCTCAGGTCACAATTGCGAAGTCCTGGATCAAGCCCCACATCAGGCCCCCTGCTTGGTTGGGAGTCTGCTTCTCCCTCCCCCAAGTTGTGCTCTCTCTCTCAAATAAATAAATAAGTAAATAAATAAACAAATATTTAAAAAAGGGAATGAATTTACTCTAACTAAAGCCATGAATTTATTGTTTTCAATCAAAATTTATACCCTGGCAATACTGTGTAAAAAAGTATTTATTACTTCAAGAATATCAAGTGGCAAATTTTTAGTGCCTTCTTCTTTTTAAATCTGCCAAATAGATTCTACTTGTGGCGATAATGTAGCCCTCATTTCATTGGATGGATATATGCACTAAAAAAGTAACTTTGGTTTCAGTGCTGTTAAAACAATCACTACACTTGCTGGAGTATTGCACATATGTTCAATTATATCTTTAGAGTAACTTAAAACTAAGATGGTTGGGGTCCCTGGGTGGCTCAGTTGATTAAGTGTCTGACTTTGTCTTGGGTTGTGATCTCAGGGTCCTGGAATCGAACCCTGTATTGGGCTCCCTGCTCAGTGAGGAGTCTGTTTGTCCCCCTCTCTCTGCCTCTACCCTCCCACCTGCTCTCTCTCTGAAATAAATAAATAAAATATTCAAAAAATAAAACTTAGATGGCCTTCTTTAGGTGTCAGGGTCTGATCTGGAGACCTATTAGTGTCTTAGAGGTTCTAAGTGACACCATTCCACTGATACTCTATATTTGGGTGGGGGAGCAGTAGATATGTGTAGGAGTGGGAGTGCGGGGTTAAAAGCATTAGACTTCACTGAATCCAAGGAAGAGCTTATGCAGATCTTTATTATTCTTGAATATTTTATCAGGATCTTATTGGCCTTTCCATTTTATTAATAGCATCCCTGGTTTCACCTCAAAAAGTTGGCCAAAATCTTAGAAAACAAAAACTTCAAAACACTTTATAGTAATATGGTGCCATCTATTTTTAAAGGATATTTCATGTATATTATTGCATATGACCTTTATTAAAGGATACTTCATGTATATTATTTCATATGATTTTATAACTATCCTGTGAGGTATGCAGAACAGGTATTACTCTTAGTGTCAAGTAATAATATAGAACAAAGAATGTGCTTAAAGGTATTTCATATGGAGACTTATATTTTTAAATTCTTGAGTCAAAGCTTTACTAATATTTACATTTGTAAATATTTGTGGTACACAGTGGGTATGAGGTAAGGATAAAGAGGGCTAAATATGGGAAGTCCCTAAGAGATTTAATAAAAATCAATTAGCTTAAGTAATCATCAAATAAAAACTGTATGTCTCTATCAATGCATCTTTGTATCAATTTACATTTGTACATATTTCAAATATCAAGTTCTCTGCATCAGTGGTTTCTTATTTTACCTTTTAATGGTGAACCAGGCGTTACGATTACAGAAGTAAATTTATTTCTGACTGAGAATATAAAACCAGCCACTTCTGAAGAATAAAACAGGAAAATCCTATCTAAAAAGAAAGAGTCAGCAGCAGCTCTTTCTCACATGAGTCTTATCCCCATGCTTTAATAAAATCACCTCTTGAACAAAAAATAAATAAATAGATAAATAAATTTGTTTATTTATTGAATTAAAATGAAAGGAAAGAGTCACCAAGAATCACTTTATGGCTTGGAAGAGAGAGAAAGTATTTTAAAAAATTGAAAAAAAAGTTCACATTATAATGTGGGAAGAAAATGAACAATGTTGAATGCATTCTTAATTCATTATAACTGATTTTTTAATCCTTTATTCATGAGCTTAACCTTCCATAATGTCAATTGTGTGCACAAAGCACATTATTCAGAATATGTGCAATTGGATGTTTATATTTTCTTGTGCCTGCACTATTCTTTTCTTTCCTTTCCTTTTTCTTTTTTCTTTTCTTCTTTCCTTTCCTTTTCTTCTTTTTTAACCAGTTGATTTATTGCCTCTACTTTAAAATGTTTTAGTTATTGTCATTTTTTTCTATGTTACCAACATCTGTTTGAAATAGAAATTCTATAAATCTTTGATATGAACTAATTCCATTTTCATTTCCCTTAAGTGCTTTATTGCCACTTCAAGTTTGAAAATCAGGGGTGCCTGGGTGGCTCAGTCATTAAGCATCTGCCTTTGGCTCAGGTCACGATACCAGAGTCCTGGGATTGAGCCCTACATCAGGCTCCCTGCTCAGCAGGAAGCATCCCACTACCCCTGCTTGTGTTCCCTCTCTCTCAGTCTCCCTCTTTGTTAAATAAATAAATAAAATTTTTAAATACACGAACAAACAAACAAATAAATAAATAAACGCATGTGTGAAAATCAGAGTGGTATATAGCTCCAAAATTCTAACCTCCCATGAAGTTAGGATCTTCACATATCAGCACTGAGCTCTCTTAGAATTTTGAGGGAGAAGCCAATAAATTATAAGATAAATGAGAAAAAAAAAAACAAACTCAATATTATGTTTATTAATCATGAAAGGTAATCAATAATTATTGAAACTTAAGAAGCAAAAGTGTACCATTGCTCACAATTTCCAATAAATTGTCTTAACATTAACCAGGGCAACTCACTACTAACCATGTGTAATAACAGTAATGGAATGACCTGTGCCATAATTCTTTATTTCTATTTTTAAAGTCTTTTTTATACCAACCACTAACTGGTTAAGTCATCTCCTAGTAGCAGATCCTTAACATTAATTATTTTAGATACCATTTTTTAAAATCTCTACACACAGAGAGAAACTTAAAAAAAAATGAAGGAAAAAAAGTAGCAGGGATTTTTTTCTTCCTTAATCTATTACTTGAATATGCCAGAAAAACCACTTTACGCACTAAAAATCACTTGTTAAAATGGGTCAGTACAAGTAATGAAAAGAAACACCTAAGGCATAAAAGAGATTACCCAGAATTAGAATAAAACTAACATTGACTTCCTCTTATGAAATACAATATCTTAGAAGACAGTAGAAATACTGCTTTGAAGATCAGAATATATATATTCTGATCTGATATGTGTATATATATATATAGGATATATATGTATAGGATATATATAGGATATATATATAGGATATATGTGTATAGGATATATATAGGATATATATGTATATATATATATCCTAAGTCTAATCTATGTGGTCATGAGAAAGAGCCAAAAAGATTTTTTTTCATATGTAAGGAATAAGAACATTCACCTCTGAAGCATTCTGTCTTAGCAAATATCTCACAGACATGTTACCTAAATAAGTGAATTAAAACATGAAAGTGGAACATATGAGATCAGGAAACTTTAACTTAATTAAAACAGTAGTAAAGGGAGGTCCCAGGATGACAACTTGGTACCAAATCAGAAAAATCAATCATTAAATTAGCCATTACAGTATGTAGAAATTAGACAATGAGCACATGGAGGGAGATTTCTGGGGGGTAAAGAAGACTCATGAGAAAAGGTGATATGATATATCATTTGAAAATAATTAATCATATAGTATAGACAAATTTTATAAGTTAAAAAGGAAAATCCAATAAAATCTTTAGAAAAAGAAAAATCTTGAACAAATAAGGAAATGCAATGCTCCCTTAGTTACCTTTTGCAACATTAAAAAAAAAATCCTGAAATTTAATGACTTACATCAACAATCATTTCATTAAGTCTCACAATGTTATAGATTAGGAATATGGGCATTGATTCGCTCAACAATTCTGCTATTTCATATGGCATAAACTGAGATCATGCAGTAGGACTCAGACAGCAGCTGAACAGGTATGGGGAATACAAGACTGATTCACTCTTATTTTTCCTTTAAGATTTTATTTATTTATTTGATAGGGAGAGAGAGAGAGGTAGAGAGAGCACAAGTAGGCAAAGCAGCAGGCAGTGGGGGAAGGAGAAGCATACTCCCCAGTAAGCAGAGGGGTCAATGTGAGGTTGGATCCCAGGACCCTAGAATCATGACCTAAGCCAAAGGCAGATGCTTGAGACCCCCAGGCACCCCAAAACTGATTCACTCTTAAGTCTATTGCCTGAGAAGAAATGGACAAAAATACAGGTCCCATTGTGACTGTGAATAAGTTTACACATACATCTTCGGCATTATGGCCTCAGGGAAGACAGACTTGCTTCAGTGGTACTTGAGGGATCACAGATGGTCTTCTAAGACACAGAAATGGAAGCGGCAATCTCTTAAATTGAGGGCCTAAGAGTGATACAGCTTACTTCTGTCTTATTTGTCAGACAATCACAGAGCCCAGACATGCTTAAGCAAAAAAGTCTTTAATCCCATTGTCAATGGAAAGAATGTGAGGAAAAAAACAAAAAGCAAAAACCAAACAAATAAACAAAAATCTTGCATTGTGATCTTTAATCTATTGCTCATAGTACATTATTTAGTTTGGCTGTCTGTGATTTTTGTATAGGCATATCTAGTTAGACAATCTTTGTTAGCTTTGAAATTTTAGAATCAGCACAAACATAAAATAGAAAATACTTTATATGATTTTTAAGTAAAATGGAAATATATTAGAGAAAAAGCACAAATGATAGAATTTAAGAAATGGGAAGAAAAGGAAAACAAAATCATAGGGAAAGAATGTTAATATCCTTGTTTTCTAAAGTAAAGCTGCTATGATCTGGAAGCCTATATTCCTCCCCACCCATCCCCAAATACATATGTGGAAACCTAACCTCCAAGATGATGGATGGTATTAGGTGAAACCACGGGATATTATTAGGTGACAAGGGAATAGTCCTCATGAATGGGATCAGTATCCTTAGAAAAGAGGCTCCAGAGAACTCCCTAACCCCTTCCACCACGTGAGGACAGAGAAAGGAAATAGAAAGAAGATAGTAATCTGTGAAACATGAAGGGGGGTTCTCACCAGATTCCAAATCTGTTAGTACTTTGATCTTGGACTTCCCAGCATACATAATTGTGAGAAATAAATTTCTGCTATGTATAAGCCACCCAGTTTATTGTATTTTGCTGTAGCAGACAAAATGGACTAAGACCTCATTCAGAATGGATGGAGAGACAAGGAGCTTCCAAGAGTGGCAGAAACTCAAAGAATATGTGATCACCAACTCGGCCCTGCAAGAAATATTAAGGACAGTTCTACAAAAGGAGAAAGAGTGATATAGAACAGAAAGTTACAGAGACAATCTATAGAAACATGAACTTCACAGGCAACATGATGACAATAAAATCATATCTTTCAATAATCACTCTCAGTGTGAATGGCCTAAATGCTCCCATGAAATGACACAGGGCTGCATACTGGATAATAAGACAGGACCCATCCATATGCTCTCTACAAGAGACTCGTTTTGAACCTAAAGATATCTCCAGTCTGAAAGTGAGAGGATGATTTTTCATCCCAACAGACCTTAAAAGAAAACTGGGTAGCAATTCTCATATCATACAAATTAGATTTTAAGCTAAAGACTGTAGTAAAAGATACAGAAGGACACTATATCATGTTTAAAGGGCCTACCCAACAAGAGGATCTAACAACTGTAAATATCTGTGCCCTCCACATGGGAGCTGCCAACTACATAAGCCAACTGTTAACCAAAATAAAGAGACATATTGATAATAATATGTTAATGGTAGGACACCTCAACACTCCACTCTCAGCAATAGATCATCCAAGCAGAAAATCAACAAAGAAATAAGAACTTTGAATGACACACTGGACCAGGTGGACCTCATAGATAAATACAGAACATTCCACCCTAAAACAACAGAATACTCATTCTTCTCAAATGCACAAGGAACTCTCTCCAGAATAGACCACATACTGGGTCACAAATCAGGTCTCAACTGATATCAAAAGACTGAGATTATTCCCTGCATATTCTCAGACCACAGTGTTTTGAAACTGCAACTTAATCACAAGAAAAAATGTGGAAGGAATTCAAACACTTGCAAGTTAAAGGCCAACTTGCTTTAAAATATTTGGGTCAACCAGGAAATCAAATAGGAACTTGAACATGGAAATCAATGAGAGCAAAAACACATCAGTCCAAAACCTATGGGATACTGCAAAGGAGGTCCTAAGGGGGAAATACAGTCATCCAAGCCCCACTCAAAAAAAATAGAAAAATCCCAAATACACAAACTAACTTTACACCTTAAAGAAAAATATTTTTTAAAAATACATTGCTTATAGCTGATGTGATAAAACTATTATAAATATTTAAATATAGAAAACTGATAAGTAAATTTTTTAAAAAGGTACAACTTGGGATGCCTGGGTGGCTCAGTTAATTGAGCATCTGCCTTCAGCTCAGTTCATGATCCCAGGGTCCTGGGGTCAAGCCCTGCATTGGACGCCCTGCTCAACAGTGAGTCTGTTGCCCTTTCCCAGCTCATGCTCTCTCTCTCTCTCTCTTGCTTGCTCTCTCTCAAATAAGTAAGTAAGTAAATAAATAAATAAACAAATAAAAACTTATAATTAGCAAAATAAAAACAAATAAAAAGGTCTAACTATAAAGGTAGGTGTTACAGAGAATGAGTAGAATATAGGTAATCTAAATCCTCACTTAGATTATCTATTTATCAATAGATAAATTTGAATTAGATAACTTGAGAAATAGTGCTATAAAGATATTTTTTGAGATACAGATTCAGCTATCTCAAAAAAAAAAATTCACAAATTCAAGTGAGAGGGTGGTAAAGAGAAGTCTGGCAGAAAGTTGTTGCTTTTTAAATAAAGGCCTTTTGGTCCTACTCATTTGTAGACACCTTTAATTAAACATGGGAATGAATAAACTACTTTTTAAAAATAAATAAATACAGGTGACCAAAAGGGAGGTGTGGTCCAGCCCACATTTCCTCCTCTCTAACACCCAAAAAAATGGTGCAACATCATATTGATATTTGGATCTAGGAACTCCCATTAGAAAGGCTACAAAATAAACAGTGGTGGTTGTTTTAATGACCAGAAGGAGAAAAGTGACCACGTCCCTAAGTCCAGAGGGGGGAAAAACAAAACAACAAAAACAACACAACTCTATCTCAAATACAATGGAGAAAAAGTAACCTTTAAATAAAAGAAAGCACATTACTTATACCTGGATTTATTTTTATAGGAAAACAATAAAAAAATAGGTTTAAGTATATATAGATGAATAAAATTTAAAAATAATGTCAAGTCACACTGACAAGGGAACCAAGAATACTTAGTGGGGAAAGGTCAGTCTCTTCAATAAATTGGTGCTGGGATAATTATTTATATCTAAAAGAATGAAACTGAACCCATACCTTACACCTCTCACAAAAACTAATTCAAAATGGATTAAAAACTTAACTTTAAAACCAAAAATTATAAAGGTCTTAGAAAAAAACATAGGGATAAATGTCCTTTACATGGGTCTTGGCAATGATTTTTTTGGGAGGGGCAGCTATGACACCTACAATAGAAGCAACCCAACAAAGAAAACAATTGGTACTACATTAAACTAAAAATCTTCCACACATCAAAGAAAAATGAAAAGACAAGACATTTACAGAATGGGAAAAAATATTTGCATATATCTGGTAAGGAATTAATATTCAACATATATAAAGAACTCATACAACTAAATAGTTAAATGAATGAATGAATGAGCAAATTTAAAAATGGGCAAAGGACCTGAATAGACATTTCTCCAAAGAAGAAATACAGAAGGTCAGCAGGTACAAGAAAAGATGCTCAGTATCAATAGTCATTAGGGAAATGCAAATTAAAACCATAATGAAATACCACCTTATACCAGTTATAATGGCCATCACCAGTAAGACAAAAGATAACTAATGCTGGTACAGATGTGGAGAAAAAAGAACTTTTGTATATTGTTGGTGGGATTGTACTGGTAGAGCTACTATGGAAAACAGTATGGAGGATCATTAAAACCTTAAAAATATAAATATCATAAGATCCAGCAATTCTATTTCTGAGACTATATCTAAAGGAAACAAAACACTAACTTGAAAAAAGCATCTGCACCCTCATATTTACTGTAGCATTTACAAGAGCCAAAACAGAAACAACCTAAGTGTCCAATGATGGATAAGTGGGTAAGGAAATTGTATATCTATCTATCTATCTATCTATCTATCTATTATCTATCAGCTACCTATCTAATCTATCATAATCCATCTATAGTGGAATATTATTCAGCCATAAAAAATGAGGAAATTCTACCGTTCACAACAATGTGGCTGAAACTTGAAAGTATTGTATTAAGTGAACTAAGTCAGATGAAGACAAATACTATATGTTACCATTTACAGATGGAATAAAAAAAAATACTCGTAAAAAATTGCTCAGACTTGTGATTACCAGAGGCAGAGGGTAGGGGGAAGGGCAACTGAAGTTGAAGAAAGGAGGTCAAAAGTACAAACTTCCACTGATAAGATAGATATTTGGGATGTAGTGTGCAACATCATAGTTATAGCTATGGGAAATGTATTAAGAAAATAAATTCTATGAGTTCTCATCACAAAGATAATTTTTTTCCTTTTTCTTCCTTTTCATTACATCTATATGAGAAGATGGATATTAGCTGAACCTATTGTGATAATCATTTCAGAACATATGTATGTCAAACCATCATGCTGTATGTCTTAAACCTATATAGCAATATATGTCAACTATTTGTCAATATAACTGGAAAAAAAATTAGTTCAGGAAAAGTAAAAAATAGCAAAAATACCAAATTCAATTAAATAATGGGCAAAGGACCTACATAAATATTTTTCCAAAGACATACAAACATTAATCATCAGGAATATGAAAATCAAAACCAAAATGGAGTTATTACCTCACTCCTGTTAGGATGGCTATTATCAAGAAGACAGAAGTCAACAAGATTGTAGAGCAAAGGGAACCCTTGTATACTAGTTGTGGGAATATAAATTGGCACAGCTTCTATGGAAAATAGTATGGACATTCCTCAAAAAATTAAAAATACAACTACCATATGATCCAGCAACTCTACTCTATTTCTTTGTATATATACAAAGGAAATTCAATCATTATCTTAAAGAGCTATCTTCGCTCTGTTCACTGCAACATTATTCATAACAACTAAAGCATGAACCAATGTAAGTGTTTATGGGTAAACAGATAAAGAAAATGTGATATTGGAATATTATTCAGCCATAAGAAAGAAGGAAATCCTGTCATTTACAACAACATGGATAGATTAGTGGTGATTATACTTGTGAAATAAGCCAGAAGAAGACAAATAATGTATTGTCTTATTTATATGTAGAATCTAAAAGAGCTGATCTCATAGAAACAGTGAAATGGTGGTTGCCAAGGGTTGAGGGAAATGAGGAGATGTTGGTCAAAGGTTACAAACTTCTAGTTATAAAATAAATATTTTCTGGGAACCTAATGTGTAGCATGGTGACTATAGGTAACAATACTGTATTATATATATTGCAAGTTGCTAAGAGAGTAGATCTTAAATATTTTCACTCCACACACACAAATAGGTAATTAATTGAAGTGGAAGATATACCAACCAATCTTACTATGGTAATGATTTTGCAATACATCGAAGTGTGTACCTTAAACATATACAATGCAATATGTCAATTATTATCTCACTAAAGTTAGGGAAAAAAAATGGAAGACTGGAGGATCTGGGTAGATGGTAGCAGCATTATCATTAAAAAAAACCAAAGCCTAGTAATTTGTAAGTGAACTTAAATACATAAAATTATAATGGGATTCCAATATTTATTATCAAAAATTCCATACCAGGTATTAATAAAAGCCTTCAGCCAGGGAATGTATGGAAAAATAAACTTTGTTTATTCATTGTCACATTTTTTTTCTAATCTGTCACTTCCCTGATTTTGATGCATCCAATTAAGTGTCTTATCAAGTGGTCACGTCATTGTATGAAGACTGTCATTGTAAATGCAGAAAATACTTAGTCTCTAGAGTTGGAATTGATTCAAGTACCGATTTTAAGAACTGTTTTCATCAAGTTCATTTCATAGCTCTAGTTATTTCTGTTCCTATTTGTTATGCACAGATCTTTGCAAATTCTAAAACTCCAGGAGGTAGAACTCTCCTCCAGTTCTGCTAGCTACAGCTGCTCGTAAATACCAAGGAACGTAGGACTCTAAATGCCTGCTGTTGTAGGAGGGCTTATATAAGATTTCCTGGCTCTTGATAGAAAGAGAACAGTCTTCCAATTTGAGAAGGAGAGAATTATTCTCCTCTCCACTTATCCAGCCACAATTTACTTCGAAGTCATTTGTGCTATAATCTTTGTGTTTGAAGTTGTGAGAGTTATCATTTTATTTTCTCTCAATTTTTACAGTTTAAGTGTTAAATGCATATTTGCAACCTATTATCCTAACATCAACTTTTAAAGATTCGGGAATATCTAAAGGTTGTAGTCATTTTCAAATAAGAAAATGACACTCCTAGAAGCTTTTTAAATAAACCATGCACAAAGAAACACAAAAAGCACATTCAATAGTTCACACAGTCTATTGTCTATTTTATCTTATCTCCGCCTTTGGTTTACAAGGCCTGATTTATTGTTTTTATAATGATTGTTATTTCTCCTAACAGCCATTACTTCAGTACAAACAGATACATGCAGAGAATTTACTCATTAGAAAATAAATATTTTTAAGTAGCTAATAGTAGTTTACTATACTAGGTATAGATACAGTCATAATCTTGGAGAAACAGTTTGTGGAGAGGGAGACAGAGTTACATTAATGAGTTTTATGTTACAATGTGATATATTATTATAGAAACACATTCCATTAGCTGTAGATCCCAGAGGAGGAAATGCTTAACTACTAAACAGGTGTGGAGAAGAAGGCAAAATTGTGTTTTTGCATTACAGTACCTATGAATTGAACTCTAATATTGACATAGAAAAATTCTCTATTTCAAGAGGAAAAAACACAAATGTAATAATGTAAGTCAAGTGATATTGCCTAGGTGAGTGTATAAAACTGGAAAATCAACTATGAAACCAATGTCTATCAGCTGAGAAAAAATCTGCTAAGCCATTTTCTCTGTAGCTATTTTATATAGAATAGTGATCTCACCAAATCCCAGAAGGAGAGAAGCATCATTCTATTTTCCCAAACATTCCCAAACTAAAAGGGATTACCTAAATTTTAGTCCCCAACATCTATGGCAACAGCTTTGGTTGTTTTTCATTTACATTTTCAATCAAGTTGTGAGTATTAGGGTGCGTAGTATTATGGAAGATGTAACTGCTATGTTCTGGAAGGCCTTGTACTTGGCTAGCAGCTGGTAACTTAAATTGTAGGAGTTTCCCCAACATAATTGGGTAAGAGTGCCTCGCTGTGCCTAAACTCTTTGGACAAACAATATGGTTTAGACTGAAGACTTGTTTTCCTTTGACACTCTGGAATTTGTGTACTTGCCAGACAGGTGGTGGCTATATAATGAGCCCCCAGTAAGAACTCTAGGTACTGAGCCTCTAATAAACTTTACACACGTGTGCTCACAACACATCATTGGGTGATTAACTGTGTTCTGTAGACTCCACTGGGAGAAGAGCTTTGGAAGTTTTCCCCTATTTTCACCCAGAGTTTACCTGTGAGACTTTCCCTTTGCTGATTGTGCTTGGTACTCTTTCACTTTCATACATTGGAGTGAATATGACTATATACCTCCTAGTAAACATCTGACCTGGGGGTGATCTTTGGGACTCCCAGAAATAAGTACATGTTAAATTGAAATAGTTATAGTTTGATAGTCTTTCTGAATTTCTGCCAATGTGAACTTGTAATATAGAAAATATGTGTACAGTAGGAGAGGAGAAAAACCTCTTGCCTTAGAGAACATGAATAACTTGAACTCAGTTTTCCAACATTAGTGATTTTTTTTTAGCAAAGCCAAGTATTTAAGTATTAATTTGATATATAAATTGCATATGTACACATTAATATCTGTTTGTGTGCCACCTTTGAGCTATTAACTCTAAGACAAACTACCATTCTGCCTAAATTATGGTCAATAGAGTGTAAATTCTTCAAGCACAGGGTTTATTACCTCTTCTGGTTCCAGCACTACCATTAATCTATCAAATGAACTAGAACAAGTTACTTAACTACCTTGAGCAAGTTATTCATTTTACCAGCCACATTTACAGCTAAAGTTTAAGTTGTTTGAATAAATAATTTCTAGAACACCTATCCTTCCTGAGATCTAGTAATTATGAAAATAAAGTATGCCCTTGACAATTGCTCACTTTCTGTCTAAGACTAAGGATGATTTGTGACCCAGGTGACATTTGTGTGATCCTGTACTCCCTCAAAGCACCATGTGTGTCCTATCAAGCTGTCCATTCTTTCATACATGAAAAATACCCCAGTGAGATGAAGGGTAAATCTTCTTTTGGTGATGTACCAGTCTGGGTCCAGCCAAGGAAAGAGAGCAACTAGAGATATTAGAGAAATGAAGCAAGTCAGTGAAAGAATCAGAACTTATATATAGGTGAGAGGAGCAGAGACTGACATTGTTGGTGTGATGCTCTGGAAAGAAGAAATGAGAAGATGATATAAAGAGTCATGAAAGATTTCTGCCTGAAGTACATGAGAGGGTAAAAAGGTCCCATCAGTGAGAAGTAGAGGCTTGCCAAGTGGCTCCTGATTCACTTTCTCCCACTGGAAAACTGATCATGATTGACATAAGGAAGAGAATTACAGGATATTAGTTCCCCACATTAGAAGGAGTGTTGGGTGTGCCTAGCTGACATAAGACAATCTAGCACAAGTAGAATGCTGATAGATGGGAATCCCTAGAAGATTCTCCACACCTAAATGGCTTCTAGAAATATATGAATCTGTATTATTGAAATAAAATTTCAAAATGCTTAATAGAATATGAATACCCCAGCGATATTTGTGGTATTTTCTATTTTAGGAAAAAAGGGGGAAAGATCTGATTTTCTAAGGTTTATTCAAAAGCACTTTAAAAACACAGAATTTCTATTTTATTTGACCTGAATATATACTTTAAAGAGTGTCAGCCTATTTTCTATTGTATAATACAAAGATAGCAACATATTTAGCTACCTTGAAAGTGAATTGGAAATCTACAAAATTATTGCCACAGTTCAAATCAAACTGTCACTTATTCATGAGGAGTAGAGCAGATAATTAACTGACATTATGATATGATGTCTCTGTTAAAGTGATGTGGCATTTAGATATTTTTGCCCACTGAAAAGCTTATTTGGCATACAAATTTTTTTTCAGCCCTTCTCATATTTTCCAGTTACAAGCAAATAGATGAGTCATCTGTGTCTTATAGAATTGTGGTACCAAAGTTAGGGAATTCATATTTACAAGTTTTTATTGAAAAGAGCTTTTTGTGAATAATTTGTATAGGTTAGGGAGCTACAAACCTCAATGTATGCTTTATTTTACTTACCAGTAGATATTTGGAAGGAAATATTATTATTCATGTTTATGTTCTGAATAGTCTTCCAAATTTTTCCAAACATATTAGATTTCTTAAATCATAAATTTGTTATGGACCAAACAATATCAGTATGCCAAACAAAACTGTTAACTAAATGAACAGTGATAATTTCAGTCAAGTAACATATCTAGGGGAAGAAGTATAAAGGTTTGGATATGCAATATAATGGGTCCAACAAATATATGAATAATTTATTTATTTTTAAATAATTTATTTAAAATAATTTTTTTCTTATGTCGTATTAGTCACCATACAGCACATCGTTTGTTTTTGATATAGAGTTCCATGATCTATTGTTTGTGTATAACACCCAGTGCTCCATGAAATATGTGCCCTCCTTATTACCCATCACTGGGCCAACACATCCCCCCACTCCTCTCCCCTCTAAAAGCCTCAGTTTGATTCCTGGAGTCCATAGTCTCTCATGGTTCGTCTCCCTCTGTAAATCCCTGCGTCGTTTTTCCCTTTCTTCTCCTAATGTCTTCCACGCTATTCCTTATGTTCCACAAATAAGTGAAACCATATGATAATTGTCTTTCTCTGTTTGACTTATTTCACTTAGCATAATCTCCTCCAGTTCCGTCCATGTTGTTGCAAGTATCAGGTATTCATCCTTTCTGATGGCTGAGTAATATTCTACTGTATGTATGGACCACATCTTCCTTATCCATTCATCTCTTGAAGGGGATCTCGGCTCCTTCAATAGTTTGGCTATTATGGACATTGCTGCTATGAACATTAGGGTGCATATAGCCCTTCTTTCCTCTACCTCTGTATCTTTGGGGTAAATACCCAGTAGTGCAATTGCTGATTCATAGGATAGCTCTATTTTTAACTTTTTGAGGAACCTCCACACTGTTTTCCAAAGTGGCTGCACCAACTTGCATTTCCACCAACAGTTTAAGAGGGTTCCCCTTTCTCCACAACCTCTCCAACTTTTGTTGTTTCTTGCCTTATCCATTTTTGCCATTCTAAATAGTGTAAGGTGGTATTTCAATGTGGTTTTGATATGAATCTCCCTGATGGCTTACAATGATGAACATTTTTTCATGTGTCTATTAGCCATTTGTATGTCTTCTTTGGAGAAGTGTCTGTCCATGTCATCTGCCAGATTTTGACTTAATTATTTGTTTTGTGGGTGTTGAGTTTGAAAAGTTCCTTATAGATCATGTATATGAGCCCTTTATCTATAGTGTCATATGTGAATATCTTCTCCCATTCCATGGGTTGTCTCTTTCCTTTGTTCACTGTTTCCTATGCTATGTGGAAGCTTTTATCTTAATGAAGTCCCAAAAGTTCATTTTTGCTTTTGCTTCTGTTGCCTTTGGAGACATGTCATGAAAGAAGTTTCTATGGCTGATGTCAAAAAGGTTACTGCCTATGTTCTCCTCTAAGATTTTGATGGATTCCTGTATCACACTAAGGTCTTTCATCCATCTTGAGTTTATCTCTGTGTATGGTGTAAGAAAATGGTCAAGTTTTATTCTTCTATCTATAACTGTCTAATTTTCCCAGCACCATTTATTGAAGAGACTTTTTCCATGGGATATTTTTTCCTGCTTTGTTGAAGATTATTTGACCATAGAGTTGAAGGTCCATATCTAGGCTCTCTATTCTGTTCCATTGGTCTATGTGTCTGTTTTTGTGCCAGTACCATGCTGTTTTGGTGATCACAGTTTTGTAATATAGCTTGAAATCAGGTAATGTGATGCTCCCAACTTTGTTTTTCTTTTCCAACATTTTCTTGATGATTCAGGGTCTTTTCTGGTTCCATACAAATTTTAGGATTGTTTGTTTCAACAATTTTACCCACTGATATTTTGATCGGGATGACATTTAAAGTATACATTGCTTTGGGCAGCATAGGTATTTTAACATGCTTATTCTTGGCCATGAGCATGGAATGCTCTTCCATCTTTTTGTGTCTCCTTCAATTTCCTTCATAAGTGTTCTGTAGTTTCTAGAGTATAAATCCTTTACCACTTTGGTTAGGTTTATTCCAAGGTAACTTAAGTCTTTTGGTGCTGTTGTAAATGAACTCAAGTTCCCTATTTCTCTTTCTCCAGTTACATTGTTAGTGTATAGGAAAGCAATTGATTTCTGTGAATTGATTTTGCATCCTGCCACATTACTAAATTGCTGTATGAGTTCTAGTACTTTGGGGGTGGAGTCTTTTGCATTTTCCACAAAAGGTATCACATCCTCTGCAAAGAGAGACAGTTTGACTTCTTTGCCAATTTGAATACATTTTTTTCTTTTTGTTGTCTGATTGCTGTCCCTAGGACTTCTAGTACTATGTTGAATAATAGTGTTGATTATTAGTGTTAACAACAGTGTTAATAATAGTATTGAGAGTGGCCATCCTTGTTGTGTTCCTGATCTTAAGGAAAAAGCTCTCAGCTTTTTCCCATTGAGAATGATATTTTCTGTGGTCTTTTCATTGATGGTTTTTATGATATTGAGGAATGTTCTCTCTATCCCTACATTCTGAAGAATTTTAATCAGGAAAGGGATGCCGGACTTTGTCAGATGCTTTTTCTGCATCATTTGAGAGGACCACATGGTTCTTGTCTCTTCTCTTATCTTTTCTATCACATTGATTGATTTGTGAATGTTGAACCACCGTTGCATCCCAGGGATAAATCCCACCTGGTCTTGATGGATAATCCTTTTAATGTATGGTTGGATCATATTAAGTAGGCTCTTGTTGAGAATTTTGGCAACAATATCATTGTAGATATTGATCTGAAATTCTTCTTTTGATGGGGTCTTTGCTTGGTTTGGGGATCAAGGTAATGCTGGCCTCATTGGGTGAGTTTGGAAGTTTTTCTTCTGTTTCTATTTGTTGAAACAACTTCAGAAATATAGGTATTCTTTGAATGTTTGGTAGAATTCCCTAGGGAATCTATCAGGCCCTGGACTCTTGTTTTCTGGGAGGTTTTTGATCACTGTTTCAATCTCATTACTAGTTATTCGTCTAATCAGGTTGTCAGTTACTTCTTTTTTCAGTCTTGGTAGCTTATAGGTTTCCAGGAAGGCATCCATTTCTTCCAGATCGCTTTATATATTAACATATAGTTGTTAATATTAATTTCTAATAATTGTTTCTATTCCTTGGTTTTAGTCATGATCTCTCCCCTTTCATTCATAATTTTATTAATTTAGGTCCTTTTTCTTTTCTTTTGGATAAGTC
Organism: Lontra canadensis; assembly: GCF_010015895.1. Lineage (NCBI taxonomy): Eukaryota > Metazoa > Chordata > Mammalia > Carnivora > Mustelidae > Lontra > Lontra canadensis. Next base: position 786,034 of record NW_022631042.1, read on the forward strand.
TGGCCAGGGGTTTATTGATCTTACTAATTCTTTCAGTCAGCTTCTAGTTTCATTGATCTGCTGTACTATATTTCTGGTTTCTAATTCATTGATCTCTGCTCTAATCTTAAATACTTCTCTTCTTATGCATGGCTTAGGCTTTATTTGTTATTCTTTTTCCAATTCTTTAAGGTGTAAGGTTTATTTGTGTATTCTGGATTTTTCTTTTTTTTTTTTTGAGTGAGGCTTGGAAGGCTATGTATTTCCCGCTTAGGATACAGCTATCCATCCCATAGATTTTGGACCAATGTGTTTTCATTCTAAAAGGTTTCCATGAATTGTTCAAGTTCTTTGTTTTCCTGGTTGACCCACACATTCTTGAGCAGGATGGTCTTTCCAAGTGTTTGAATTTCTTCCACATTTTTTTCTTGTGATTGAGTTGCAGTTTCAAAGCACTGTGGTCTGAGAATATGCAGGGAATAATCTCAGTCTTTTGATATCAGTTGAGACCTGATTTGTGACCCAGTATGTGGTCTATGCTGGGGAAAGTTCCATGTGATTTGAGAAGAATGAGTATTCTGTTGTTTTAGGGTGGAATGTTCTGTATATATCAATGAAGTCCATCTGGTCCAGTATATCATTCAAAGCTCTCGTTTCTTTATTGATTTTCTGCTTAGATGATCTGTTTATTGCTGAGAGTGGAGTGTTGAGGTGTCCTACCATTAACATATTATTATCAATATGTCTCTTTATTTTGGTTAACAGTTGGCTTATGTAGTTGGCAGCTCCCATGTAGAGGGCACAGATATTTACAGTTGTTAGATCCTCTTGTTGGGTAGGCCCTTTAAACATGATATAGTGTCCTTCTGTATCTTTTACTACAGTCTTTAGCTTAAAATCTAATTTGTATGATATGAGAATTGCTACCCAGTTTTCTTTTAAGGTCTGTTGGCATGAAAAATTGTCCTCTCACTTTCAGTCTGGAGGTATCTTTAGGTTCAAAATGAGTCTCTTGTAGAGAGCATATGGATGGGTCCTGTCTTATTATCCAGTATGCAGCCCTGTGTCATTTCATGGGAGCATTTAGGCCATTCACTCTGAGAGTGATTACTGAAAGATATAATTTTATTGTCATCATGTTACCTATGAAGTTCTTGTTTCTATAGATTGTCTCTGTAACTTTCTGTTCTATAACACTCTTGGGGTCTTTCACCTTTTGTAGAACCCTCATTAATATTTCTTGCAGGGTGGCTTGGTGATCACATATTCTTTGAGTTTCTGCCAGTCTTGAAAACTCCTTGTCTCTCCATCCATTCTAAATGACAGCCTTGCTGGATAAAGTATCCTTGGCTGTGTTGTCTTTTCATTTAGTACCCTGAATATGTCTTTCCAACCCTTTCTGGCTTGCCAGGTTTCTGTGGACAGTTTTGACATTCTTCTGATGTTCCTCCCTCTGTATATATGAAATCTCTTCCCTCTTACTGTTTTCAAGATTGTTTCCTTGGATCTAAGATTTGCAAATTGTACTATTATATGGTATAGTGTTTGTCTGTTCTCATTGATCTTGGGAGGGGTCCTCTCTGCCTCTTAGACATGAATGCTTTTTTTCTTCCCCAGATTAGAGAAGTACTCAGCTACAATTTGGTCAAATGTATCTTCTAGACCCCTCTCTCTATCCACTCCCTCAGTGTTGGCAAGAATTCTGTTATCCATACTTTTCATTCTCTCTCTAATCTCTTTCAATTTGAGTCCTTGGGTTTTATTTGTTTTTCCTATGCTGCCTCAATTTCCTTCTTTTCTATCATCTTATTCCCTACCTCACTAATTTGTTCTTCTGACTCATTGACCCTGGCATTCCATGTATCCAGCTTAAACTACATTTCATTCATAGCATTTTTAAGTTTGGCCTGATTAGATCTCATTTCTGCTCTTAGAGAGTCTATATTGTCATTAATATTTTTCTCAAGCCTAGATATCACCTTGATAATTGTTACTGTGACATCAATTTCTGACATCTTGGTTATATCCATATACATTAGTTCTGTGGCACAGGCCACAGTCTCCAAATCTCTCCTTTGTGGAGTTTCTTCCTCTTAGTAATTCTGTTCAGGGGTGGTTGAGGGAATGTACAGAGTACAGGCTACTGACCACAACCCAAGTAAGAGGCAACTGTTTTATATGGACTTTAAGAATGTTGGCCGCTTGTTCTTCAGCCTGTCTTCTGGGGGAAGGGCCTGATGTGCTGTGACTCAGGCAATCCTGTTTGGGCAGAGTTGCCTTGCCCCATGTTAGGGAGATGGGCTTAATGAAAACCAGTTTTTTGGGGGCTGTTGTTCTCTGGCAACTTTCCCTGGCAGTTTTCCAGTCTCTTCTGAGAGTCAGAGCAGAAGTGACCATATCCAAACCTCTGTTTCAGAAGAGAGAGATCACAGTCTGATCTTCACTGAGCTCCCCAGGCCACACTGTCTCCATTTCTGTCTATGCTGCTAAAAACTGCTGCATTCTGGGTTGTGCAACCCAGAGCAGCACACCCACCCCTTGCTTTCAGGTCCAGGTATGTCTCTCCCTTTTGTGCTTCTAAAACCACAAGCTGCTGCCAATTCACAAGAGTGCCCCTGAAGCTCTAAGGTTTAGTCTGGGGGACTAGCCTGAAGCCCTTTCCTGCTGCTACCAGTCTGCAAGTTTGTGCCTGGTCCCCAGCACAGACACTTTTACATTTCTGTGTTATTTCACCTTCCTGGCTCAACTGCTTATAGTAGCTCTCTCACTCTTCTCTTTAAATTCCAATATCTGCCCATGGAATCATGGCTCCCCACTTCATACCTCAAGACCAACAACCAGAGATATTCTGTTTGTAGAGATCCAGCTATATCTTCCTTCATTTCTGGCTGATTTTGTGGGTGTTCAGAATGGTCTGGTAGATATCCAGCTCAATTCAGGGGACCAGTTGAAATATGGTCCCTTACTCCTCTGCCATCTTTTTCCCTATCTCCTGTATGAATACTTTAAATTGTGATGGGTATGCCCTGTCATGATGAGAAAACAGGAAATAGGAGATTACAGCCATACTGATGAAGAAACAAAGGTGGAAGGAAATGTAGATAAAGTTAAATATCTATATAACCTGAAGCTCATTGTCAAATACTTGAGGCAGATGAAATATAATGTTCCTTCAAGAAGCTCCTAAATGTCTTAATGCTAATAATGCCTTGCTAGACAGAAAAACAACCTTGGTTTGACAATAGAAAGGCCTCTGGTAACCTATGTCTTCTTTAACATATGAAGATCCTTTTGAAACTTCCATTTTCTTTACTTCCACCTTCCCCAACCCCTCAAAATCCTAAGGTGGGGGGGAGGAGCAGGAGCTCTTTCTCCCCAGTGGTCCTGTCTCAAGCTTTAATAAAACTAGCATTTTGCACCAAAGAGGTCTCAAGAATTCTTTCTCGGCCATTGACTCCAGACCCCACAGCGCCTCACATATATTAAAAAAATTACATCATTATTGTAGCAATCACTGTTTTGCTATGCAGGCTAAGTGAAGTAGTCCAAAGGACAGTCCAAAAGGGTGAGTGCCTGTAAACATTAAATACATTTTGAAACTAAGTCATCCTCTTTGTTTAATCTTAGTTTTCTGTTAAATACTTCTGAGTGGCATGCATACTTTTCTTATCTTTCTGGTTCTGACTCTTAAAGTACTTCTTGGGTCTCAACTATCTTTTTCATCAAGGACTCATTTATCAAAAGAAGTTAGTAATTCCTTGTGTTGAATACAGCACAAGTAGATATTGCCAGTATTCAGTCAATACCATTGTTTCAATTACCTTTAATATTAGAAATCCCCCAAAAGATTCCTATTTGATATTCATTAAAAATTTTTAAAAAAGATTTTATTTATTTGTTTGACATAGAGAGAGAGAGAGATCACAAGCAGGCAAAGAGACAGGCAGAGAGAAAGGGGAAGCAGGCTCCCTGCTGAGCAGAGAGCCTGATGCAGGGCACAAGCCCAGCACACTGAGATCATGACCTGAGACAAAGGCAGAGGCTTAACCCACTGAGCCACCCAGGCGCCCATTTTTTTAACCAGGTGCACATTTTTAAAATTTTAATTAATTAGTTTATTTGAAGGGGTATGGGGGGAGCAGAAGGAGAGGAGCAAACAGACTCCACACTGAACCTGGAGCCTGATGGGGGCTCATCCCAAGGTCCTAAGATCATGACCTGAGTTTAAAGCAAGGGCAGAATCCTTAACTGCCTGAACCACCCAGACGTCCCTTGCTATTCATTTTTGGCAGAGAAGTCTAGTTAATTTGAAACTTAATCACATTAAATTGTAATAGTTTCATTAAATGTAATGTTTAATTATAGAAAGCAAAGGGGTACCTGGGTGGCTCAGTCATTAAATGTTTGCCTTCAGCTCAGGTCATGATCCCAGGGTCTTGGGACTTGAGTACCTCATTAGGCTCCTTGTTCAGTGGGGAGCCTGCTTCTCCCCCTCCCACTCCCCCTACTTGTGTTCCCTCTGTCACTGTGGCTTTCTCTGTCAAATAAATAAACAAAATGTTTAAAAAATGATAGAAAGCCACTAAGGATCTTACATAATTATTAAGAAATTTATGCTTAAAATTATTAATCAAACCCATTATTGAGAATACATTTAAAATTAGAAATAATGTTAAAAGGCAGACCAACACAGGTGAAAAATTTTACTATGAATATAAACTAAAACAAGAAAAGATATAAACCTTTAAATAATAAAATATTAACATATATTTATATAAATAATAAAAAATAAACTACTAAACTTTGTTGGAACCATAAAACACACAGGATTTGATTCATTTAAAATGGAGGAAAAATGAAAGGTGAATTTTAAATTAATCTTGGATTTTTTATTATGTTGATTGGCTAGATCATGGTATTACTATAAAGATCTGTTAGGAATAAATATAAAGAGAAGGAGAATATATCTAAAGATGAGGAGGTTTTGATGTAACAACCTTGAGATGTCTAAGTGGAAATAAACCATTATATAAATAGGCCTAGAACTCAAGAAGTTCCCCTCCCCCCCTGGAAAATTTGATTTGAGAATCAGCATATTGGTAAAATAATGCTTCTGTATAAAAAAGTTTCAAAAATATATTTCATTATCCCTGATAACCAATAATAGTCTGTATACCTATTCATATTCCAGTATAAATTATAGTCCTCCTCCAACAACTCATATCCAAGCGTATGTCCCATATCTACATATAGAGCCTTACATCTCACCCACACATCAAAATTCACATCACACACTATGATATATATGACTTTCAAGAGTTATGTAAAACTCATGTGTCAATAGCACATTTTACTCTTAAAAATTCCCTTCCTAGGCAAAATGGGACAAAGTGGCTAAAATCTCAAATTTACAAAATACTAAAATGTCCAGAGGCAAAGAAGTGTGAGACTTCAATAATAGATCTAAGTTTCACAAAGAGCAAGTCATTGAACAGACTACTTAGAGATTTGAAATTTCCTTATATCAAGTGAGGTGATTGAATTTGGTCAATTTAAATACTCCTTCTTACCACTAACTTCCAAGGTTAAATTAGAAAATTATTTTAAGTGACTTATTTTTATTGTAAAGATAATGCTGTTGATGTACAATTTTGAATAAAATATGTGCATTGTTGGGATATCATACATTGACAACATTCTGTACACATTTATATGCAGAAAATGACTTACTAAAATAATGGAAAAAACATTTCCAACTACTGTTGAATCAATCCAGATTTTATGGATACAAAGCACATTATGGATATAGATAACTCTTATTATTATCAATTATACTTTCAATAATGTTTGAGCAAACAGTTTCATTTAAAAACAAAAGAAGGGGCACCTGGGTAGCTCAGTGGTTTAAAGCCTCTGCCTTCCATTCAGGTCATGATCTCAGGGTCCTGGGATCAAGCCTCACATTGGGTTTTCTACTCCGTGGGAAGCCTGCTTCCCCTCTCTCTGCCTGCCTCTCTGCCTACTTGTGATCTCTGTCAAATAAATAAATAAAATCTTAAAAAAAAAAGAAATAAAAGAACTAAAATCTAACCAAGTTGAACTCAAAAAAACTATTAATGACAGGCAATCAAAAATGGAGGCTCTTACTGCTAGGATAAATGAGGCAGAAGAGAGAATTAATGATATAGAAGACCAAATAATGGAGAATAAAGAAGCTGAGCAAAAGAGAAAAAAACAACTACTGGACCACAAGGGGAGAATTCGAGAGATAAGTGACACCATAAGATGAAACAATATTAGAGTAACTGGGATCCCAGAAGAAGCAGAAAGACAGAGAGAGGCAGAAGGTATATTGGAGTAAATTATAGTACAGAATTTCCCTAATTTGGAGAAGGGAACAAGCATCAAAATACAGGAGGCACAGAGAATCACCCTCAAAATCAATAACAATAGGTCCACACCCTGTCATCTAATAGTAAAACATACAATCTTAGTGACAGAGAGAAAGTCCAGAAAGCAGCTCAGGACAAGAAGTCTGTAACATACAACAGTGGAAATATTAGATTGGCAGTGGACCTATCCACAGAGACCTGGCAGACCAGAAAGGACTGGCATGATATATTCAGAGCATAAATGAGAAAAACATCCAGCCAAGAACACTATATCCAGCTAGGCTGTCACTGAAATAGAAGAAGAGATAAAAAGCTTCCAGGACAAACAAAAACTAAAAGAATTTGCAAGCACCAAACCAGCCCTACAGGAAATATTGAAAGGGGTTCTCTAAGCAAAGAGATAGCCTAAAAGTAACACCAGAATGGAAAGAGACAATATACAGTAACAGTCACCTTATAGGCAATACAATGGCACTAAATTCATATCTTTCAATAGTTACCCTGAATGTAAAAGGCCTAAATGCCCCAATCAAAAGACACAGGGTATCAGAATGGAAAAACAAAATAAAAATTAAAACAACAACAACAACAACAACAACAACAAAACCATCTATGTGCTATCTACAAGAAACTCATTTTAGACCCAAAGACACCTCTAGATTTAAAGTGAGGGGTTAGAAAAAAATATTACCATGCTAAGGGACAACAAAAGAAAGCTGGGGTGGCAATCCTTATATCAGATAAATTAAATTTTAAGCCAAAGACTATAATAAGAGATGAAGAAGGGCACTATATCATATTTAAAGGATCTGTCCAACAAGAAGATCTAACAATTTTAAATATCTATGCCCCTAACATAGGAGCAGCCAATTATTTAAACCAATTAATAACAAAATCAAAGAAACACATTGACAATAATACAAAAATAGTAAGAAATGGACAGATCATCTAAGCAAAAGATCAACAAGGAAATAAAGGCTTTAAATGACACACTGGACCAGATGGACATCACAGATATATTTAGAACATTTCATCCCAAAACAGATATTTCGGCAAAGAAGACACCCAAATGACCAATAGACACAGGAAAAAGTACTCAGGGAAATACAAATCAAAACCACAGTGAGATGCCACCTCACACCAGTCAGAATGGCTAAAATTAAGAAGTTAGGAAAGCACAAATGTTGGCAAGGATGTGGGGAAAGGGAAACCCTTCTACCCTGTTGGTGGGAATGCAGTCTGGTGCAGCCACTCTGGAAAACAGTATGGAGGTTGCTCAAAAAGCTGAAAATAGAGATACCCTATGACCCAGCAATTGCACTAGTGGGTATTTACCCAGGATACATATATAGCCATCTGAAGAGGCACATGCCCCTGAATGTTTATAGCAGCAATGTCCACAATAGCCAAACTATGGAAAGAACCTAAATGTCCATCAACAGATGAATGGATAAAGAAGAAGTAGTATATATACACAATGGAATACTATGCAGCCATCAAAAGAAACAAACTTTTACCATTTGTAATGATGTGGATTGAACTAGAGGGTATTACACTAAGTGAAATAAGTCAATCAGAGAAAGACAATTATCATATGATCTCTCTGATAGGAGGAATTTGAGAGGCAGGGTGGGGGGTGGGGAAGGAAAAAATGAAACAAGATGGGATTGGGAGTGAGACAAACCATTAGGCATTTAAACTCACAAAAGAAACTGAGGGTTACTGGAGGATGAGGAGGTAGGGATAGGGTGGCTGGGTTATGGACATTGGGGAGGGTATGTGCTATTGCGAGTGGTGTGAAGTAAGCCTGTAAGCCTGTTGATTCACAGACCTCTACCCCTGGAACACATAATACATTATATGTTAATAAAAAAAATGTGAACATGTATCATAAACTGATAGTAATGCTTTACAAATGGAATGAGAGTACTTTTACTAGTTCAATTATTAATTCTCTGTACTTTGAATTCATGCACTATTTATTTCACAAGAGGTATATAAATTCAAAATTTGTTTAGCCTGAAAACGAAAGCTTAAGTTCAGTAAGCACTGTCACAAAATAAGCAGCCATAATGTATTTCAATTTAGATTAACATATATTTATCAAACTAACATTTATTTTCATTCAACATTATCACAGTTGTTTGAATTTTGTTTTACTGAAATTACACTCACAGGTATCACTCATATATATTCACACATATTTACAACACATGTGTACAACTCATACAGATACACACCTATACTTGCCTTTATGCACACTTTCTCCTTCTTTCACACATAGGCAGATACACATTTGGATTTTTCTTCCTCTTACTGCTATACCCAACCTTTTATATTTAAGACTTATGGAAGAGAGGATAGTCCAGTCCTGATAATGAACAATAACTAAACCAAAACTGTTATTGTCTTTTATCCTTGAGTCCTTCCATATGCTAGTTAAATGACAGACAAGTTCAAAAAATTAAATAATGCCTTAAGTGCTCTATAAATTTTGACTAAGACCAAACCCTTTAACAAACACTTCTTGCTTTAGTTGCAGGGTCTGTTTTTTCCCTTCTTAGAACTACACAAAATGACTACAAAGTAAAAAATAATTTGAATCTAAAATACATCTCCATAAATCATTTCCTCAACAATCTGCCAAAATCTTTCCTCATCAAATAGCTGTAATTTAAATGGGGATGCCCAAGAATCCACAAATCTTAGGTTTAAAACATATCTTTCAGGGTAGTTCTTTTCTTTTTCTTTTTTTTTTTTTTGGCTTCCTCCTACTATAATTCATTTTCCTTGTCAAAGTAAGCGAAGAAAGGGAAACCTATTCTAAAATAATAAGGCCTACTGTACAACAAACTCTATTAGTTATTTTTTAATAATTTAATCTGCAGAATAGTCCTGTTGTATAGATTTTATTATTGTCCAACAAGGAAAACTAAAACACCAAGGGTTTTTTCCTGTCCAACATCACACAGTTGTTGAGTGGCACTGTAAGTACGTGAAACCAACTTATTTCCAAATTTAGAGTTCTTTCTAGCACCTCACAAGGAGATAGGAGAATATACATCAAGGAGATTTTTTCAGTTTGATGAAAAAATTATATAATCCACATAATTTCACAGTGGTTTAAATGTAGAACCCTCAAAACATTTCTTGATGAATTCAGTATATTCTGTGCTAGTTGACTTCCTCCCTTTGGGAGGATTATTAGCCAATAATTAATCTTGGGAAGACAATACAGAATTAGTTTTAATATGAAGAATATTTTTATTTCAATTTAAGGATTTGGGACAATGCACCTTCTGACTATTGATTTCAGGTTTGTGTGGGAAACAGATGTCACTCTAGGCATCTTCACAAGTACAGTAAATATACCCTGTTAGCCAACACACAGCCATGGCCTCTCATTGCACCCACCTTAGTTATTCAAAATGATTACTTCCTTTTTTCATCTCTAAGTCTCTCAAAGTAAATAACACCATATAACATAACCTATATTCCCAATTAGAATAACCTCATATATATTCCCACCATGTGCTAAAAAATTTATACAGACACTTTCACTTAATGTTAAAACACAAAGGAAGAAACTTTATAGAATTATATTTTTAAAAATTTCATGATCTTTAAAATGTATGTTTACTTGTAATAAAATCAGTCTGAATTTATTTCTGCCCTATATCAATGGGATGATTTCTATTGGTGATTCAACTGGCCCATTACCACTAGAGACCTAAGTGTAGTCAACCATGATAACACAAAGCCCTTTATAATACTGCTTCAGAGAACTGCTTGAAGTCCTAGTTCATGAAAATACCTGGTCTACCTTATTAGATTGTACCATCATTCTAGGTACTTTCTTTCAGAACAAGTTCCTGCTCTTTGCCTGTTCTTGTGGATATATGGATTCAGATAATCCTTGCTTCCTAATTGCACTTTAGGTCAGAACACAAAACTCAGGTTCCCTTTGCCTCAGGACTACCATTGTGGGTTAATGTAAGCATATTTCTTCTCTAGAACCAATTCCCTGTCCACACTATGGTCCCATACCTCACACACCAGTAGGAAATTATCTATTAACTTCCCCAAATTTTAGTATTCCCCAACTCATGAGGCCTGTTTTCAGAATAACTTTAAACTCAATTATCATAGTTGGTCAAACCATCTCCATCTTTAGTTAATTTTCAACAGTAAAAACTACAAAAAGAAGAGCTGCCTGGATTTTCAGCCCAGAGTTTCATGGTTTCAGGTTCTGCTACTCAGTTCCCCCAAAGTTTCTCTAATAGCAACAGACCTAGAAGTATTCAAAGCAAACTGAAGAAAAAGGAAATTTTACCATACCATCAGGGCCCTCAATTTTTCTGCTGGAAAATTAGTCTGTTGGGTTTTTAAGTGCATATAGGCTCTTTCTTATGCAAATGTGATATACTCAGGAAACACTAAAGTCTTTATGGGTATTAAATATGAAGGAGCTGAAGTGTAAGTCTTTTTCTTATTTTGGAAATTGAAGGAAAATAAGAAAAGAATAAGAATAAGAAGAAGAAGAAGAAGAAGAAGAAGAAGAAGAAGAAGAAGAATGATGCATACTCCAAAAAGAGGCAAAGAAAATTTCAGTTCCTTATCCAAAATTATAAAAGAAATATAAGAAACTCTATGATCTCAGTTACTAGGAGTTCATCAACTGTTGCATACTCTAATCTCTGTTAGTGGAAATTAGTTCTCAATGTGATCATGCTTTCTTAAATCCATTAGGTAATTTTGCCTATTCTTTCAATATTGAGAGGTTGGGCCATAGGGACACTCATTGAAATTTCTGGATATTTTCCACGGTAAACTGTCCTTCATGAAATTACTTTCAAGGAGGTAGTATTATATAATAAGTTAATGCAATTTTCAGTCAAACAAATTTGAATTCAAATATTAGATTCATCCAAGATACTTCAGCTAATGTTACTTAACTCTCCTAAAACCCTTCCTAATTTAAAATAGAATAGTGATTCTTAACTCATAGGTGTGTTGTGAGAATTAAGTCAGATAATGTAAAGTGCTTAGTACAAGGCTTGGAATAGAACATAATGAATATGAATGATGAACATTTTAAAATTTTATTGTTATAATTCTTATCAGGGAAGGTAATTTGCACAAGGTTGTTTCTAAGAAATCCTTGACCAGTTTGAATACCTTGAAATTATCTATCCAACACCATGACCATCTATCTCCAAAGCTTCGTAAATAAAAAAATCTCTTAATCTTCCTGGTAGGATGAATTATGGTATCATGGAGAACAAAAACATGATGATAACTCTCTTGACATTTTATCTCATGAACCGTCAGTCCCATTTAGTCCAAAATAGCTCTTCACAACATTGCTTCCATGCCAGCTCCAAGGTCATAATTTTTAAGAGCTTGATTCATCCTAGTTAACAGGTATCTGGTATCAACAGGTTTGAAATGCTAGTTCTAACCAACCAAAAATAAGAAATTCTAGGATACTATAGCTGTTTATTCCCGAATTTCCTGGTCTAAAAGTACTATGTACTACTTCAACAAAAGAAATAGACTGATCTCTAGAATTTGATGTGCTATTTAAACAGCAGAAAATATAATTTATAAATCTGAGAGTTAATACATAAATTTCTAAGAACTTTACCACAGAGATCACTTCTTTTGCTACCTATTGTCTAATGTCTGAAAATGTGCCTCCACCATTCCATTTATTTTACTGTTTGTGGAGGTAATTTAACCCCCAACTCCCCAAAAAAGAGCTCAAGGTTTGTGTCCTAGCCCTGTAATAGATAACTAATACATTTTAAAAATATATCATATTAAATGATTGAAAGAGTCAAGATTGCTAAGATGATTACCTTCCACATGCTGATCGATGAATCAATGCAATCCTGGTAAAAAAGTTGTAAAGCTTTTTTGAAGAAATTGACAAGTCTAAACTAAAGTTAGTATGGGAATTCAAAGGACCTAGAATAGGGAAAGCAATCTTAAGAAGAAAACAAATACATAATTTCAAGGCTTACTGAAAAGCTGTAGAAATCAGCTATATGATATCAGTGTGAGGATAAACAAAAAGAATGGTGGAAGAGGATAGAAGGTGTGATTATTAAAAGTATACACAGTCAAGAGCCAAAGTAATTAGTAGAGAAAAGTTAGCCTTTTCAACAACTGGTGCTGGAACAACTTGGTATTCCCATAGTTGAGAGTAACCTTGGTTTCTAACCTCATAAAACTTCTAGAAACAAATATAAGAGAATACCTTCATTGTTATGTTTTAGATAGTTTTTTTTATAAGTAGATAAAGTAGTACCATAAAAAAATAGAGTTAATTGTATTTTATAAAAATTAATTCTACTCTTCTAAAGCTGAAGTTGGTAAACTTTTTCTGTAAACAGTTAAGAGTAAATATTGTAGGCTTTGTGGGATACGTGGTATTTGTCACAACTACTTAATTCTGCTTTTGTAGTGTGAAAACAACCACAGGCAATACATAAGTGAATAGATGAAATTGTGTTCCAATGAAACTCTATTTACAAAAACAGGAAGCAAGCTGAATTTAGCCTATAGGCTATAGTTTGTTAAGCCCTGTCTAAACAAACCTTTACAAAAATGAGAAGGCAGCTGCCACTTCTTATATTTGTTTGACAGAAGGTTGAAATACAGGACATATAAAGTGTTCCTACAACAACAACAATATAATAATTAATAATAATAATAATAATAAGCCCAATAAAACTGGGAGATAGACTTGGACACAGAAAGAAAATACAAAAATTTCCAATAAGTCCATGAAAATATGAGCAACTTCATAATCATTAAAAAAAAAGACATTAAACTACCTTGAATTAAAATGTCACACCAATGGGAATAGAAAAATAAAAAATAAACAAATAAACAAAAAACAAACAAAAATCCAAAACCAAAAACCTGACATCAAATGTGAGTGAGGTTGTGAAACAAATGGAACTTGCATTGTTGTTGAGAATAGAAAATAGTGTCATTTGGAGAACAATTTAGGACTGGAATACCTGCAATTCCTCTTCTAAGTATTTTCCAAAAAAATGAAAATGTATGACCACAACAGACTTACACAAAATTTCCATAATAGTCCCAAGATGGAAATATCCCAAATACCTCTTACCAGGTGTATAGGTGAACAAATTATGGTACACTGGTATGATGGTAAACTATTCAGCAATATAGCAAATGAAGCATACACATTCTAGATAACGCTAATAAATCTTAAAATAGCAAACTGAATTAGTTACAGAGTCAAGAGAGAAAAGAGTACACATTTTAAAATTCTATTTATAATGTATTTTAAAACAGGCAAAACTAAAATATGGTTATAAAAATCAAATCATGTTTGCCTTCGGAGTTCATTGATTGGAAAGGGGTATGAGGAAACTTAGATGTGAAAATACTCTGTTATTTGGAGTGGTGGTTTCATTAGTGTTAATTTGTTGAAACATATACCTGTACATTTAAAGATTTTTTTTTTATTTGACACAGAGAAAGAGATCACAAGAAGGCAGAGAGGCAGGCAGAGAGAGAGAGGAAGGGAAGCAGGCTCCCCGCTGAGCAGAGAGCCCAATGTGGGGCTCAATCCCAGGACACTGGGATCACGACCTGAGCCGAAGGCAGAGGATTTAACCCACTGAGCCACCCAGGTGCCCCATAACTGTACATTTAAAGTCTGTGTACTTATTATAAGAAAATCATGTCTTAGTTTTTTAAAAGCTGTTTTGGTTATAGCTAAGATACCATATACCTTTTTCTTTTATGATAAGTTGAATGCCACAGTTATGAAGGAGCCAGGAAACATCCTAAAATTCTCTGAATCAAAGAATTTTTTCAAAACTGTGGGAAATGATAATGAGGAAGTGCAGGACTGGCCTTTAGCAAAACTCTAAAGTAATTAATATTTGTCTTCTGTTACCCTATCTTCCTCCTGTTTAGGCCCAATCACATATATATATATATATATTTTTTTTTTCTTTCTGTAACCTAGTATTTTGTCTTTATATACCTTTAGTCATACCAAAATCCATTCAAAGGAAAGTATCTGATCGATTATTTTACCTTACTGTCAGATTAATCTACATATTCTCTCAGAAACATACAGCCTCATCCATCCCTCATCTTGCAATGAAAACAGAGTCATGCTAACGTGTATTTGTAGGTATTTAAAAACCTGCTGGACTGGGATATAGTTTGAGCAAAGGTGATTATGTTTTCCCAGGTGGTTGATTATGAGTAAGAGAATACTAGGACATCTTTAATTTTTAGGAGACTGTCACAAAAATACCCAGGATCTCAGAGTTCTTCTAATGGTCAGGCTATTAAGTATGAGTTGTCAAAAGAACTTTCACAGCACTTGAAGACAAAGTCAGAACTTGTCCTTGTCTTCAATGAATGTCAGTTTAACTGCATAACACAACCTCATTGACAAGTTCATGCATTCTGAAAAAAAAAAAAGATAAACTCTCAATATTATTTTTCTACCATCACATTTGTTGTTAGTTGAATGAAAAGATTTGACCATTGAACAACATATGTTTGAACTCTGTGGGTCTGCTTAAACATGGATTTTTCAATAAATACACTGGAAATATTTTTAGAGATTTGAAACAATTAAAAAATCAGATAAACCATGTGGATTAGAAATAGTGACAAAATTAGGAAAAAGTTAGGTATGTCATGAAAGCATAAAATAGATGTAGCTATTAATCTATTTTATCATTCACTACCACAATAAATACACAAATCTATTATAAAAATTTTAAATTTATCAAAACTCATGAAAATAGGGGAAAGAAAAAAAAGGAGAGAGAAGCTAAATGTACAAGAGACTAATAACCATAGAATCCACACTGAGCGTTGCTGGAGGGGAGGTGGGCAGGGGGATGGGCCAAGTGGGTGATGGGGATTAAGGAGGGCACCTGTTATGCTGAGAAAGAGGTGTTGTATGTAAATGATGAATGGCTAAATTCTACTCCTGAAACTAACAGTACAGTCTATATTAACTGGGACTTAAATAAAAACTTAAACATGAAAAAATAAAATAAATAAAGCCTATTAAAACTTAGGCAGGCACAAAAGTTGTACCTGGTACAATTTTCAGTTGAGAGAAATATAAGCAAACATAAACATGTAGTATTTAATCATAACTGCATAAAATTAAGTGTAACGCATGTTGTAATACATACATTACATACTGTAATAATGTCATAGCCACTTCCTATTGCTATTGTGATAAGTCCAAGTATTGCAAATATCTTCTAAAAATGTCATGTGCTGTTACTCATCTCTATATGAGCAGTTCATCTCAAAGAAGTCAGACAGAAATTAAGATGTGTTTCTGCAAATTTACACCAAAAGTGCCTGCCTCTCTGTTTTCTCCTTCCACCTCTCTGTCTCTGACACCCCTAAGACAACAAGATTAACCCCTCCTCTTCCACTTCACCTCCTCAACATGAAAATTATGAAAATGAAGACCTTTATGATGATTCACTTCTATTTAATGAATAGTAAATAATCATCATGCTGTATGTACAGTTAATAAACCTACTTGTATATATAAGTGTCTTCATGTGGAAATCTAATAAAATAGCAAGAACTGTAAGAGACATTTCTGTGTCACTGTCATCATCACTGTCTAAATATTTATCATCTAGAACATCCTGTACAAGACTTGTGTAGAAATGGATAGCCTATCTTTACATAAGAAAAAGGTGAGTGGTATTTAATAGAACATTAACAATGTGTTCGTTTTCTTACTGTGTTACAATTTTGCTAAGAATTATATTACCATAAAGTATCACGTGTTCTCTCTCTCATAACTGGAGAAACTGTGTATCAGCCTATCATTACAGGTAAGTAGTTTAAAAGAAATGTAACTATGTTTCCAATACTGTATTATGAATATGGCTACTGATGTGGGAAACAAAGGCAGAAGAAAAATTATTAAATTGCCTTACTATCTACAGCCCATTGACAAATCCTGGAAATAGGCAGTGATATTCCTCTAAAAACTCAGCTGCCTCAATATCAATATGTTGCTGTGGGCAAAAGGCAGTCTTGGCCTGACTCCCAGGATCCTGTAAGTCTACCTAAACATATAAAATTTCCTTTGGAACCTTCTTTTATAATTTTGAAGGGTCTCACGACTAAGATTTTATTAGACAGTAATAAATGACCTTTTACAAAAAACAGCTAGCCCCCTTAAGTCCCCTGGAAACCTAGCTTCCAAAATTCTTTAGAGATTTACATTATCACTATCCCTTCCCAACTTGAAAGTATATAATATATATAATGTATTATATATTATATATAATATATAAATAATATATATATTATATATATATATATAATAATCTTCATGACCTCAGTGTAGCTCTTTCTGTCCTCCAGTCCTGTCTCTGTGCTTTAATTAAATCACCCTTTTGCACCAAAGATGTCTCAAGAATTCTTTCTCTGCATTGGCTCTGGACCTCACCAACATTCCAAAACTACATTGTTCAGCAACCACAAAGGGATCCCTCTAGAGGATCTTCTAGAGAGCCTTCTTTCTGTTCTCACTTTCACTTAATAAACTATCATGTCATCCTTTTGTGTCTGTGAGATTCATTCTTTAACTCCATGAGATAAGAACACTGCAACCTTCAACATTTCAATATTGTATGCCACAAAGTTTTTATAACAATTCATTCATTAGTGCACAGGCTAGGCTATCATTAAATAATTGTTATCAATTACACTAGGCCAACATAAAACAACCATACTACTGTTTTTTCGTTATCAATGCAAGAATTTTTTTTCACATTAGCTTTTTATTTTTAATGTTTAATATTAGTAATGCATATAACATCTACAATGTTTTATACCATACAAGACAATATTGATATAGATACTGACAGGTGATCCATCTTGTAAACAGATGATGTAAACTTATGGTATTAATAAATACAAAACAGTACTGAGGTGTATTTTCCTTATGATTTTCTTAATAACACTGTCTTTTCTCTAGGTCACTTTATGGTTAGAGCACATAATACATATAACATGCAAAATATGTGTTAATTGACTATGTTATCTGGAAGTCTTCTACTCAACAGTAAGCTATTTAGCAGTTAAGTTTTGCAAGAGCCCAAAGTAACACATGGATATTCAACGGCATGGGGGACTGGCACAACTAACTCCTATGTTATTCCAAGGTCAACTGTATACTGTACTATTTTCTTTATCAAAACATGTTCATGTGGGTTTTAAGTGCTGTGTGATAATCTTTGCAAAAACAAATACAATATGGTAGCATGAGCTTCTCTCAACACTTCTCAATATTCTGGTATTTCTCAATACCAGAACTCTATCTTTTGGCTTAGATGTTTGCTCATAAATAATTCTGAATTCATTAAAGACAACAACAACAACAACAACAACAACAAAAAGTTTCCTCAAGAAGAATTATTAGCCTTATAATATGAATGCTGGAAAACATTTTCCATTCTGTCCATTAAGAATTGGTGAGGAAAGGGAGCAGAATTTTGTCACCTCAAGGTATGCCTCATTCGCACAAGAATTATTTTAGAATGATTATTTTTAAGAAGGTTCAGGTTCAAGAAAAGCTCTTTATTTCCCCCTCAACTAACTGAATTAACATTGAAAAGGGGGCTTGTATCAGGAAGAGAGCTATTACCAAAGATACCTTTTTACCTAAGAAACTTATTTGTATAAAGGGGCATCCTTTGTTTTCCAAACATCTCTCATTTTCCTGTGAATGGTCTTCCTTCCTATTGTATCTCCAAACCCTTAATCCTTTCCTTAACTCAGGATGTTATATAAACTTCCATTAGTGAACTGCCTTTTGGTCTTATAATTTTATCAGGCTTCCATACCTATGAAATATGTTTTTCTCCTGTTATCTGTATTCTATCAATTTAATTATTAGACCAGACAAAGAACCTAGAAGGGCAGAAAGGAATTTTTTTTGTCCACTAAGGTTTAGTTTTTTTTATTAAAATCTTTACACACAAAGCATTTGTGCATCCTATTTATGGTGGAGATTGTTCAGTTTAAGACTTTGCTTGGGTACTCTTGGTAATTTGTCAATTCTGCTTACCCTGTGAGTCTGTATCCTCTGTGAAAAGAATAGGTGTATCTGTGTTGGCTTTGTTTCTAACTAACTAAAATACAGGCTCAGGAGAACAATACCTTAGGTATGGCACGAGGATTTAGCTCATTTCCATTGAGAATTGTACCTTTTAATTCTAGAAAAAGCATACTAACCAGGCCAAGTAGAGCTAATGTTTTACTTTGGTTCAAGAAAAATGATAATGTGCCTTTGTAAAGTATTCTCTATTATGGTAACTATTAATAGGCAGGTAAAAATAGCTTTATTTTTCTAAGTAGTTAGGGAAATTATTCTTACTGAAAATGCTATTTGATGTAGAAATGTTGGGGTTCAAAACAAATGGTCAAGAAAGAATTCTTCCGATGTCTTAGGTGTAAAAAGGTGGTTTTATTAAAGCACAGGAAGAGGACCCATGGGCAGAAAGAGCTGCACTGGGGTTGTGATAGGGCACTGGTTATATACTTTCAACTTGGGAGGGTAGCATAAGTTTCTAAGGATAGCATAAGTTTCTAAGGAAATTTGGAAGAAAGGTCTCTAGGACTTTGAGGAGGTAGCTATTGTTAGGGAACAGTCATTTATTAGTCTTTAATAAAACCTTAGTCATGAGACCCTTTATGTGTATACAGTAGGCCATATGTTTAGAGGATGATTGCTAACATGTATTTTGGGGGTAGAGATGAAGTTTCCAAAGGAATTTCTGTATGTTTAAAGTAGACTTATAGGATCCTGTACAGTTGGGGTAATGTTAGCAAAGGGTTAACATCAAGGACTTGTAATGAGCTGTAGACAAAAAGGAAATTAATTTTTTTTCTTTTGCTGTTGTTTCCCCACATCACTATTACTGATATTTATGAAATATAATTTTGATGATTATAAAATGCCAAAGTATATTCTTAAATATGTTATGCTAATGATGGTTATTTACATTGGTTGACTTACATCTGAAAATCCCAGCCCTTGATGAGTTCGTCTTTAGGAATCAGGATGTAAGGAAACCATTTTAAATTATCTCAAGGGATTTGTTTCAACATTTATATATAAGTAAGTTACAAGAAGTGTATATAGAAATAGAAATCATCCAGAGGGGCTGAAAATTGATCTTTGTTTTAGCATGGTGAATATCAAGGTGGTCACAAAGTTGAATGATCTTTGAGTCACATGTTAACATACCAAAGAACATTGAGGATTTAAGAGTCACTACAGAGTTATATGGACACAATAACTCACCCAGCTGATGTCAACCTGTCCCTATCTTTAGCTCTTTATGAATAGAATAACCATGGTCACTGGAGGTTAAATCTATACATATGATAAGCTCCTTAGTCTTTCATTCTCCAACGTAGATTTAGCTGATGCTATGGCCAAATGTCAAAAATTCACAGAAACAGAAACTGATGCTGAGTTCCTAATCAAACATCATTCTTTGAAGATACCACCTAAAGACTAATAACATATTTGATTCAGCAAGATATCAAACCATGTAATATCATCTCTGGCCAAAGAAGTACATTATGGCAAAAGAGAAATGGTGATTGGTACGTGGTTATGGGTGCAGTAGTCATGTCATATTCATTTGTCAGAAGGTGCTGGTCTGATGGCCTAATGCAGGATTTCTCAATCTGAGTACCATTGACATTTTAGGACAGATAATTCTTTGTTCTGTGGGGACTCTATTATAGCCTTATAGTATATTTATCAACATTGCTGGACCACTGGACTCTATCTACTAGATTCCAGTAGCACTGCCAACAAACTGTGAAAGCCAAAAATGTTTCCAGACATTATCAAATGTCCTCTGGTGGGAAGGGACAAAAATCATTCTTAGTTTAGAATCACTGAGCTCATGAAGTAACCTTTTTAAAGGATGCTGTGTTGCCAACTTTGAGATGATAACCCAATGAGTATAAGATGCTATCCCCCAAGATGTTCATTCTATTATCTATCTATTACCAAGTGTCTATGCTCTTCTATCTACCTACCTACCAAACCACCCACACATCCATCCATCCATCCATCCATCCACTCACTTGTCCATCCACCCTAAATCAATAAGTATTATATCATGCTGTGTCCTTAAATAGATGAAGATTAGAATATAGAGGTCCAAGAATAAAGGGGGCATAAAAAAGAGTGGCTCCACTTACTATCAACCCCATTGAATCACTAAGGTAATTTGCAACTCTAGACTCTGAGTTTACTCTGGTTTTGAGAGTAAAACATTCTTCCTTTAGAGGGTATGGTAAAAGTTTTATTACTCTTTAAGCTAGATCTATCCCTGGTTGCACTGGGTTACTTGTGGCCCAGAGATGAGCAGAAAAGGAATAAAATCACCATAGTGAAAGAATAATTAACTCTGATCGTTAGGAAGAGGCAGTACCGCTGTCACAAAACAGGAACAAAGATGAAAGTGTTTTGCACTCATTTATTTGGGTATCTCTTGGTAATCTTGGTATTATCAAAATCCAATTTTGAGAGTAAAAATACAAACATGGAAGGGCATGATATCCAGGGCCTCAGAAGTCTCAGGGATGAGGGTCTCGGTCATTGTATATATTCAGCCACCTAGACTAGCAGAGGTGCTAGAGGTGAGTGAAATGGTACATTACTCTGATGTCCGCTTCAGGACAAAAGCACTCCTCATGTGCTGGGTTTTGAGCTGCCAGTGGCTCACAGCTTAAACCCTTAGAGGGGATTCTACTTAGCCAAATGGAGCTGCTTTGCCTTAGGTTTCACTCATTCTCCAGTGGCAGACCACATCTAACAATTAGTCAATGTGGGGATAGAAAGACCTGTCCCCTTTGCCTCAACTTGGTATAAATCTTAAGAGTCAACCAACTTCCAGAGCTTCTCACAAGATTATGTCCTCTCTTCTAAATGCATTGAAATTCTACTTCTGCCTAAGTCTGCTAACCTTATTTCCTTGTGGGAGTTTTTCCCAAGAGCTGTCTCTATTAAACTCCCCACACAGAGTCTTCTCTCTAAAGTCATTTATGGAAAACCTGACCTAAAATATGGACAGATTCCAAGTATATCTCTCAAGTTGCATTGAGTGGTTTGTCTAGGAGGATATAAAAAAGGATGAATTTTATATAAAAATTTGGGAATTTGTCTCTAGTGATAAAACTAAAGTTAAAATAAAGTAAGATTGAAGTTAATTTTCTCTCTAAAAGTAGAAAAAATTTCACAACTATTATTTGACATAAAATATTATATAAATCAACAAAGTTTAAAGACAGGTGGTTAAAGTGATTTTCCTCTGAAACCTAACTAAAATTAGGTGGAAATTGTGAATTACTATTTTACACTAAAATTGTATCTTGTATCATGCTTACTGGATACTGACTTAGTTTTTCCTTTATGCTGAGTCCTCGGAAAAGGGAAGATTAAACTGAACTATATCCAGGGAAAAGTGAAGAGAAAGTGTTAAGAATCCTGTTTGTATCAGTAACAGAGTCTTTTATTTGAATATTTACCTGTAATTATTATTTCACTAAATATGTATTTGTGCATCTGAGGTATTTGAAAATATCCATAGTTGTGAGGGATAAATCATATTTATTTCTGAAAAAAAAATAGCATCTTTTTTATAATAAGGAAAAAGTCTAGCATTCAAACTTTAAATTGAAATTTGAAGCATGTTTCTCTTCTCCAAATCTCTGTGGTTTAAAAATATTTTATGTTTGGAGAATGAATTTTGAAATCCATGCATAATCTCAAACTCAATTGTCTAACAATGATCTTAAACATGAGTGACTGAGCTCTTTGATGTTAGCTTGGTGAAAGAATTTTCAGGTATTGGTGATGTGGTTCAGGATTATTTGAATAAACTTTGTTTCCCAGAAAATAATTAGCCTAAGTGGCTTTTGGAAGTCCCTGCAATCTAAATAAATGAAGAAAATACTATATTTACATAAATAATACGTGGAATACAGTTGTATGTCACAGTGAACTTTCCAAAGTTAATCTCAATAATTATTTATTGTGTCTAAATGATTACCCCAATATCTTAGCTAAGTTTTGAAAAAAAAATACATTTAGAGTAAAATAAATCTTAAAAGCATTTAAATAGAATTGAAATACACATACACATTCAAAGAAGTAACTGAGCATGGCAGAACTCAGCCCATTATCTGAAGTTGGCAAGGGTATTTCATTTCATACATCATTTAGAGACTAATTTGCCAATGATGATTTGATAAATTTAGTAGCTCTTAAGATGTTAGTGGAATGAGAAGAAAAAAAAACATGTTTGTTTTTAAAAATGCCAAGATGCACAGAGCTGGTGAACCCTCCAGTCCTGTTAGGGATACATTCACATTTGACTGAACTAATATGCCTGATTTTTTATAAATTCAAAAGTGAGATCAAGCAACAATTTAAAAAAATCTTTATTTATTTCAAACACAGAGAGTTAATTTTCAGTTAGCTTGAAGGCTCCATAATACATTTAGCAACACCTAAATTAGATGCTGGAATGTAATAAATCATTCCTTGCCAATATTTTAATTCACAATTACATTTCCTCTGGGCCCAATTTAGAGATAAGGTAAATGAGAAAAAATGGGTGCAAGTGTCCTAGAAAGATAAGTCAATGTCAAATCCTGGTTACAAACCTGAACTTGCAAATTATATGAGATACAACAAAGAAATATTTTATGAAGTTCATTAATTACTTCTTGCAACTTTGGTTAAACTACTTATATGCCCATCTTTTTAAAATATATTAATCCCTGTATCATCAAACAAGATGTCAATCAAGAACTTTTAGAGCAACCAGGGCATCCAGGACCCCTGTGAGACATAAAAGAAATAAACATCTAGGCCGTTGTCTTAGAACAGATACAGTTTAAAATAGGAAACATCACAAGCATTTAAATATTTAAAAAGTACAAATAATGTAGATTTATATGTGATAGATCAATAGATACATAATAGATAAGTGATAAATATATATACATAGATGGATAGGAGGATAGAGAGGTATGGATGTTATGTTCTTTGCTCAGGCAACTTTCTAAGAAATACAATTTTTTTTTTTTTTAGATTTATTTACTTACTAGAAAGAAGGAGAAAGTGAGAGAGAGAGAGGACACGAGCAGGGTGTAGGGCATAGGGAGAAGCAGACACCCTGCTGAGCAGGGAACCCGTGCAGGGCTCAATCTGAGACTCTAGGATCATGACATGAGCCAAAGGCAGATGCTTAACTGACTGAGCCACCCAGGTACCTCAGCAATATAAAATTTTAACTTCCTGAACCCTCATCAAATCATATTTTATTACCGGCATTTAAAACATGAAGAAGTTGAGATTTAAAAACAAAACAAAACAAAATAAAAAAACAGTTGATATAATCCCAAGAGCTAGGAAGTAACCAAAAAGGACATCAAACTTTGCCTACTCGGCTTCAAAGCAAGGACTCGACCATGATGCTTGTTAACTTTCCTGTCTATAACTATATTATGTTTAATATTAGAATGCTGGAATCATTTGAAAGAAACCATAAATGGATTCTTGAAGATCACGACTGGTGTACCCAGATTCTGACTAGGTCAGGGGTACAGCAGGATACTGCATTACATCATAAGCATTCCAGGCAATTTGGTTGTAGGTGGTTTCATCTGCAGTATGAAAACACTTACAGAACTCATCCTATGGTTATAATTTAAGGTATAGGTAAAATATCTGTCACTAAGAGAAAATAGATAAAAACCACAGAGGATTAATTCATTTGTGTTTGTACAAAAAGCAGCTCCAATCCTAGAGAAAATAGAAAAGAACAATGTGATTCATGAACTCAGTCTGTTTTCATCTTCTTTTCATGAGGGAGCAGCTATTTTTTTTTTAATTTTTGATTTTGAGGGGCACTTGAGTGACTCAATCATTGGGCTTTTGACTCTTCATTTTGGCTCAGGTCATGATCTCAGTATCATGAGATCAAGCCCTGTGACAGGCTCCATGCTCAGGGGAAGTTGGCTTGTTCTCTCTTTCCCTTTTCCTTCTCCTTATGTCTCCCTCCACTTGTGTACTCTCTCTCACTCTCTAAAATATATAAATACATCTTAAAAAAATTAATTTTGAAACAATTCTATATTTCCCAGCAGTTGTGGAATATAATACAAAGAAATTTCATACATCATTCAAAAAGTATCCCCTAATTATGATATTTTGCCTAATTGTAGTTCAAGATCACAACCATGAAATTCATATCAGTGTAATCCACCAAACTTATTCAGATTCCACCCATTGTATAGACACTCATTTTTCTGTGTTTGCATTTAGTTCTAAGAAATATTATGTCATGCACTGATTATTTATTTATTTAATTTTTTTGGTGACCACTATCACAGCCACAGAACAGTTACATCACAAGGATCCTACATGAAACCCTTTTAAGGTCATAGCCACCTCCTTCCTGCCCCCCTTTCAAAACCCATAACAACTGTTAATGTGTTCTCCATCTCTATAATTTTGTTTGCAAAATGCTATATAAATGGAACAACGGAGTATGTACCCTTCTGAGAGCAACTTTTTCCACTCTGCATAATTCTCTAGGATTCCGATATATCCAAGTTGTTGCTTGTATCAACAGTTTCTTTACTGTTGCTAAGTAGTATACCACAGAATGGTGTTTCACATTGTGCTTAAGTATTCACCTGTTATTTCCATTTTGGTACTCAAATCAAAACCCTAGAGTCATTCTTGATACTTTTTTACTTCATCACTTCCTGGATCCAATTACTGAGAAATTTTTATCAACGCTACTTCTAAAATGTAACTCAAATCTATCCACATATAGCCCTCTTCACAGGACATATAGTCAAAGCAATCGTTATCTGTTTCCTGCAGTGCAGTTGCAAGCCTTTTAATCGCTTATTTTGCTCCTCATAATCCACAGTGATCAAGGCCAATCTTTGTACTAAGAGTTTCCCCAGGACCTGCTGTCTCTCTCATTGCTTACCAATGGCGTCTTCATCTTGCATCCAAAAGATTTAGCCTCAGTGTTGTTGTCCCTAAACTCACTGTTTCAGGGTCATTGCAAGTGCTGTTCCTCTGCCTGAAGCGTCTCCCAGCCTTACTTGCATGTGGCGAACTCAAATGCCATCTCCTTGGACAAATGTTAAGTATCTTCTTAACCTCCCAATCTAATGCTAACCACATCCACATTATTTGCTTGTTATCATGGAATCTTGTTTATTTGTTTATTTTTAGGATGTATCACTACTGGACTAACCTAATGTATTTATAATGAATCATTCACACAAGAATATTAGCCACCTGATGGTATAAAATATTTATTTTACTCACTGCTATATTTCCAGAATCTGAATGGTATGGTACCTGAAATACAGAACTTGCTAAACATTTGCTTGTTCTATCTATCATCCATCCATCTATCTATCTATCTATCTATCATCTATTATCTATCTATCACTGATCTATCAAATGCTCTTTAAAAATATGAACCAAAGTTATATTGATAGTCCTTTCCTATGATAAAATTCATGTATTGTATGCTTTAAACACGTCATTTCTCATTTTTCCCTAAATATATTATGCCTTTCCCCATTTCCTTTCCTTTTCAAAGAACTTTTTCTTTTCCCTAGCCCAACAAGCCCTCTGTTTTGAGAAACCCTTATTTACAATACCTTATGCTAAATCAGGAGAAACATAAACATACTCTGATCTTACAATAAGGTTGTAAATACTAAACAGAAAGAAGTACCTTTTGGTTCTTTTAACAATCAGTATTTCAGCTGTTTTGCTGCTTGAGAGTCAGAAAGAACATTATCATATTAGAATATCCTCGTGTTCCTCACGCTGAGATTTTTTTTTGTCAACTTGTGACATGTCTTTCAAATTCACCTTTGAAGAGGTTTCAAATGTCAGGATTTGGTTGAGCAAGGGGTGAAGGCACTAGAAGAAAGTTTCCAAGCTCTGAAGTTCTTAGTCATCGCTCATTGCTTGTAACCTTATTTCTCACTTGGCAGACATTGCCTTTACTCTCTCTCTTTTTATTTCACCACCAACATCCTGGCCAGCTGTCCCACGGTCATTTAAACAGGGTGCCACTATCTACACAGTATGAACGTTAACAAAGAAAAAAATGTTCCTGGTTCAATAACACTAGTAGAAAAAAATGAGATAGTTATAAGAATGGATAAAGAGGCAAAAAGAAAAAAAGGTATTAAGAAAATTTCTAAGTGCATAAATCTATTTTGGATAGCAGGGCACCTTATGTCAGCAGCCTGTTTTACTTAGAGGAAGCTTTTGACAGTGTTCATGCTTTGGTTGCCTAATAGTATTCTGTCAGGAGTAAATTGGGTTTCTGGTAACACATTTGCTCTAAAAACAGCATAAAAACTAATGACCGTGTCAAGCTATGTACACTGCCGGCAGCAACAGTATGCCAGGCTAATTGCTTAAATTTGGATTTCTGACACTTTTGCTCAGTCAAAGGTTGTGTTTTGAATACTGGCAGACCAGACAAGGAACTCATTGTGCATTTTGTGGATAGATACAAACTCAGAAACAGGCTTCTCTCCCTTCAGAACTCTGATTATTTCAACAATGATAATGTCCCTTCAATTTTCCAACCTGTCATTTCATTACAAAGCACAAATCCTTTCAAACTATGGAAAGGAAAAATTTTGGGGAAAAGCCAATTCGAGAATGGGTTTTGGGAATAAAAGGCTTCTTACACAGTTCCTAGAGTCCTAGTTTTAAATAAAAACTATTGTGTCTTAAGGGAAAAATACTAGCCTTTGATACCAGTAGATGAAAATGTGCAAACCTCATTTACCTCACTTTCTAAAAAAGCTATCCTTTCTCTTCTTGCATTTATTCATGGGTTTACTCTTTAATATTGCCCTTGTACTCTCATTTCTTCCCCTATTCTCCATCCTTTTTTTATTCCATCTCTTTCCTCAGTAAAATTAATATCTGGCATTGGATATACATTTGCAAAGTATGATACATAAAAATAAAGGAAAGATAAAAACTTCCTCAAGATAAAAAACAGATGGAATTTGTCCCCAGTAGACCAGCACTGTAAGAATTGCTGAAGGAAGTTCAAGTTGATATGAACAGATGCTGAAAAGCAACGCCAAAATATATGACAGTGCAAATCTCACCGGTAAAAGCAAATATATAAACAAACACAGGGTATTAGAACACTGTCATGGTTGCATGTAATTCACCATTAACTGTAGTATAAAAGTTAGAAGACAAAAGTATAAAAGAATAACAGTAACAACAAAAATGTGTTAATACATATACAATATAAGAAAAAGGGAACTCTGACATCAATAATGAAGTGGGGGGCTGATGAAAGTAAAAGTATAGGGGTTTTGTATGAGATTAAAGTTAAGTTGTTATCAGTTTAAAAATAAACTGCATTTGATGCAGGTCTCATGGTAACCACAGAGGAAACACCTACTGCAGATACACAAAAGATAAAAAGAATCAAAGCATATCACCACAAATACACACACACACACACACACACACACACACACACACGTTAAGCCACAGAGAGAGTAAGAGAAGAATAAATAAACAAGAGAACTACAAAAGAGACAACGGTTAACAAAATGGCAGTAGTAGGTCCTTATCTACCAATAATTAGTGTTAATGTATTAAACTCATGAATCAAAAGACACAGAGTGGCTGAATGGATAAAAAACAAAAAACAAATTAGAACAAAAAACCAGCACGCTGTGTAAGCTGTCTATAAGAAAGTCATTTTAGATTTAAAGGGATGCAGGGGCTGAAAGTAAAGTCATGATTTCTAGTTTAGAGAAATGTATTTGAAGTTGTCCTAAAGGTCTTGGAAGAGTTCTCAATTCTGGTTCTGTCATTATGCCTCTGTTTTTTGTTTTGTTTTTTTTTTTTTTTCTATACTTAACATCTTATAGAAGTCATTTCTTCCCCTGGGTTTGAAACATGGTGCCACCCACATGAGTTACAAATCTACACATGCAATGTCATACCTCCAAAATTTCTCTTCACTTAGTTGACCTCAAATCATCCAAGGACTATACTCATCAGTGATCACCTCCTCTACCCAAGCACAGATACACATTTTATGACCAGTCACTTTTCATCATGCCCCCTTAAACCAGGTTTTAATGCTTTTTTTTCTTTAGCTCTAATATAGAATCACCTCCCATCTATATTTTGAAGGTTTCACTTTGCTTTAATTTTAAGAAGGTTTACAATAGGAAGCAGAAACATTTTCTCAGATAAAATTATTTGGGAGCATGGAAAGAAAAAATGAAAACAAGGAGAGCTCAGAGTCATATTCATAGAAGTTTGATTCCCTGAAGAGAATGATTTATTTAGAAATTCAGCAGCTTACATCTAGATCCCTGTAATAGCTAGCTTCTTTTTCATATCTTCCCATTTATTTAACTTTTAGGCATTAGAAGAAGAAAATATTCAGATAGGTTATGGAATGAAATCTGTGGCTGACGAGGGGCCAGGGGACTTGCAGAAATGGTAAACAGGTAGCACTTCTTACACTTAAGCCAAGGGCAAGAACTTGACCTTAAAATTTGTAGATTCAAAACTCACTCTATCAGTTCATCAAAAGTTGGTTTTTTTTTTTTTTTGAGAATGGTGCCCGCCAAACCAATATAATAAAAACAATTATGTTTACTAAACATAGACATTCATAGATTTATGAAAGTCAGGTGTCAGCAAGATCACCTTCCGCCTCTTATTGATCTCATTAACCCTGGCTTAACCACCAAATTCAAAGCTTATGACTGTCCCAAGTCCTCTTTTTTCCTTTTATTTCACTAACTTCCACATGATTTCATGCTTTCTTAAATATGGGAGTATTGCCTTTAGTCATCTAGGCTAGTGCAGTAAGCTCTACTTGCTTACCATTTCCACAGACACCTCTAATATTGTGAGACCTTGGTACCTTTACTGAAGACACGGTATCTTGTGTGTGGGTGTGTAGTGTGCACACATTCCACAATGAAGAGTGTGGAAGGTCATGAGGAAGACATAGGGACTCCAGAGACTCTCCATCTCTCTGGTTTCACCTTTCCCATCTTATAATCTTAGGTTCTCTCTCTTTTAGTTGGGCTCACATCCTGTCTCCTTCATGTTGTAGCCTAAGTTCCAAGTTATTGGAATACTCCAACAGTATTTTTCTCCAAAGACTGTTTCATTTCTCAGAGGAGTTCTGATAAATTTTAATGTTTCTAGACAAAAACTAACTTAAAAAGTTGGGGGACGGGTAGAGCTGGTATATGGTTATACCAGCTCAATCTTGCAAGTGCCTTTCCTTCTGGTGACTAGCATACACATGTCCACCAGATAATGTCCCTCTCCCTGTGTCAATTTTCCTGAAAATTGACATTTAATTCTTGATTTTGTAGAATGTATACATGTCTCAGCACATACTTCGACTTCTTTTTCTTTTCACACATTCTTTCTCCAAAAACTCTAAGGTGTGTTCCAGACCTTAGGACCTTAGACCCTCTCTGCATCTTGATATTTTTCAGAGCTCTTTATTTTACAAAACTGCAAGCATTGTTTTATAACAGATGACTTACAGAGATAGCAATACTCCTCCATTACATATTATTATTCATTTAACTATCACCAAGAAATTTATTTTCAATCTCTGGAGTAAATTCCAGTAATCCTTTCTATGCTGACCATGTAACAGATTCTTCAGACATTATTTTAATCTTTCTACCCCATGARTAGCCCTAGCAGTGGCTCTTATGGTTTTTCCATATCAAATAACAGTACTAGGAATTAGYAATGATAATATAAAGGACACATTTCAGAAATATTTTTTCAAGAGAATATAATGAGCAAGTACCTGATGTGATTTACATAAGAGCCACTGCTACATGAATAGCCACTGCTATTCATGGGGTAGAAAGATTAAAATAAATTAGAGTCATGGTGGAAAACATTACTGTCATGTAATTAAATGGGTATTTAACATATATAGGTACGTATTGTGTATCAATATATTTATAAAACACCTTACTTTTTCTGAAGTAATCCTATGTGTACCATGAAAAATAGTAAATTCTCATCACCTGTTTACCTTTAGCCCTGGGAAGAAAGGTGACAAAGTCCTGTATTATTAATTTATTTGGCCAGTTTTAGACCACTGATACATTCCACCAGGCAAATAGTAGCAGACCAATTCTCATTTTCTAATCTTTCTTTGGATCTCTGCTTGGTGTGTGAAGCTTTCTTTTAAATGGATGTAAGTGATGTAAAGGTTAAGAGGAGACAGAAAACCTAATGCTTTAAAGTTCACTTATCATTTAGCTAACATAAGTTCTTGAGCGAAGAGAGTTCACTGAATGCTTATCAGTCCTTCCTATTGTTTGATATCTTGACACCCAATTAACTGGGACTTCAAGAGTTTAGCTCAACTTGAAAAATAAGAAAAGTACAATTCCTTTCTTATTTTTTTACTGTCCCTGAGACACTGTCCTATAAAGGCATATTTTATCACATCATACTTCTGCATTTTTAAACTCTCAATTTTATTAGTTTTATGGAAATTACATCTTAACTAATATCTACTAAGGCTCACAATAGCCTTAAGATAAAAACAAAGTATTTGGAATAGAGGCCACTCTGGGCAAGCCAGCTGGTGTGAATAAGTTCAATTACTAAAATCTCCAGTGTCATGATCCTCAAGGTTTAATTAATTTCTGTGAGAATTGAATATTTCCTGGAGATTTACTATCTTGACATAATTCAAGCCCTCAAAGCTATTAAGAATAGGTGATCTCAAATGGAGCAATGGATTAAGGGGCCACAGTATTAGTTTTTAATGTGCAATACAATTAGTTTAGGGGTCATATACTTGTTGAACGAAAATACTGTGTGAAATGTAATTAGTTGTAAGGTTTATGTTTACATATTTTACTTGCTTTGGATTTTCACATGTTTCCTGTGCATGAGTGCCATGGTTTATTTTCTTTCTCATACTTCTCTGTGAAGACTGCTAACCCCATCATGGACATATTCTTGGGGTAATTTTGCAGCCACATTTTCAAGGTAGATACCTAGGACATGACATATATTAATAAACATTTTATTTATGGATATTTCTAGTTTTTAGATACATTTTTTTATTGGAACATGTCTTATGCCAGGAAATGATAGTGACTAGACTTGGATCTCTGTGCCAGTTCTGTGCAGTTACTGCTCCCTGAGATTGAATGTATCAACCCAGCATCTACACATTACTGTGGCTTTCTCTAGTAACCTCTGATCCCTCCTGGGCTCCAGAACAGAATTCCAAACATAATTCCAAAGTACATGATATTTTATGTAATTTGATCACCAGGGACATCATGCAACTCACAGCACTATTTCCTTTTTCCTTTTTTTTCTAGCTGCCAAGAAACTCCTACCAAATTTGAACTTTAATCCTTACAACTATATTGACACCTGTAGTTGAAATTTTGAGCAGAAAAGTTTTGGAGGTGGAATGCTTACTTTACAAAGGACACTAGGATACAAAATTGAGTAACCTGACATAGCACAGATACCTGGTGGTAGTTATATTAAAATTATATTCAAGAAATATAGCAAGATGTTGGATAAGGATCCTATGAAAACAATTTTAGCCAATGGGAAGCATTTCCTTATAATTTTCTAGTTATATAGACTTGAGATGAGTGAATATGATAGTCCACTGTCAATATAATTTTCAGAGTTTTACCGGTGTTTTTCATAGTTTCATTTTCTATAAGATTTCTATAGGCTGATTACTTTTCTTTAATAACTAACTTAATTAAACCTACATAGAACCTAATTTTTAAAATTTTTAAAAATCTTTCATTATTTTCAGTTAGCCAACATATGGTACATTATTAGTTTTTGATGTAGTGTTCAACAAATCATTAGTTGCATATAACACCCAGTTTTCATCCCAATATGGGCCGTCTTTAATACTCATCAACCACTCACCCCATCCCCCCACCACAGAACCTAATTTTAAGAGTGATAAAAACATTCTGACATTAAAATTAGTTGTTGAAACATAGGGAAAAAACCCTTTCAGACAAAGTTGTATTTAACATTGATCATTAATCATGGTAATGATCAATAATATTTGACACTTGGCAAACTTAAATATTAAATTACATCAAAAGCCTCAAAATCTTAATTGTTTTATCCATCAATATTTATTTGTCAATACTCCAAGTAAG
This sequence comes from Lontra canadensis, assembly GCF_010015895.1. Classification (NCBI taxonomy): domain Eukaryota; kingdom Metazoa; phylum Chordata; class Mammalia; order Carnivora; family Mustelidae; genus Lontra; species Lontra canadensis. Next base: position 818,748 of record NW_022631042.1, read on the forward strand.
TAAATACAGGTATCATTTTTTAACACTAATGAAATTTAAATATATTTTAAGATATTTTATTAAGAAAGTCCATTTCAAATAATCTGAGACATCTTTATTCTTTTCCATTCCTGGTCTTCTTTGAGGTATCTCAGTCTAAGGCTGGCCTATTGCTGTCTTACATTTCAACATTTACCACTCACTTGGCACTGATTACTGAAAGGAGCAGAATTTGCCATCTCAAAATATGTCTTTTTGATGTAAGGATTATTTTAGGTTGATTATTTTTAAGAAACAGCAGACATGAAAAAGTGAGCGAAAGTTATTCTTTTGTAAGACACGTTTATCTTCAAAAGGAAAATCTCCATTTTTAAAGGAGTCTCCCCCTGTGTACCAAGAAGAGAGGATGACAAAATCTCTAGAAACTCTAATCAGTGAGGAAAGCAAAAATCTAAATCTCCATAACAACCTTACACTTGACTACTGTACTTTTCGGGGTAACCACCGATAACTGGCTTCCACTCCTAATCATCTTCTTTTGCTTTTTTGTTGTTGTTGCTGTTGTTGTGTTGTATTTCTATATATCAATAATTATTTTATTTTTTTTTTCAGTGTTCCAAAATTCATGGTTTATGCACCACACCCAGTGCTCCATGCAATACATGCCCTACTTAATGCCTGCCACCAGGCTCACCCAACCCTCCACTCCCCTCCCCTCCAAAACCCTCAGTTTGTTTCTCAGAGTCCACAGTCTCTCATGGTTTGTCTCCCCCTCTGATTTCCCCCAACTCACTTCTCCTCTTCATCTCCCAATGCCCTCAGTGTTATTCCTTATGCTCCATAAGTAAGTGAAACTATATGATAACTGACTCTCTCTTTTTGACTTATTTCACTCAGCATAATCTCTTTCAGTCCCGTCCATGTTGATACAAAAGTTGGGTATTCATCCTTTCTGATGGAAGCATAATGCTCTATTGTATACATGTACTGTATCTTCTTTATCCATTCATACATTGAAGGGCATCTTGGTTCTTTCTGCAGTTTGGCAACTGTGGCCATTGCTGCTATGAACATTAGGGGACAGATGGCCCTTCTTTTCACTACATCTGTATCTTTGGGGTAAATACCCAGTAGTGCAATTGCAGGGTCATAGGGTAGCTCTATTTTTAATTTCTTAAGGAATCTCCACACTGGTTTCCAAAGTGGCTGCACTAACTTGCATTCCCACCAATAGTGTAAGAGGGTTCCCCTTTCTCCACATCATCTCCAACACTTGTTGTTTACTGTCTTGTTGATTTTGGCCACTCTAACTAGTGTAAGGTGGTATCTCAATATGGTTTTGATTTGAATCTTCCTGATGGCTAATGAATGGAGAAGTGTCTATTCATGTCTTCTGCCCATTTTTTGATATGATTATCTATTTTGTGTGTGTGGACTCTGAGGAGCTCTTCATAGATCTTGGATATTATCCCTTTGTCTATAGTGTCATTTGTGAATATCTTCTCCCATTCTGTGGGTTGCCTCTTTGTTTTGTTACTGTTTCCTCTGCTGTGCAGAAGAGTTTGATTTTGATGAAGTCCCAAAAGTTCATTTTCGCTTTTGTTTCCTTTGCCTTTGGAGACATATCTTTAAGGAAGTTGCTGTGGCCAATGTTGAAGAGGTTACTGCCGATGTTCTCCTCTAGGATTTTGATAGATTCCTGCCTCACATTGAGGTCTTTTATCCATTTCAAGTTTATCTTTCTGTATGGTGTAAGAGAATGGCTGAGTTTCATTCTTCTATACATAGCAGTCCAATTTTCCCAGCACCATTTATTGAATAGACTCTTTTCCACTGTTTATTTTATTTTATTTTTTTTTAAGATTTTATTTATTTATTTGACAGACAGAGATCACAAGTAGGCAGAGAGGCAGGCAGAGAGAGAGGAGGAAGCAGGCTCCTGGCTGAGCAGAGAGCCCGATGCAGGGCTCAATCCCAGGACCCTGGAATCATGACCTGAGCCGAAGGCAGAAGCATTAACCCACTGAGCCACCCAGGCGCTCCATCCACTGTTTATTTTTTTCTTGCTTTGTCAAAGATTATTTGACCATAGAGTTGAGGGTCCATATTTGGGCTCTCTACTCTGTTCCACTGGTCTATGTGTCTGTTTTTGTGCTAGTACCATGCTGTGTTGGTGATCACAGCTTTGTAGTAAAGCTTAAAATCAGGTAACATTGATGCCCCCAGTTTTGTTTTTCTTTTTCAACATTTCCTTAGCAATTCAGTGTCTCTTTTGGTTCCATAAAATTTTTAGGATTATTCCTGCTCTTTGAAAAATGCTGGTAGAATTTTCATTGGGAATGGCATTGAAAGTGTAGATTGCTCTAGGCAGTATAGACATTTTAAAAATGTTTATTCTTCCAATCCATGAGCATGGAATCCCCTTCCGTCTTTTTGTGTCTTCTTCAATTTCCTTCATGAGTGTTCTGCAGTTCCTCGAGTACAGATCCTTTACCTCTTTGGTTAGGTTTATTCCCAGGCATCTTATGGATCTTGGTGTTATAGTAAATGGAATTGATTAGATTTTAAACTAAAGACTGTAGTCAAAGAAAAAGAAGGATACTACATCATTCTTGAAGCATCTATCCACCAAGAAGATCTAACTATTGTAAATATTTATGCCCCCAATATGGGAGCAGCCAACTACATAAGACAACTGTTAACCAATATAAACAATCATATTGATATGAATACATTAATAGTAGGGGATCTTAACATGCCACTCTCAGTAACAGACAGATCATCCAAGCAGAAAATCAATAAAGAGCACTGAATGATACATTCGATCAGATGGACCTCATAGATATGTACAGAACATTCCACCCTAAAACAACAGAATACTCATTCTTCTCATGTGCACATGGAACTTTCTCCAGAATAGACCAAATGCTGGGTCACAAATCAGGGCTCAACCAATACCAAAAGATTGAGATTATTTCCTGCATATTCTCAGACCACAGTGCTTTGAAACTGGAACTCGACCACAAGAAAAAGTTTGGAAGGAATTAAAATACTTGGACACTAAAGAACACCCTGTTTAAGAATGTTTGAATCAACCAGGACATCAAAGAAGAACTTAAATAATTCATGGAAACCAATGAGAATGAAGACACATAGGTACAAAACCTATGCGATATGGCAAAGGTGGTCCTAAGAGGGAAATACATAGACATCCAAGACTCACTCAAAAAAAAAAAAAAAAATTTGAAAAATCCAGAATATACCAGCTCTCTTTACATTTTAGAGAACTGGAAAATCAACAATTAATTAAGCCAACCTCATGCAGAAGAAGGGAAATAATCAAGATTAGAGCTGAGATCAATGACATAGAAACCAGAGATACAATAGAACACATCAACAAAACTAGAAGCTGTTTTTTGAAAAAATCAATAAGATAAATAAACCATTGGCCAAACTAATCCAAAAGAAAAGAGAGAGGACCCAAATTAATAAAATTATGATTGAAAAGGAGAGATCACGACTAACACCAAGGAAATAGAAACAATCATTAGAAATTATTATCAATAGTTATATGCCAATATGTTAAGCAACCTAGATGAAATGGATGCATTCCTGGAAACCTATAAACTTCCCAAACTGAATCAGGAAGAAATTGACAACCAATTTCTAGTAACGAGATTGAAGCAGTGATTAAAAACTAACCAAAATTGTTTGGCTATTGCGAACATTGCTGCTATAAACATTTGGGTGCACGTGCCCCTTTGGATCACTACATTTGTATCTTTAGGGTAAATACCCAGTAGTGCGATTGCTGGGTCATAGGGTAGTTCTATTTTCAACATTTTGAGGAGCCTCCATGCTGTTTTCCAGAGTGGTTGCACCAGCTTGCATTCCCACCAACAGTGTAGGAGGGTTCCCCTTTCTCCGCATCCTCGCCAGCATCTGTCATTTCCTGACTTGTTAATTTCAGCCATTCTGATTGGTGTGAGGTGGTATCTCATTGTGGTTTTGATTTGTATTTCCCTGATGCCGAGTGATGTGGAGTACTTTTTCATGTGTCTGTTGGCCATCTGGATGTCTTCTTTGCAGAAATGTCTGTTCATGTGCTCTGCCCATTTCTTGATTGGATTATTTGTTCTTTGGGTATTGAGTTTGCTAAGTTCTTTATAGATTTTGGACACTAGCCCTTTATCTGATATGTCGTTTGCAAATATCTTCTCCCATTCTGTCAGTTGTCTTTTGGTTTTGTTAACTGTTTCCTTTGCTGTGCAAAAGCTTTTGATCTTGATGAAATCCGAATAGTTCATTTTTGCCCTTGCTTCCCTTGCCTTTGGCAATGTTCCTAGGAAGATGTTGCTGCGGCTGAGGTCAAAGAGGTTGCTGCCTGTGTTCTCAAGGATTTTGATGGATTCCTTTCTCACATTGAGGTCCTTCATCCACTTTGAGTCTATTTTCATGTGCAGTGTAAGGAAATGGTCCAACTTCATTTTTCTGCATGTGGATAAAGAAGATGTGGTATATATACACAATGGAATACTATGCAGCCATCAAAAGAAATGAAATCTTGCCATTTGCGACCACGTGGATGGAACTAGAGGGTATCATGCTTAGTGAAATAAGTCAATAGGAGAAAGACAACTATCATATGATCTCCCTGATATGAGAAAGTGGAGATGCAACATGGGGGGTTAAGGTGGTAGGAGAAGAATAAAAAAACAAGATGGGATCAGGAGGGAGACAAACCATAAGTGACTCTTAATCTCACAAAACAAACTGAGGGTTGCTGGGGGGAGGGGGGTTGGGAGAGAGGGGTGGCATTATGGACATCGGGGAGGGTATGTGCTATCATGAGTGCTGTGAAGTGTGTAAACCTGGTGATTCACAGACCTGTACCCCTGGGGATAAAAATATATTATATGTTTATAAAAAATAAAAAATTAAAAAAAAAACCACCTCACCAAAAAACAAGAGCCCAGGACTTAATGGATTCCCTAAAGAATTCTACCAAACATTCAAAGAAAAAATAATACTTATTCTTCTGAAGCTGTTTCAAAAAATAGAAATGGAAAGAAAACTTCCAGACTCTTTCTATGAAGCCAGCATTACCCCGATCCCCAAACGAAGCAAAGACCCCACCAAAAAAGAGGATTTCAGATCAATATCCCTGATGAATATGGATGCCAAGATTCTCAACAAGATCCTAGCTAATAGGTGCCAACAGTACATTAAAAAGATTATTCACCATGACCAGGTGGGATTTATTCATGAGATGCAAGGGTGGTTCAACATTCATAAATCAATCAATGTGATAGAACAAATCAGTAAGAGAAGAGAGAGGAACCACCTGGTCCTTTCAATTGATGCAGAAAGACATTTGACAAGATACAGCACATGTTCCTGATTAAAATGTTTCAAAGGATCGGGATAGAGGGAACATTCCTCAACTTCACAAAATCTATCTATGAAAAACCCACAGCGAATATCATTCTCAATGGGGAAAAGCTGACAGCCTTCCCTTTGAGATCAGGAACACGACAAGGATGTCCACTCTTGCCACTGTTGTTCAACATAGTACTATGTTGAACAAGCCCTAGCAACAGCAATCAGACAACAAAAAGAAATAAAATGTATTCAGATTGGCAAAGAAGAAATCAAACTCTTTCTCTCTTCACAGATGACATGATACTTTATATGGAAAACCCAAAAGACTCCACCCCCAAACTACTAGAACTCATACAGCAATTCAGTAATGTGGCAGGATACAAAATCAATGTACAGAAATCAGTTGCTTTCTTATACACTGACAATGAAAATATAGAAAGGGAAATTAGAGAACCTTTTTTTGTTTTAACTGCAGATGGTATTTAAGGTGGTGGCTTGGGACATTTTGGGGCATTAACTCAGTTTTTCTGGGTATCTCTCATGTATACTGGAGATACATATGTTATTAAATTTGTTTGTTTTTCTCATATGAATCTGTCTTTTATTATATAGGTCTTAGAAAAGAACCTAGGACGGTAGGGGGAAAATTATTATTTACCACTTTGAACTTCTCCCATTTTGGAACTTCTCCCAATGCCTTCATTGTTCAGAATGAAAAGAAGCTTCCTCAGCAGGGAATTTGTAACAAATTGTGTTCTTATCAAAAACACATAGTTGATTAAAAGACAAACATGTGAAAACTAGGAAATGATGTGAAGAATAATCCCTCAGACTCAACCAAGTCTCACAAGTTAAATTTTACTTAGCATTCACAGAATAAAAATACCCATTGGTTTCTTACTGATCTGACAAAGCCAATCTCCATAGGGAAATGGTTAAAAAGAAAAATGGAAAAGTAAATATTCCTATCTTGAATAAAATTCTACATTTTACACAATGATAACTTTATTTAGTTTTTAATGCACACGAAGAGTACAAACTTTGCATATGGAAAACGTCATATTGAAAGACAGATGCTCAGTGAAATTAAGCATTCTGCCCACAGAGAATTAAAAACACTTCTGGGAGAGGATTTAGCTTATATTAAAGTGCCCTCTTGAGGATGAAAACTTGACTACATGACAAAAAATTATTAATGAAATACCAAAAGCTCTCATTGAATTATCAAAATAAATGTCTTCAAATGGTCAAACTTGTATCAGAACTAATGAAGGTATACCTATGTTTTTTCTCTTTCTTTCTTTCTTTTTTTTTAACTTTTTTTTTTTTTTTTAAAGATTTTATTTATTTATTTGTCAGGGACAGAGGGAGACAGAGTGAGCGAGCACAGGCAGACAGAGAGGCAGGCAGAGGCAAAGGGAGAAGCAGGTTCCCTGCCAAGCAAGGAGCCCTATGTGGGACTCGATCCCAGGATACTGGGATCATGACCTGAGCCAAAGGAAGACGCTTAACCAACTGAGCCACCCAGGCATCCCTCTTCTTTCTTTCTTTCTTTCTTTCTTTCTTTCTTTCTTTCTTTCTTTCTTTTCTTTCTTTCTTTCTTTCTTTCTTTCTTTCTTTCTTTCTTTCTTTCTTTCTTTCTTTCGTGTAAAGAAGTGATAATTTGCCTGCCTTCGTTCCTACTGATTCTCTTTAAAGGTGAAAAATTCTGCAAGAACAGCTAGTATATCTAAACGGTAGGAGGTTTTTTCCATATCTCATTGTTTAATAAATAGAACATTTGTTATTGTGAAAGAAATATTACTTTCAAGAACTCTTTTTAATTTCTGACAAGAAAAAGAACTTCCTGTGAATTGATTCTATTTCAGTCTCAGACCTTGACAAGGCTTAGTTTTGAGTGAAAGATGTTGTGTGTTTCTCTTTAATCAGTTCACAAAGTTTATTGCTGAATCACCAGATTTTCAATCCAGAGTGGTTCGGTAGCTCTCTTGAGGCTGCCATTACAGTTATGATGCATGTAGATCTCAATGTGTTCTTGAATTCCTGGCTGCTAGGATGTTTTGTGAAGCTATCCTTCAGAGTGGTTTTCCTACTTGCACAGCATCCTGGACAGGTCTCTCTTCTTGGCACTTCCCTTGACTTTAAGGAAATACCTTTATTCTTCTGCTATATATATACACACACACACACACACACACACACACATATATATGTACATATATATATGTGTGTGTGTGTGTGTGTGTGTATTTCTACCTTTTTGTTTCTTCAGCATGCTCATTATGTACTTGAAACTTCTCCAAGTGTTTAAGCTCTCAAAAATAAATGCAAAGACATCTACAAGCACTTTCTTTTTTTTCAGTCCTAACATTCCTCTCTTGTGACAATGAGCATAAAACCTCTGATCAGCATAAAGAGGAAGAAGGAAAAGGGAAAATTTCAAGGGAGAAATACATGCTATTTCCTCAAAAAAACATTGAAACAAAGATTAGGATCCTTAGAATACTATTAAACATGTAGCTATAAAGGATTATAAATATATAGGCAACTAGATGACACATATGCTAAAAACAAATTTCCTATAAAATTCAGATGCCTTATTATATTACTATATTATATATATACATACATATATATGATTATATAGCCAATGTATTATATATACATACATATTATTACATCTACAATATATTGTTTTTCCCAGATTAAATGAACACCTCATTTTTAGAGGTTTGTCTAGAACAAAATGCTAAATAGTAACTTTTTTGACGGTATATTCTCTGGTTTAAGTTTGGAAATAGAGGTTAATAAAATTACCAGATGTGGTCTGTCATTTCTCCAAAAACCAAATGTTTTAGTTAATCTCTAATCTTCTTGCTTTGTGTTTTAAAATGGCAAGAACAATAACTTATTCTTGGTGTCTGAGAGATAGCTCTTTGTCTCTTATAGCTTTTAACCTAAGTGGTGCATAAGAATTTCTCCATTTTCTCCGGCCCTGTACTTTCTTTGGTTTGTTCAGATATCCTGTGTAGTCATATGACTATTAAATACTTACACTTCAGTTTTAACTTTGTCTTTAGACTGAGGTATCAACAATGTATCATTAAGAGAATAAACAAAAATATTTTCAAACTCAATCAAATCTCAATCTCTTCTTATCAAGTTGAAGTAGTAAACAAGATAATTTAAATTACTCTTGTGGGAGAGCAATACATGTGTACTGAAGTTCATCCTACATAAATACAAACCAACCCAACTAGCCAAAGCTTTCTTTCAAAATGGAAGTCTAAAAGACAGCATTAGCCAAAATGATTAGAAAAAATTAATGTAGCATATCCCACAGTTTGAACTGTTAATACCAATCAGGCATGACCAATACTATTGAGGGGACATAGGAATAACTTTATTAAGACTATCAATCCATAATTTGCCTCTAGGATCGATCAATTATTTTTACAGATCATATGAGATGGTAAAAAAGGGATTTATGTGTACTAATATACCTGTATATTATAGATTTTTAATTAAAATTAACATTTTCTGGTGCCCTCAGATAGCTGATGTTGTTGTAAATTAATGGCTTGAGTGGGCTTAGGTAATTCTAAATATTTCCATCAAGCGTGCACAATTAAAACCAAAAAGTAAGTACGCATTACATTTTTTTCCTGGATCATTTCCAAATGTGAAGAATTCCCTATGCAGACATCACATTCATTCCAAAAGAACACTCAGATAGGGGTAACAACCATAGAATGCTTTCATTATAATTTTCTAATTTGAGCCATGTGTTCACGTGAAAGCCTTCTACAATTGTTTATACCAAATCCTGCTAACTGTAATACTGCTTTTAAGTTTTATTTTAGCAAGCTTAGTTATAACCAAATATCATGTATCAGGATTCAACAAATCCCCCAGTCATTTTATCAGTGCAAACTACCTTGGGTCCTCTGATGGGCCAGTGCTAAGAGACCCTGGTCCTTCCATCACCCAGAGTCATAACCTTCTCCTTTAATGAAAACTATTTTAATTGGAACTAGCTCTTAAATGATTGTAGATTTATCTTTATAATAATCAGAATTGTAAAGTCTGTAAGGCTCGCACAAATTAAATGACTCTTTAGTCATTCTTTTATAGTTTGAAGAGTTGGCAAAACATTCAGAGCACCTGATCTCGTATATGAATCCCTTAGAATTTTAGTAGATTCACTATCTCTACCTTTCCATGATATTCTTAGTCAAACTTCCGTACATTTTTTACTCACTTTATTTTTTCCTTTTTTCTGAATAATTCAAATCTTTTTTTCCCCACTTTTCAACCCCACTCAGGGCAGTTTGACATGATTTGTCCCCATACACAAAGAAAAGTCAATTGGCATAAGGTATCAGTTATGCAGGATCAATTAGTTCTAGAGATGTGTTGTACAGCATAGGGTTTTTAGTCAACAACTATTGTGGACTTAAAAATAGTTAAGAGGGTAGATCTCGTGTCAGTGTTCTTACAACATACATACGAGCAAGGTAACTTTTTATGGTGACGTATGTTTATTACATTGATTATAGTGATTGCTTAACTGTGTGTGTATATTCATACAGCCATGGAGTTTTACATGTTAACCATGGGCAGGTTTTACATATCAATTATACTTCAATAAAGCTGTTGAGAAAAGAAAATGTCAAAAAAAGTTTTCTCAATTATTTTAATATATTCTATATTTATATTTACATTTATATTTACTTAAAAAGTGGTATCACAATTTTTTTTTGCATTTTATTTAACATGCTTGGCATTTAAGCTGGATTATGGATTAAATAGGCTTGGGAATGTAACTACCACTTACAATATAGTTTTTCATTAGGAAAATATGTTTTGAGTGCCAAACAATTGAATTATTTTGATACATAAACCTATATTGGGAGGGATTACTTTAATTCTTTAATACATTTAAATTGCAGAATTCTAGGTAATAAGAACAACTGAAGACTTTATGCCAAGGTGCCTAATGGTGACCAAAGGTGACAACTAATACCAAGAGAAATAAAGTCACAGAAGGAGCTGGTACAAATTTTAATACAGCATCAACCACTACTTCTGAAAAAAAAAAAAAAAAAAAAAAGGACATGGATTAGAAGAAACTTCCACACTGTCATTAAAGTAGATCTATATCATTTGCAGTCACAAGATTTCAGTAATCTCATAATGAATATTTTTAATATTTAAGGACAGAGTCAGGTAGTTTCTGTTGTTGTTGCTGTTGTTGTTTTAGGCTATGTGTTACATACTTCTACTTTTTTTCTAGCTTAACAGGCTGGAATTTATTCCTTCTATCTACACCTCTGCAAAAGCTGAAGCTAAGTAATGGTTCTGAACAAGTCTGAACATACATTTGACAGTATTAACATAGGGAAAGGACTTCTTTTTTTCTCCTGCGCAAAATCCATTTCAACAAGGGTACAGAACAGAGTTACCAATAAAGAATCCATGTTTCAAAAATCACTTGCATTCCTTCTCCTATGGCTTATGTCATTACTGTATTTACTATGATCTGACAGGAATCATGTTTATCAATACAAGTATTTACCAACTCCCTTTTGGAAATGAATATGCCCTTCCACATACAAACTGAATCACCATGGGAACTCTATAATTGTAGCACCCCGGGACTACCTCTTGGTTACTTTCATTTTTGTTAAGAGCGACAAAAATAGCTAAGACCCCCTGTCCTTTAGAATGTGGTTGATTCAGACATGTTCCAGACATGGGATCTACCAACAGTAAGTGGCATCCATCTACTTTCAGCGTTTGCACAGCTTCACCCCCAGGGACTGCCTAGGAGTCAACCTGGCCATGCTGGTTTCTCATTCCCATTGTCCTTCTCTTTCTTCCTCCCAAAAGCCTCAGCCATTACTTAAATTATTGAGTCAGGAAGAGTTATAAGAAACGCCATAGTGTCAACTGCAAAGGTTACACAGGTGAGATAATCGGCAGGACTCGTGAATATCTGCATGAGGTTCTAATAAAGGTAAATGATACTGTACAGAATAAAAGAAAAGCACAGGCAAGTGACAGGGCCCAACAGACTGGAAGCTTGACTCCCCTGGAACATTTCTCACTTATACAGTGAGTACTGTGTACTTTGTCTCCAGACCACAAACCACCTAGATGTGTGTGAGGAGCTGTATTAGTTTCATGTGGCTGCTGAAACAAATTACTACTGACCTGGTGTCTTGAAACAACAAAATATGTGATCTACAGCTCTGGAAGCCAAAACTCTGAAATCAGCATCACCGGGTCAAAGTCAGGTTTTCAGCAAGGGCTATGCTCCCTATGGAGTCTCTAAGAGACAGTCTGTTCCTTGCCTGTTCCAGCTTCTGGTGGCTGCTATTCTTTGGTTACTAATGGATGAATGGATTGACCACAGTGTCTGTGACACTCCAATCTTAGCCTTCATAGTCACCTTGCCTTCTACTCTTTTGTGAGTCTCATATCTTCCTCTACCTTCATCTTATAAGGATATATGTGATTGTACTTAGGACTTATTTTGGTAGTCCAAGATACTTGTCCCTATTGCAAGATACTTGGCATAATCACATCTCCAAAATCTTTTTTTCTCTTTTTTTTTTCCATATAAAGTAACATTATCAGTGTTCAGGGACTAGGATGTGGATATCTTTTGAGGAGCTCTTATTCAGTTTATCACAGGAAACTTGATTGCAGAAAGTCAATCAATACTTCCACTGTGGTCTTGATTCACAGTCTACTGGTCACATTGATAGGACAGGCTTGCTAAACTTTTGGGCCAGCAATAATAAATAAATAAACAAGCTGGCCCTTGGTGTTGCCAGAGGCATTTCAAAGATTAAGCAGTACATTTTAGATTACTAGGTAGCCAATTCATCCACCAGAAGCCTATCCAGTCACTACCAATATTCCAGGTACACTCAGAGCTTAAACATGGAGGTATCCCAATCCAGCAATAAGATAATTGTATCTTACTCAAGGGAAATTTAAGAGAACAATTTAAGTGTTCTTATTTGTTTCAGGAAGCAAAAAGAGGTTCAGTTAGGGAAAAAATATGAGACGGGTCCTCATATATCAGGATGAAGAGAACATACAGAGCTTTTGTTCAAAATGGGCATCCAAGACCAGTGACAGTATTCTCCCCAACTAAACGGAACCTAAACAACTCTAATAACCACAATAACAGCAATGAAACTTCAAACATTGCAACTACATTGTAATTCTACTCCAGCAACTCCTGTTGAAAATGTTGAAAACCTGACAGTAAACTTTTATAATCATCTGTTACTCTCCACCTTTCTGATATACCAAATCACCAGATTTTCCCACCTCAGAAATTCTGTTTTTTTTCTCCTGTTTATCCCTTTATTTCCACTTCCAAAGCTGTTTTTCAGGCTATATTTTCAAGGGAGGTGAACTACGCTTGCTACTGTCGTCATTGTAGCCTTTTCTTATCTTTGCTTTTATCTGTTGCTAGAATTCTCTTCCTAAAATACAGATTATTCTATAGTACTTTCATCTCAGCAATATTTTCCTGAATTTTACCTTCAAAATCTCCTTGAAATATTCTGCTTGCTTTGTGCTTTTTGCAGAAGAGTAAGCTTTTATTTTCTTCGATAAGTTATTATATGGTTAGGTCCATGGTTATTTACTTAAGGCACCAATAAAAGCCTCTTTGTCCTCATCTCATTGATTTTGGGCAACAAAGCACACACAAAGCAGAAAAAGATCTGTCCTTAAAAACACATTAGTATTTACAAAATGGAGAAAATCTAAACATACTAAATTTCTGTGTCTTTCGGGGCTTACTGGGTAAACTTACTATACAGAATAGGAGGAAAGCCTTACTGGGTAAGCCATATAATGTAGTGCAGAATACACAGAGTAGAAAACTCCAGGCAGAACTCCAGGTGAGCATCAGCAGATCGTGAGGAGATATTGTTATTATGTATTATGTCCTTGTATATGTGACTTACACAAGGCTATTTTAGAAGGCTGTAACTCCGAAAAATAATGTTTTTGGAAGTAAGTATGTAAAAAAATAAGAGAATTTTTTATCTGAAGAGGCAAAAGAAAATCTCAAACAATTGTTTTCATATTTATTTTTTTTCATATTGTGAGAGAGAAGAAAAATCTAACCATACCAGAAATCTCATAATTAGTTATATACATCACGCATTGACTCACTGTATGTAAAACACATATGTATGCTGGAAAAAAAAACAAACAAAAACCACACAAAGGACAGAAACAAAAACAAAACAACAACTAAAACGGCACAGGCTTTTTGAAAGAATGGTGTTTCCATGCCACCTGTGATTCACTTGCAATTCAACCAGACCCTGACCCTCACCAAAATATCTAAATAGGTTAGCACAGCCAACCTTCAAACTAGTTCCAGTTTATAGAAGAAATTACATGCTTAGTGACATGGAGCGCATATTTCCTGTTTTCTTTTTCTGTTACATAAAGAACATAGGTGGGGAAAAGGGCACTCGTTATACCATAACAACTGCAAACATATTGCATGGCCAATAAATTATTTTACTAATATGTGCCCTTAGGGTGTCTGCAGATTATCCATAAGAAATTTGAAATTATTTGAAAATCACTGTTGTGGTATTTCCATACAAGCTTATATTAAAAATTAACCTACCCTCACTCTTCCTAATCAAGTAGTGACATGCTCCAGTTAAAACTTGATATACTGGATAGTTACTTGATAAAGGTCATGCAGTTCACATATATATTTAATGACACATTGCAGAAAAAAGCATTGTTGTGATCCACAAAGAAAGTAAAACATACATATATATCACAAATATATTTTAGTTAGCTGCAAAGTAGAAAACCAACAATATATAGATAGAGCCTAGCATTTAAAATTAGAAGTCTGGGCTTTAAGTCAAAGATCAATTCACTAACATGTTTTGAATATCAATTTACTAATTTATAAAATAAAGCGGATAACCCAGGATAAAATTTGGTAATATAAATACAAAATTTAGACAGTTGCAACCCCAGAGAGATCTGCCTTCAAATCCTGGCTTCATCATTTACTAACAGTGACCTTGGGCAAATATCATTTATTAAAAATCAAACCTGTTAAATAACAATTCTAATGACCTGTACACATTATGAAGTTATTTTAAGAATTAAATTAATGGGTGAGCCTGGTGGTGGGTATTATGGAGAACACGTATTGCATGGAGCACTGGATGTGGTGCATAAATAATGAATCTTGGAACACTGAAAAAATGTAAAATAGAATTACAAAAAAAAAAACTTAATTAGTGTATAAAAAGCATAGTAAGGGCTAAGTAAAAGGTAATACTTATCAGTATTCCTTATTTGAGAAGTATTTCTTCTCTTTCCCTTCCTAATACAAAATAGTTACAATAAGGACACCTTTATTCTAGAGTTGTGAGGACAAAAGGAGACAATGTGTATAGAACTATTTTAGCAAACACAAAACAACATCTATTATTTTATTTTTTCATGATGTGTAGTTTTAAATTAGACCAGTGACCAATGGAGACATACACAAAAGTCCTAGATAGACATGACCTCAGTTTAACTAATTCAATGTTTTAAAATATTTGCCATGTGAAAATTATATTATTGGCAGATGAAGGATATATTTGCTTGAATGTGCTCCCTAATTTCTATGCCCATATTTTAAACCTTTCACCAAACTTTAACTCAGAACATAACTCTTGCACTTCCACGACTGTGCTCTTGCTCATTTTCAGATGTATCCTAGAGTTTATGAAGTTTAAATAGTCTAGGGGCTGCCTGGGTGGTTCAGTGGGTTAAGCCTCTGCCTTCAGCTCAGGTCATGATCTCAGGGTCTTGGGATCGAGTCCTGCATCGGGCTCTCTGCTAGGCAGGGAGCCTGCTTCCTCCTCCCTCTCTCTCTCTGCTTGCCTCTCTGCCTACTTGCGATCTCTCTCTGTCAAATAAATAAAATCTTAAAAAAAAAAAAAAGAAGTTTAAATAGTCTAAGAGACTAAAGTGATTACTGAAAGCACAGTTTTTAATCTGATATTATCTGCTTTTCTTCACTACCAGAACACCTAAGAGACTTGAGAGTAGTTTATAATCTGCAATAACCAAGTAGATAAATGTTAACTATTTTTGAGGCGTTCAATGATGCAGGGGTGGCTGGCTACTCTATATCTGAGCTAATTAAATCTACGTGCTAAATCTTACAGACTGTTTCCCTGGTAACTGCAAAGCAAAACAGTCTTTCTTGTTTGTCTTCCATGAGATCATCACTGAAATAACGAGACATGCAGTATTAGATTCATGATTGTCTACTACCTTTTCCCATAGCTTTGGAGATGGCAAAATTGTTTTAAATTGCCATGAAGACTCTTAACCAACATTGTCGGAGAAATGGCTTGTATATGCGGTAATTTTCTTGCTGATTTAAACTTAATTTCTAAGGGCTTATCTTTTTTTTTTTTAAATAGACTTGATAGATTTCCCAAGTATAATATGTGTCCCTTATCTACTTAAATACTGTGAATAAACATAAGTTAGACTTATCTTAATGAGGTAGGGTATCATTAAAATGATCAAATGTTATATTGAACAGCAAAAGAGCAAAGGCCTCAAGGGCAAGTAAACTCTTTGAAACATGTTGAAAATACTAATCCTTTTGCCTTTCCACAGACTGACCTTTTTTGTGTGTTTTGATTTTTATAATTACTCTCTTTCATTCACAGTCAAACTATCCTTATCTAGGTGCCGAGCTTCTAAAGAGCAAGACTGTCTCATTAATCATCCTATATCTCCCCCACCCTACTTTGATCTGTTGGCTACCAGCAGCTACTGAGTTCTTCCCAATTCATCTTTCTTATTTACCATTTATAAGCTTCTGTGAGCTGGGATACTGCCTTATCAAACTTGCCAAAAAATTGCTCAGAAGTGTTGTAGGCTCTGAGACAGTGTCTGAGGTCCTGTCTTAGCACATGGACTTCCTGACCTCAGGACTGATGTGTACCTTCCTAGGAGCCCTCTGGATATTTGAGGTTGCCACGTTACTGTGATTGGCTTTAAGCAGTTTTGCTCATATGGGTTTGTTACAAAGATGTCTGGTTTGTATGATAGTTTAGATGTCACACCCACTTTATAAATTATACAATGCTATATTGGCTGTCTGAATTTTAAAATATTACCTTAGAAAACTAGCTTAAATAAAGCAATAAATAATCTATATAGGGCCAAAATCCTTTAATTCAAATAATGACAGTGCATATCTCCATTTACCAAATCCTTCCATAAACACTTTTGCAATGATTTGCAACAGAGCACAGTATTGTTTCTGATATTTGCCTACACTAATTAAGAGAAAGATGGGCTCACACACACAGTTTTTCATATAGTTTTACTATACCAGATGACAGCTAATACATTCATATGAAGAACACTTGGGAATCCATTGCCTCTGTTCCTTTATCAGACATAACATGTGATGCACCATATGTAAAGCTGACAGTTGCTATTGTTTAATCACTGTTCAGAGTAGAAGCAGATAAAGCATTATTTATCATTATTGGGATTTATATCAGTATTGTCTTTTGCAGTTTTTAATACTGAATCAATGCAAATATTTCCTGCTTAATTTTCTAAAACTGAATCAGGAATAAATGGAAATCCAACAATCAGTATAACAAAATTGAACTTGTAGTCAAAAAACTACCAACAAACAAAAGTCCAGGACCAAATAGATTCACAAGTAAATTCTACCAAACATTTAAAGAAACGTTAATATCTATTCTTCCCAAACTATTCCAAAAAATAGAAGAGGAAAGACAGTTTCCAAATACATTTTATGAGGCCAGCATTACCTAGATACCCAAACCAGAAAAAGACACCACAAAAAAAGAAAATTATAGGCCAGTATGTTTGATGAGCATAGATGGAAAAATCCTCAACAAAATATTAATAAACCATATTCAACAATACATTATAAGGATATTTCATGGGCGCCTGGGTGGTTCAGTGGGTTAAAGCCTCTGCCTTCAGCTCAGGTCATGATCCCTGGGTCCTGGGATCGAAGCCCGCATCAGGTTCTCTGCTCAGCAGGGAGCCTCCTTCCTCCTCTCTCTGCCTGCCTCTCTGCCTACTTGTGATCTCTGTCTCTCTCTGTGTCAAAAAAATAAATAAAATCTTAAAAAAAGAAAGAAAGAAAGAAAGAAAAGTTTATTTCACTACAATCAACAGGGATTTATTCCAGGGATGCAAGGATGGTTCAATATTCACAAATCAATCAACATGATATATCACATGAACAAAATGGAAGATGAAAATCAAATGATCACTTCAATAAATGCAGAAAAAAGCATTTGAAAACATTCAACATTCATGATTCACGATTCATGATAAAACTCTCAACAAAGTTGGGTTTAGAGGATACATATTTTAACATAATAAAGGCCATATATAAAAAACCCACATTTAATATACCCAATGACCAAAAACTGAGAGCTTTTCCTCTAAGATAAGGAACAAAACAAGAATATCCACTTTAGCTCTTTTTCTTTCAATATAGTATTGGAATTCTTCACCAAAGCAATCAGAGAAGAGAGGGAAGTAAAAGGCATCCATACCAGTAAGGAAGAAGAAGGAAGAAGTTAAAGTGTCATTATTTGCAGATGACATAATTCTATACATAGAAAACTCTGAAGACTCTACCAAAAACCTATTTAAAGTACTGAATGAACTTAGTAAAGTTGCAGGATACAAAATTAATATACAGAAATTAGTTGCATTTCTGTACAATAATAATGGAGTAGCAAGAAGAGAAATTAAGAAAATAGTTCCATTTATAGTTACACCAATGGAAATAAAATACCTAGGAATGAACTTAACCAAAACTGTGAAAAACAAGTGCTCTGAAGATTATAAAACGCTGCTGAAAGATATTGATGATGACATACACAAATAGAAAGATAGTCCATGCTCATGGATTGGAAGAATTAAGATTGTTAAAATTTCCATAGTACCCAAAGCAAGTTACAGATTTAATGCAATGCCTATCAAATTATCTGTAACACCTTTCTAGAGAACTAGACCAAATAACCTTAAAATTAATATAAAACCACACAAGAATTCAAACAGCCAAAACAATTTTTGTGAATGAAGAACAAAACTGGAGGTTTCACAATCCCAGATTTCAAGATACACTATAAAACTGTAGAAATCAAAGCAGTATGGTACTAGTACAGAAATAGACACAGTGATCAATAGACGAGGATAGAGAGTTCAGAAATAAACCCACACTTATATCATCAATTAATCTATGACAAATGATTAAAGAATATACATTGGGGGAAAGACTTTTTAATAAAAAGTGCTTGGAACACTGAACAGCTGCATGCAAAATAATGATTACTTATTAATTTTTTTTTTTTGCCTCTGCCCCACCCCGTGTGTAGCAATTGTTTCTGACAGCCACTTTTTAAAAATTTAGTGAATTTCATAATCATTTGAAGTCTGGCATTTCTATTATTCATTTCCCATTTTTTATATTTTATTTTGAGGCTAATAGATTAATATTCTCCCTCAGTAGATTACTAAGTAATGGGAAATATAAGAATTCATCTAAGAATGTTGGCAGTTTGTCTCCTACATCACTGAAATAGTTTTTAAGTAAGTGTATTATTATAAAGAAGAATTTACAAGGAAGATAAAACTAAAGGAAAAGTAATGTTCTTATTAACTGTTTTGAGTTCTATAAAAATAATTGTAATGGAAAAAAATTAGAAATTAAAGATAAATGCAATCAACCATAAATATTAGTTTATCTATAATTAAATAAGAATTTTAGGATGTCCTATTTTACCATAAGAAATCAAAAAAGGAATAATTTCTCCATGTTATGCTTCCATTTGAGGTATGTAGTTAAAGGAACATGGACTCAATACTTAAAACTGTTGAAATAAATCAATATAACTGTAGATACCTCTCCCAAGTTATTTCCTCACATCTTTCAACAACAGCTGTCCTCCTTTACACCATCCTTTCCTTTCATTCTGAGTCTCCACTATTCCTAGTATATTGTGCTTTATTTTATATTACTAATGTAGAGATCACAGGCAATGGGGAGACAGTTACATAATGGTGTTGACTCCCCTCACGGTTCCTGAAGATACTGTGAACTTTAGTAAGTTTAAACTGGACCAGACCTTCTCAGCAGTCAAGGAAAAATATAGTGCTATATTTTTCTATCAAAATTATCCATCAATGTTATGTATAGCTTGATGAACTATAATTAATGTTGATCTGTGGTACCTAGGAATGTTCTTAAGAGACTAAATGCTAATGGGTCTTTTCACAAAGAAACAATATATTTTTTTCTTTTTCTTTTCCCCCTTTCTTTCTTTCTTTCCTTTCTTTTTTTGGGGGAATATCTATAGGAGATGGTAGATGTTAACTAAACTCAATGTGGTAATTATTTCGTACTAAACACAAGTCAACTTATTATGCTGATTAGCTTAAACTTACAGAGTGCTGTATGGAAACTATATCTTAAGAAAAGTGGAAAACAAATTACATAAATTAAAAAATTGCACTCTCCTCACATTAAAAAAAAAATCATCCAGAAAAATCTTATTTCATTTTGGTAAATACATGAAATTTTCTTGCTTTCAGAGAGGAAATTGAAGGGTGTTTTTCAAAGTTTTATTTAGATTATCTTTGACATTAGTAAATATAGATGCACTGTATTTGTATTACGCAAAATGTTGTTAAGCACATAAATAAATGATGCTGTGCTTTAGCAATTATTTGAGTGAATTTAAGTTTGTAAGGTGAATGGACTAAATACCATTAAATATAGAGTGCTTTCCCTTTGTCTTCATTAGTTCAGATGCAAGTTGTAACTTACACAATCACAGAGTTTAGGAAAGACCGAGTAATAAAAGACATACACATATTAGATATCTCAAGATATCAGTTCTTTTCATATCAGTCAATATACAGAGAGACAGATGGTCTCCCCTTTATACGTTTGATTCTTTTTTTTAAAATTTTATTTATTTTTTTGATAGAGAGATCACAAGTAGGCAGAGAGACAGGCAGAGAGAGAAGGAGAAGCAGGCTCTCCACTGAGCAGAAAGCCCGACACGGGTCTTGATCTCAGGACCCTGAGATCCTGACCTGAGCAGAAGGCAGAGGCCCAATCCACTGAGGAACCCAGGCACCCCTATATGTTTGATTCTTCATTAATAATTAGTTCTGGTGTTTTATTATTGCCTTTATGTCAAAAAAGTAGTTACTACACATGACTTGTTACTCACAAGAAAATGAGAAAGGTAGAAAGAACACTAAAGGCCCCATACACACACACACACACACACACACACACTTTTATTCCGATGCATCCTCAGCTTGCTGTGTGAATGTTTAAGAGAAGCTGAAGGCACCTCAGGAGCAAGAAAGCACATGTTTCAGCCTCTTAATCACATCTACCCTTTGACATTCCATTGCAACAAGCCACAGTGCATCCTGACCTTGAACTACTGTTACACAGCTTGAAAGGATTTACATATGAAAAAGATACTGTGTATTTAGTTGGTAGAAAGCCAAGTGTTCAGTGAGAAACAATAAAAATAAAGTGAATGAAACACATTATTTGCCTGGAGGACAGGCCTGCTTTTCTGCCTTGTGAATTAATCCTCAGAGATCTTTGACTTCCTGGATAGAGAGTACTGGGTTTAATATTTGTAACATTAGATCATATTTTCAAAACGTATTTTTAAAAAAATATATAAAATTGACTGAATTTGTACAAAATCCATGTAATTCTTGCACTGAAGTCAATCTAGAACATTTTTGAGGGGAAATTGAGTGCATCTGTCCATTCATTCAGCCATTATATTTATTAAGTGCCTGATACGGTTCTTTGTATTAGAATACAGCAGTGAATGAAGAATTAACTACTGGGTATTTCCTTAAGTTTATAGTCTAGACAATGAACTTAGTCACCAAAACCAACGGAAGGGTAGTAAAAACAGTAGGTTAAATAGTGATAAGTACTGTAAATGAAGATAAAGCAGAGAGTAAGTGTTGTGAGGGGTGGAATGGGGGTGAGTTGTAGATAGATTGCTGGAGAAAATCTCTGTTTAAGATCACATCTAAGTACAATAACAGAAGGACAAGGAGGAAAGGATTATGGGGTACTGGGTCCATGAAGCCGTGAGTATGAGCGGTGGGAGGATCCATGTGTGCTCAGAGAAGGAAAAGGAGGGCAGAGGACTTGGAAAAGACTGAGTAGGGAAGAGTAGGCAAAGTGGAGGCCAGATCTGTAGTCCACTGTAAAAATTTTGACCTTTCTGTAAAGTGACATGGGTGTCATTGGACGTTTTAAGAAGTAGAGTAATACAATTAAACATATGTATTGAAAGGGTTACTCCAGTGCTTTACTGAGCTAAGAATATGGAGGAGGGAATGGATGGGAAAGGATTAAAACAGGGACACTACTTAGGAGTCTGTTGCAGGTGGTTGAGGCCAAGGTGGTAAGTGTGGACATGGTGTGAGGTCACCAGATTCAAGTTATATTTGAAGGTTGCCAGTGAGTGTGGGGTGTGACACAACAGAGAAGTGGAACTCTGGGGATTGTGCAACATAAAGGTGTGAATTACCAGCAAGAAAAATGGAAAATATAGGGGGGCAGATTGTGAGGGAAACTGAGTTTAGTGTTTTTGAACATGTGTATTATGAAATACCATTATATGTTCAAGTGGAAATGTGGAGTAGGCAATTTGACACGTGAGTCTGGATTTCAGAAAAGACCTGAAAAACAAGAGATGTAAATTAAAGTAGAATGAGCCTATAGATAGTACTTAAACACTTCAGCATTGTCCTCTAATGCACAAATAAACAGAAGTGGTAAATGATCAAAGAACAAATTTTAGAAACTCAGAACATTACAATCAGCTCTAAAAATGTCAGCTTATCTCACACCTCATAGGATTACAGCCCAAATTTGCCATTGTTATGAAACATAATTAGAATAGAACTGTGAGTTTTTGTATGACTCCTTTAGTCATTGTAATAAATTTTTAACCAGGTGGACTTATAATAACTAGCAGACAGGACATTTCAACATTTTTTGTGTGTGGCTATTAATGGGTCTTCAGTATCAAAAGGTTTTAATGAAATAAGGACATGACCTTATTCCATAACACAATGTATTCACTTCAGCAGCAATTTTTATAAATCTATTAACATATGCCCATAAATAGCTTATTGATTACTATATATTCTACTTGGTCAATATCAAATTTTTAATATTGATTCTGTTGTCTACAAGGTTGACTAAAGATACAAGACTAAACTATTTTGAGACAATGTTACTCTTCAAGGTTATAAGAGTTGGAGCAATGAGTACCTAACAAATGCTGAACAATGACTAATTAATTGCTAATGAAACACAAATTAATTACAAAGAACATTCAAGTTTCAGATTATGAGCTATCACAGATGAATTATAATGTATTTAATAAAGATACAGAATGCAAACTCATCAATAGCTAGAAACATTGACTATACCATTGAATAACTTGTGGATGATAATGAGGTATCACTGACAGCCTATTCATAATTTTGAATGTTTAATTAAGGTTTTGAATTCATCAACAAGGGTTCTAATATGTAAGTAATGTAGAAGTGAACAATGAAGAGTAGACTGAGTTTCACCAAAGTTCATCCAGTTATCCACTACTCTTCCATATATTTCAGTGCGTTTAAAAATTACTTGACCCAAAATAGAGTGTGATATCACTTCACACCAAAGTGATTTAAATTAACAGCATAGGAAACAGTAGGTATTGGTGAGGAGATGGAGAAAAGGGAACACTCTTTCATTGCTGGTAGGAATGCAGAGTGATTCAGCCACTCTGGAAAAAAGTATGGAGTTCTCCCAAAAAGTTAAAAATTGAACTACCCTAAGACCCAACAATTGCACTACTAGATATTTACCCAAATACAAAAATTCTAATTTGAAGGGATTCATGCACTCCAATGCTTAGAGCAGCATTATCAATAATAGCCAACTTACGGAAAGAGCTAAAATGTCCATTGACTAATGAATCAATAAAGAAGATGTGGTATAGATACACAGTGAAATATTGCTCAGTCATAAAAATAGCGAAATCTAGCCATTTGCAACAAGGTGGACACAGCTACAGTGTGTCATGCTAAGCAAAATAAGTCAGTCAGTGAAAGACAAATGTCATATGACTTCACTCATATATGAAATTTAAGAAACAAAACAAACAATCCTAGGAGAGAAAAAGAGAGAGGCAAACTAACAAACAGACTTAACTATAGAGAACAAACTGATGGTAACCAGAGGGGAGGTGGCTGGGGGATGGCAGAACAGGTGATGGCGATTAAGGAGGGCACTTGTGATGAGCACCAGGCATCAAATGGAAGTGTTAAGTAACTGAATTGTACACTTGAAACAGATATTACACTGTATGATACTAACTGGAATTTAAATAAAACATAAAACTTAAAAAAAGAAAAAAAATTATCTAACACCCCCCAAAAAATGACAGATGTCACATCACAGAGGGATGAGCTGAGACTTTCACAAAGAAACAGATGGTGCTCAACCATGCTAGAAGAAATATTAAACTATACTTTCTTCCTATAGATTCCGCAGAAGATATTGTTGAAATTGTTGTCACAGGAAGAGAACCTCAATGACTAATTCCAGTATCTACTAGAATTTAAATTAAGTAACTGGAATTTAAATTAAAAACTAACTGGAATTTAAATTAAAAAAAAATTAGATGGCCAATCATTTGCCTCTTTTGTAACTTAGAAAGAAAATGTCTCAATAAATATTCCTACTGAGTATTAAATCTAATGTATTACTTCTAATAATCTTAGGTGCCATTTTGTATAATTTGTTTATATTTCTCACAAAGCCAATATTGACTCAAGTGTTGATGATGAAAATTTTTTTTATATATCTTATATTGTCAAAATCATACAAACTTTCAAATATTATTTTATAAATTGAAAAATCTATAAAGTAAAATGGTGAACTTTCTACTTGCTGACACTAGATGGTGGTAGAACACTTTAAAAAGGTAGAACACCATCTAAATCAACAAGGATCAAAGAATCAATAAAAATAAAATGGAAACAAAATGCCCAGAGACTAAATGTCTATTTTTGAATTCAGTAGTTTATTTTTGTGGACAATTCTTGCTAAATCAGTTATTAGCATCTGGCAAGAATAACTCCTCAAGTTTTATTTTATTTCATTTTAATTTTTTTCTTTAAAAAATGTATAAATTCAATTTTTTTTAACTTATAACGTATTATTAGTAGAATTTAAGGGGTAGAATTTAGTGATTCATTAGTTGCATATGAGACTAAGTGCTCATTACATCAAGTGTCCTCCTTAATGTCCCTCACCCAGTTACCTCTCCCCCCGACCCTCCTCTCACTCCTTAAATTTTAAATAAATTCCAATAACAATCCCAGTTCATTAGTCTTTTTAAAAAAAATTTTTTTAGATTTTATTTGTTTGTTTGACAGAGATCACAAGCAGGCAGTGGCACGTAGAGAGAGAGGAAGGGAAGCAGGCTCCCTGCTGAGCAGAGAGCCCGACTCTATCTCAGAACCCTGGGATCATGACCTGAGCTAAAGGCAGAGGCTTTAACCCACTGAGCCACGCAGGTGCTCCCAGTTCATGAGTCTTAAACCCATTTTTCCTCCTCCCACCACAGTTACTTACTGGAAAGGTTTATCAAAGTTTTATTACAAAAACAAGATGGAGAAACCTCTGGTAATTGTGGATTTACGATGCTTTTGCGACAGTATATTCACAAAAGACACATTAATTAGGGTAAATTCTACATTAACAATGTGGAAAGGTAGATCCTGAAGCTGTGATAAGAGCATAACATTTTTGACAAGGTGAATCATAATGAAATAAAAATGATAATTTAAATAGTTTAAGTAGTTTTAAGCCACACACAAATCTATCTGGGAAGTAGGAGTCATTTTATTTTTCAAGAGCAATTCAAGCCAAGATTGTAATCATCTTTTTGAACGGCAGGTATCTCAGTGCAAATCCCTCACAACCTCCTTACTATGGAAACCTATAAAGATTAAATGACTAGCCCAAAATTGCTGGAATTAGGGGCCTGGTCAAGTGTTCTCTGAAATACACCATTTCTGACACTTCTGATTCACTTGTCCTCATGTTATGAGTTATCTTTTGATACTCAGCCATTTTATTTGTCTAGGGAAATAAACAGCAAAGCCAACATCTGGATACGTGTACTGCGGTTCATACAATTATTTGTAGAGTATTGTAAATATGCCTCCAACACAAATGTAATTGTCCCCAGGGCGCCACCATTGTTCTGTTCTCCACATCCACATCAGGCTGAGACACACCACTTACTCTGACAAAAACTACACGGCTCTACCGGTACTTGACTTCTTGCTCATGAGTATCTATTTTAAGTACACGTATATAGGTTGAAATGAATGAGACAATACTGTGGTCAGAAAAAGAAAACTAAAATTGAGGAATTAAATTAAAATATGCCACTCATAATGAAGAATGTGTGCTTGGTGCATTGGACACACTGAGTACAATATCAGGACTAAATTTCCTATGGCACGTATTATATTTGATTATCACTGTTAGGACTACTTCATATCAATAGTACAACACAGACTTTCCTGTAATTGCCACGTCTTTTCATAAAATCAGTATTTTCCTAAGGGTCATACCTAGAACACTGGAGCTAAAAAAGCTCTATTAATAAAAACTTTGTTGTCAAAGGTATGAAAACTCTGCACAGTCTACACCGAAGTGTCTCTACCACACAATTTTTTTTTTAAGATTTTATTTATTTATTTGACAGGCAGAGATCACAAGTAGGCAGGGGAAGCAGGCTCCCCACTGAGCAGAGAGCCCGATGTGGGGCTCGATCCCAGGACCCTGGGATCATGACCTGAGCTGAAAGCAAGGGCTTAACCCACTGAGCCACCCACGTGTCACACTACCATACAATTTTTTTTTTTTGGACTCACAACAAATATTAGCAGATTAATGGAGATCTTTAAGGAACCTGTTGAATTTTTTTATTTTAGGCTATACGATTTATTTTAACCATAGAACTTATTTTTATAGAACACATTTTGGGAAATAACACTCTCATTTTTGTCATAATCCTCAACCTGTTATGTTCTCCTCAGTTTAAATCACAGCACTTCCATGTCCTTAGCACTCATTTGTGAATATTTAACTCCTTAAATATTTAGCTTCTGAACATGTCATAGCTTTACATTTGTCACTCTCGGTATGTTCTTGGTATCCCATTTTCTTCACATTTCCTCACTTATCTCAAGATAAAAATTCTAAATGCATACATGGAAACAAAATCTGAGTCTTAACTCCAGCCCACATTTAATACAATTTTTATGTTATGTGATCCAAACCCAGCAGGGAGACACTAACACAAACAGAAGTTAAGTGGAATTCCCTAAGGTTGGGAAATATTCAGCCCTCAAAAATGTATCCCTCTAACAAAGCACAGCATAAAACAACTTTTCCTTTAGTAATAGATTTTCTAATATGCTAATCTTGGTACTGCCAGTAAATTTCCTTCAACACATATAGATATTTATGCCTATGTTCTCACTTCATACACTTCAGGCAACAAATCAGGAGGCTTAGGGAGGCATTATAATCTGAAATCAATTTTCACAGCAAATTTTCATGCATTTATTATTTATATCATATTATTTGAAGAAACTAGTTTAGACAAATGGCAATACGGTTCACATAGTCAATATAACTGTTGGAACATAAAGAACCATGAAGACATTTATGAAAGTTAATTATCTAAGCTCAGCATGAATAAATAATTTCTAACTTAATTAAGCATTTTATTTTGGGAATATAAAATAATTGATTTTCATTTTTTATTTTTTTTGGAAAAAAAAGTCTTTTATTGGTTTTGTGTTGGAGGGGTGGGGTTCTAAAAGGAATTTATAGCACAGCTCTTCAATTGCTAGGTCTAGATCATCTTAATGCCGAATTAATTCAATATTATTCTCATAGCAAGTAGGAACACTGTTTTTAAGCCTACAGAAAATTTCATTATAAGTACTCACAAAACATTTCAAGTTTGCCAAGTCACTGAAGATCAGATTCCTTCATCACCCTTGCAGGATTTATTGTGAGTGTTATTTTAAGACTCTTATAGCAATCGCAGGATACTCTTTTTATTCCAAACTCAGTGTTTCCTTGGCATTTTAGTTCTCTTAAAAACCTTTTATGCTTCTTATCTGTTTTTTCCCAGTCACCTCCAAGGGCCAGCAGTCATGTCCAAAGCTCTCTTTCAGACATGTATTTCAAATCTGACTTACGTTTTTTCTGTTTGTGCTTTTGTTTTCTTTTTTTGCCCCCTGGCTTTCCCTCCCCCAAGTCTGGGCCTACCTGAAGCAAAGGGATTACATTCATCTGATGTTTACCTCAAGACCAAATCACAAGGCTCAACTGAGGAATATCACAGATCTTGTTTTTAATTCGCACCTATTATTTTGTTTGGAGAAAAGCAGTAGGCTTTTAAGACTCTAAAAGTTTAAAATGTATGGACTTTCTCTATCCTTTTCTATTTCTGCTCAAAACTGGGCCAAATATTTTCTGATCTCCTCTTTCTTGCAATATGTTGTCCAAGGAAGACTCCAACAGGCAATGAGCAGGGATGCAGCCCAAGTAAGTTTATGTTCTGCTTCCCGAGTTATTGTAGGTGACAAGTTTACCCATAGTTTTTGGAGGCATAACTTGGGTGTCCACATTTCCAATCACTGTTAGAAGTTTCTTCACCACCCAATACCCACAAGCAGCAAACACTTAAAGTTTCTCTTCTGAAATTGTTAAAGAAATAATTTTCCATTCTTACAGGCATAACATCACCAGAAGTTATTTCTTAGTCAAATGACATTTCAATACAAGTAGGAATAGGAGAAGCTATTTTCCACAGTTATTCAGAAATTTGGGTTTTATTTCCATATTTCTGTGAGAAAAGAGTTTTTCACTGTGTTTTTAGGGTCTAGACAGAGGAGGTGTGCAGGGCGGTGAGAGTCAGGAGAATGAAAGAAACATTTGGGTTCTTAATTGTTCAACCCACATATATCACATATTACTTCTATCATATCCATTTGTAGTTCATTGTTAAGAAATAATCACATGCCCTACTCAGATGTAAAGTTCCTATACAGTGTCATCTACCATGGGCTGTGGAAGGGGGGAAGGGAAATCAAATGTTGCTGAATACCGGCAAACATTGTCTAACATTACCAACATACTGAGGTAACTCCCCTGGGTTCTGGGTTGAATCGTGTATTTCTGAAAAAAGATATGGTGAAGTTCTAATGTCTAGTATCTAGAATGTGATCTTCTTTGGAAATAGGGCACGCAGATGTAATTAGCTGAGGTAAGTTCAGGTCATACTGCAGATAGATGGGCCCTTAATCTAATTACTGGTGTCCTCATAACAAGAGGGGAATTTGGATACAGGAACACAGAGACAGAACTCCAAGGGAAGACAGAGATGCATGGGGAGGACACCATGTGAAGAGAGAGGGAAATATTGGACAGATGCATCTGCAAACGAGGTGCCCAGGACCGCTGGCAGTCATCAGAAGCTAGGAGAGAGGGGAACACATCACATCCTCCTACAGAGCCCTTAGAAGGAGCAAACCCTGACGACACCTTGATTTCAAATTTCTAACCTCCAGAACTGTAAGAAGAGAATACATTTCCATGTGTAAGCCATTCCAATTGTGTTACTTTGTTGCAGATGCCCTATGAAATGAAATGAATTCACCATGTACTTTAAATGTATTAGTAAGATCCTTAATGGTTGAGATACACACACACACACACACACACACACACACACACACACACACGGAGATATATATATATATATACACACACACACACACACGCATATATATTTCATTTTTTCTTTTTTATTATGTTCAGTGGGCCAACATATAGTACATTATTAGTTATTGATGCAGTGTTCAATGATTTGTTAGTTGTGTATAATACCCAAGCTCATCACAGCATGTGCCCTCCTTAATACCCATCACCCAGCTACCCCCCCATTCTGAAACCCTGTTTCCTGAGTCCATAGTTTCTAATGGTTTGTCTCCCTCTCTGATTCATCTCAGAGGAAGAGATTGTCAAACTTACTTGTAAATAAGATGTAAATTTACCATACTGAGTGAGATATGATTTGTCACTGATAGCAATGGCAAAAACTTAAAAGTTTAGCAGGCTCTCACGAGCAGGTGGATAGAAATGAAAAAAGATACAACCACTCTGGTAAGTAACTTGGCAACTGCAAAATGATATGTAAGTTAACCCTTTGACCTAGAAAAAACACTCCTAGGAATCTGTTCTCAAAAACAAAGTGGTGGGGCACCTGGGTGGCTCATTGGGTTAAGCCTCTGCCTTCGGCTAAGGTCATGATCTCAGGGTCTTGGGATCGAGTCCCACATAGGGCTCTCTGCTCAATAGGGAACCTGCTTCCCCCTCTCTCTCTGCCTGCCTACTTGTGATCTCTGTCAAATAAATAAATAAAATTTTTTTTTTAAAAAAAGTGGCACAGATATAAGAATGCAAAGCACAAGATTATTCATTGTTGCACTATTTTAAATAGCAAAAGACCAAAACAAAACAAATGAGCAAAACCCAAATAATTTTTTGTTTGTTTGTTTGTTTTAGATTTTATTTATTTATTTGAAAGACAGAGATCACAAGTAGGCAGAGAGGCAGGTAGAGAGAGAGAGGGAAGCAGGCTCCCTGCTGAGCAGAGAGCCTGATGCGGGGCTCAATTCCATGACCCTGGGATCATGACCTGAGCCGAGGGCAGAGGCTTTAACCCACTGAGCCACCCAGGCACCCCAAAACCTAAATAATTTTTAACCAATGACACAATTTGAATTAAGATCCAAACAAGAAAGAACTATCAAGAATAGAAAACATTGGGGCGCCTGGGTGGCTCAGTGGGTTAAAGAATAGAAAACATCTTTCTATGTGCTTGGGTAAGGATGATCAGGCTACGTTGTGTGAAAAGCAAGATGTAAAACACTACAAATGGTATTCAATCCTTACTGAAGAAAAGACACAGATTGAGGGGTGCCTGGGTGGCTCAGTGGGTTAAAGTCTCTGCTTTCAGGTTAAATAATGATCCCAGAGTCCTGGGATCGAGCCCCGATCAGGCTCTTTGCTCAGCAGGGAGCCTGCTTCCCCCTCTCTCTCTCTGCCTGCCTCTCTGCCTACTTGTGATCTCTGTCTGTCAAATAAATAAGTAAAATCTTTTTTTAAAAAAGACACAGATTGAGCATAGAAATAGTACTTATTTTGCTTCTTTTTTAACAGGAAGAATACAGAAAAAAATTATTTTGTGTGTGTGTTTTAAAGATTTATTTATTTAATTATTTGAGAAAGAGAGAGAGAGAGTGAGTGCAAGCAGAAGGATGGGAAGAAGGGGAGGGAGAAAAGAAGATTCCCTATTGAGCATGAAGCCCAGCATGAGGCTTGATGCCACAACTCTGTGATCATGACTGAGTAGAAGTTGAGTCTGATGCTTAACTGACTGAGCTACCCAGGCAGCCCTAAAAAATTTTTTTTAAATTAATTAATTAATTTGTTTGTCAGACAGAGAGAGGACAAGTAGGGGAGCAGTGGCAGAGGGAGAAGCAAGCTCCCCGCTGAGCAGGGAGCCAGATGTGGGACTCGAACCTAGGACTCTGGGATCATGACCTGAGATGAAGGCAGATGTTTAACTGATTAAGCCACCCAGGTGTCCCTAAAAATACTGTGTCTTAAGAGTGGAACTAGATGGAAGTTATATGGATAGAATTTAGAATTCTCTCAAAAGACTTTGGGTTTATACATTTCACTTCACAGCTATGTAAACATTTTAATAAAATTAAAAAGAAAAAGGCAAAGGGAAAATTAAATAAGGGAATCTATTATCAGATTATTGCTTATACAAATAAAATGTATTTAAATTTAAAGAGATAAATGTTTTATCTCCCTAATGAGATTTTATATATTTATGAATTTTATTTTATTTTTTTAAATTTAATTTTATTTTTTTATTTGACAGAGAGAGATCACAAGTAGGCAGAGAGGCAGAGAGAGAGGGGGAAGCAGGCTCCCTGCTGAGCAGAGAACCCGATGCGATGTGGGGCTTAATCCCAGGACCCTGGGATCATGACCTGAGCTGAAGGCAGAGGATTAACCCACCGAGCCACCCAGGTGCCCCTATGAATTTTATTTTTATACATGTGTATATATAAATACATAAAGGGAGACAGATACAAACACACTTGAAGAGACAGAGAAAGAGAAAGAGACATGCATCATATATAAGGTGACATAAAATTAAAAAAGACTGTTATCAGTAATCTGACATAAGGGACACTACAGAAGAAAAGGTTAGTAAATTAGAATACAAAGCAAGAGAAATTATTCAAAATCAATCACAGAGAGAAAAAAAACCTGTAAATACATATATAGAACACCAGTATTTTGTAGACAGAACCTCAAGTGTGTTACCTTTATGTATCAGAGGACTCAAGCATAAATTACAAACTGCTACACAGAAATGGTGATAGGTCTTAAGGTACTGATTGGTCTTAAGGTGGCGAGGAATTATAAAAAGAAAATTTTGTTTACGTGTCGGCAAATATACTCCAATATATTTGCATTCACCCTCATTATCATTATCAATGCTTCTTGATGTTACAAATTGCTTCTTTTAAGTTTAATGAGCATAACTCAAGAGAATGTGGAGCTTACCACATTTAATACACCATTTAGCCTGCCCTAAATATGACACCTTGATCTTAAAACTCTTAGGTCTGAATGAGCTTGATGCATTGAAATCTTTCAATTTAAAGATTAAAAAGGCTTATTGAATAAGGGCACCTTTGTTATCAAATAGGTTTTTAAAATAACCTACTCTTTTGATGGCTGAGTTATAAATGGATTTAATTTCATTGGTCAACTGCCAGCTCAGAGAATGAAGGGGCACATGACTGGTGAAATGTGCTTTAACTTTTGTAAAACAAAAGCATTTAATCATATACTTCATGATAGATAGCGGGGCGGAAAGGGAGGGGGGATGACCCATATTTGGCTTCTTCATTCTTATTCTGCTTTGGGGATTATCCTGCACGTTTACAACTGAATTAAATTTCTGCATTTGATGTGGTGATCTCAAGTAAGCAAAACCTTTTTGGGGAGAATTATGTGTCTTTAAATTCTTTTCTGATTCCACCTCCCATTAGTTCTCCTTATTAGAACCCAATAAAAAGGTGTCTTCCTACAAGGTATCCGAATGAGACCTGAGAAGCTATCATTTATAATCTTAGCAGAGGAGGTTTCAAGCAGCTCTACAATTAAAACTGCAGAACAGCCACCTATAAGCTGTCTGCTTTGGCTTCCATCTCCAGGGTAAATTCTTTGAGTTTTGTAGATATGAGGATTCAACTCAGTAGAATTCTTTATGGTACTTTGCATCATGGCTAATGTGAGTAAGAAGTTCAAAAGTTAAAATAGCTGAACTTGTACCCAGTATGTAAATCAAAAGACAGTTTATTTGAGGTGGTCCCTTCATGAGCAAGTTAAAGGTCACTATCTTTATCTACCCTATGTCTCTTACACTACCCAACAGCGCAGGGACTGGTGAGAAAGATGAGATCAATTTTCTAATACCGAAATTAATTTTTTCCTGTATGTTGGAAGGTAAAGGTAGTTTGTTAAAGTTCATACCTCTGTAAAGGTTATTTTTGGAGTATAGGAGAGCCATGTAGCTGTATACATTTCCCTTACCTCTAGCCACGTTACAATTTTTTTATTGGAATTTTTTCATCTTAATTATATGTTTAATTGTATTTCCCTAAATAAGTTTATTTTTTTTTCTAAAAACTATACCTAATGATACCATGCCTTATCTCTTTGTATCGTCCAGAACTTCTAACATGGTGTTAAATACTAATGTTGCTATTAGCATTCGGACTTCAATGAGATGTTTCCAGTATTTCACTTTATAGTATGGGGTTGTTTGCTCTTTGATGACTGTTATCTTTTATAAGTTTACCATTTGTAGACTGTTTTACAGCTTGTTAAAACTTAGTTGTTGTTTGGTTGTTTTTTTTGTTTTTTAAGAGAGAGGGCATGGTGCGGCGGGAGGAGCAGAAGGAGACAGAGAGAAAGAATCTTGAGCTGGCTCCACACCCAGCATGGATCCAGAGGTAGGGCTACTCTCAGGATCCTGAGATCATGATCTGAGCCAAAATCAAGAGTCAGTTGCTTAACTGAATGAGCCACTCAGACACCCTGATTCTTTGGCTAGAAATAAATGTTCTGTTATTATTCTTTTATAAAACAGTGAAATGTATTTTAAAAATATTAAAACTATTAATATAGTATATCCTTAAAAGGTGTTAAATAATAAATATGTTTGAATTTTTAGGCTAAAACCTGTTTGGTAACACATAATTCTCTTTATGTATTATTTACTTTAGAATTTATTAGTGATTTATTTAAAATTGTATCCATATTTTTGTTTTAAAATGAGCTACAGTTTTCTTTTTTGTGCTATGTATTTCAGATATTGGTACCAGAATTATTATATTTTTGCAAAACTAATTAAGAATCATTCCATCTTTTTTAATGTTCCAGAAGAGTTTAAATATCAAAATTATCTGTTATTGAAAGCTGGTCATACCACGATTAATTTCTTATTACACTGAACCAGCCCAAACCTCCACAGCTAAAATCAGAGTAGAAAGAATAGGTACTGAGATCATTCCAAACTCAGGCCAACTCATTTAAGGCACAAGGGGAGAGACATTTTCCTTTTCTTATTCATCTTCCATGCAGCAATAACAGTAAGTTAGTAGAAGTGAATTGGAAAGAATTCCATCTACATAATTTACTAACTACTCATCCCTGACCAGAGCCAGTGGAGAAGTAACCAGTCTGCAGTGTCTTATGTACCCTCAAGCACACATTCTGTGATAAATACATTTATTAAAAAAACCTTGAATTCTTCCTTTTCATTCTTCTTTTGATTCCAGCTCTGGTTTACATCCAGTATTCCTTTCCAGAATTCCTTCCTGGCAGTCCTAGTGTGCCCAAGTTTGGCCCCCAGGACTGCCTATTTCCCTGCCCAAATTAGGGTTGGAAACCCATCTTGTGTTTTAGTATGCAATTATGTGAATGGTCTGGTGGCTCCCAGTTAGCTCATTTGATAACCGCAAAGTCTTTATATGATGATAATCCTAAAGTTAACGTCAGTTTTCTTCAAAATATATATTAGTCATAGTGAGTTTCTGTGGTTATATAGAGGATCAGACATTTACTTTCCATTACTTATTGTAGTAAACAAATTAGTGTTACATTGAACTTCTAATATTTCATCATTGTTGTAACTTTACGTGGGTTTTATTTTTTGTTCGTTTTAGTTTTCATTTCTTTTTTTGGAGGGGGATGCAAACTGGTTTTCCTCAGATTGCTAAATCTATTCTTTGCTACTATATGATTTATGATTTACACTTATAAACACCTATACTTTCTAGTCAGTTTTAATTCTACAGATTCATTTGTAAATTCATCTGACACAAGGAAAATTTTTATTATTTAGCACTGGGTCATTTGCAGATTCTAACTTGTCCCACTTTCCAATCCTGCATGTTTGGTTTTATTAAAGTTAACAGACTATTCTCCAGAATTGTTTTATCTCCTATTTTGAGTTTCCTTTCTCATCATCAAGGTCCATGTCTCCTCTCTTCTACATTTTCTTCTTTTTCCTCCTCTTCCTCCTCTTTTTCTGTATCTGCTTCTATTATGTCTTATGGCCTATTTACTTCCATTTCTTGCTTTTCCAAAGAAAAGCCTGATGAATGAGCTATGTCTTTTTGACCGGTCGGCAAATAGAACACTGAATGGAATGGAGGCTTTTCGTTCTTCTTTGTTATCTTTGCTTCTTACTCTTTAAAGGCAGCTTCTTTGTAGCTTTTTCTTCCCAGCCATTTCTTTTTCTTGCATTTATACATTTGAGGCTCTTCAGTTACTTGATGCATTTGGAAGACTATACTCCATGCTTCTGAATTAGCCAGGTTTTATCACAGTACCATCCAGGCACCTAAGATGATACGGTATATGGAAAAATACAAAATAACAACATTTTTCTATTTTAAACTAAGATTAATATGTCCCATGGTTAAATATAATTTTTATTTTACTCACAACATTTCAGAATTGGCCTGTCAGTGCTTCCTGTTTTATATACATTTCTCATTACTATGCTTTTGTTTTTCTATTTGCTTTTCCTTTTCCTATGGGCTTATAAGAGAGCATAATCATTGATACAGTCTTAAATGTATGTGTATATGAACTACATCATCTGGAAATGTCTTAGCAGATTGATTTTAATGTTACTGCTTTTTCTCATCAACAATATTAACAGACAAACCTAATTTATGGAAGTAGATCGGTTTATTTTGACATTTTGATGGAATAACTTTAAATATTTTTGAACCAGGAAATGTCAGTGTTTAATAAATGGACTCAGTGAGATGTTTTCCTGGATTGGTTTCTCATTTCTAATTATTTATTGCCAACAATTTAAAATACTTAAATCCAGAATGATTCAGGACTTTACATTTATCCCTTTCATTTATAAGAGGACTGTGGCTAAGATTACAAAAGATAAAGTTCTAATGTTCATTTAAGCATATCATAGCTTTTAAAATGATTATGTATTTGAAAAGCCATTTGGAGGTTGTTAAAAATGAAATTGAAGCTACAAAAACTGAAAAAAAGAAAAATCCATCAAGCAAGTATTATTTTAAGTGCCTTTTAACTCCACCTAGTGTAGACAAAACTTTATGCCCAAGGTTCCATCTAAACTACTTGAAGCATGAAAGAGTTTAATCACAGAATAAAGAAAAGTTCATCTCTTGGATGATTTTATTTTCTCCCAATTCATGGCTTTGATTATAATCATCATTTACTAATAAAAATGTAAAATTCTTTAAAAAAAGAAAATCAATAAATGAGTGATAAAACTGAAGAATGTTCACTTCTTTCCTGGACTCTTGGAATGCAAATAGATTTTCCAAATAACCAAAGTACCTCATTAGTTACTAACTAGTACCATCTCATTTACCAGAGGCATCATGGTTAAATTACTCAGTATCTCCACACCTCATGAGACAGCAACAAAAAGTTGGATTTTAATTTAGGATTGCAAGCAATAGAAAACATATTATCTTAATTTAAATATTTAGTATGTTACTTATCTAGTTGTTACTGTTTTAAAGTTAATAATGAATTATGACAACACTGAGATCATAACATGATCCAAAATCAAGAGTCAGATGCTTAACTCACTGAGTCACCCTGGCATCCCTTACATTTTTTAAATTAAAGTAACTAATATGGTTCTAGACAGATGTATTCTTTCCATTGTTTGTTTCTTTTTCATAGAATAATAAAATCTCAGAGTTAGAGGGAGCATAATGCTGGTCTTATAAAATCAGTTTAAGAGTGCTTACTCCTCCTTGATTTTTGGAAAAGTATGGGAAGCAATGGTGTTAATTCTCTTAAGAATTGAGTAAAAGCCACAAATGAAGGCATTTGGTTATGGCCTTTTCTTCATTGGGAGATTGTTTTTTCCTGATTAAATCTCCTTAATAGTAATTACTTATTCATATTTTCTATTTTTTCCTAATTCATTGTATGTTGTATGTTTCTAAAAGTTGTATGTTTCTAAAAATTGTATGTTTCTAAAAATTGTTCCATTTCTTGTAGACTGTCCAGTTTGTTGGTGTATAGTTATTCATAATAGCCTCTTACAATTCCTTGTGTTTCTGTGGTATCGGTTGTAATGTCCCCTTTTCATTTACACTTTTGTTGCTTTGTGTCTTCTCTCTTTTGTCTGGGTTAGTCTAGCAAAAAGTTTGTCAGCTTTGTTTATCTTTTCAAAGAATCAACTGTTTGGTTAAGTTTTTCATTTTTCTGATCTCTATTTCAACTATTTCTGCTCTAATTTTCTTTGTTCCCTCTCTTTCTTCTAATTGTGGGCTAAGTTTGTTCCTTTTTCTAGTTCTTTAAGGTGTAGAGTGAGGTATCAAAGCCGTTGGTAGATTCACTGCAGTCCCTTTTACAATGTCATTCTAATGGCTTTTTTTACAGCAATGGAAAAAATATTCCTCAAATTTATTTGAAACCACAAAAATTTCAAATAGCCAAAGAAATCCTGAGAGGATAGCAGGAGGCAACACACTTCCTGATTTCAAGCTATACTAAAACGCTCTGGTTAAAACAGTATGGCATTGGCATAAAAGCAAACAAATAGAACAGTTGAGCAGATTTAAAAGCCCAGAAATAAATTTGACAAAGGAGCCAAGAAAAATCAATGGAGAACATGGAGTCTTCTCAGTAAATGGTGCTAAGAAAAGTAGATAGTCACATGGAAAGGAATGGCATTTTTCCCATATCTTATACCACTCACAAAAATTAACTAGAAATGCATGAAAGATTTAAATGTAAGACCGGATACCATGTAACTCCTAGAAGAAAACATAGGAATAAAGCTCCTTGACATGGGTCTTGGCAATGATTTTTTGGATATGACACAAGCAACACAATAAAAAAAATAAGTGAGACTATATAAAACTAAAAAGCTTCTGCACAGAAAAATAATGACCAATAAAGTAAAAAGATAAACCACATATCTGACAAGGGGTTAATATTCAACATATATAAAGAACTCAACTTAATAGTGAAACTTGACCCTCCAAAACAAAAAAAAAACAAAAACAAAAAATGAGCAAAGTACCCGAATAGATTTTTTCCCCCAAAGAAGATTTATGAATGAACAATAGGTACGTGAAAGGATGCTTAACATCACAGGTCATTAGAGAAATTGAAACCCCAATGGGATGCCACCTCACACCTGTTAGAATGGTTATCATCAAAAAGACACTAAGAGATAATAAATGCTGGCATGGATGTATAGAAAAGGAAACACTTGTGCTCTGTTGGTCGGATTGTAAATTAGTGCAGCCATTATGAAAAACAACATGGAGGTTCCTTAAAAAATTAAAAATAGAACTACCTTCTGATCCATCAACTCCACTCTGGGAATATGTCCAAAGGAAAGAAAAACACTAACTCAAAAAGATATCAGAACTCCCATGTTCATTGCACCACTTTTTTTTTTTTTAATAGCCAAGAGAAAGAAACAAGCTAACTGTCCACTGATAGATAAATGGATAAAGATGTGATATGGAATGGAATATTATTCATCCATAAAAAAAGACGGATATCCTACCATTTGTGACAATATGGATGGACTTTAAAGGCATTATGATAAGTGAAAGAAGTCAGAGAAAGACATCAACTGTATGATCTCACTTATATGTAAAATCTAATAAAAGCAACATAAAACTCACAGAAAAAGAGATCAGAGTTGTGGTTCCCAGAGACAGGAGGTAGGGAGATGGAGGATTGCCAGATGGTGGTCAAAAGGTACACATTTTCAGTTTAAGATAGTTAAGTACTAGGGATGTAATGTACAACACGATGACGATAGCTAGTGCTGCTATATGATATATAAGAAAATTCTTAAGACAGTAGATGCTAAGAGTTCTCATAACAAAGGAAAATTATTTTTCTTTTCTTTGCTTCTATGTGAGAGGATGGATGTTAACAAAACTGATCATGGTAATCATTTCACAATATATATAAATCAAACCATCATGTAGTATACCTTAAGCTTACCCAGTGATGTGTGTCAATTATTTCTTAACTAAGGTGGAGAAAAACGTAAGCATATTATTGTTTCATCCAGACGGGATATTCCCCTTTGTACTCCATGCTGCCACTTTGCTTTGTGTCAACTTTAAAACCTCTTACAGAGTTGTCTGGCTCTTTCTCTTCCAGCTAAGGTAGCTTCTCTTCCTGGAGCAGAGCTCACATATTTAGTTCCCCACACCATACTGGAAAAGGTATTTGTGGGGCTTCTCTCAGGCCCATCTCTCAGAGAAGCAGCACATTGGTGAAAACCATGGAACGATGATGTCCCTTCTTAGTTAAATCAGCTAAACTAGATGAATCCAAAGCTATATTATGCTTGAAAGTTCTAGGATTCTACGGCAGTTCCTATTCCATAGTATGTCCTAATACTTTTTTTTTTTAATATTTATTTATTTGACAGAGAGGTCACACGTAGGCAGAGAGGCAGGCAGAGAGAGGGGGGGAAGCAAGCTCCATGCCAAACAGAGAGCCCGATGTGGGGCTCGATCCCAGGACTCTGGGATCATGACCTGAGGGGAAGGCAGAGGCTTAACCCACTGAGCCACCCAAGCGCCCCTGTCCTACTACTTTTTAAAAAGTAGCCATACCAGTTTTTTTTCCCCCCTCCTGTTTATTTCTGACTGGTATCTAGTCATTTTACCTACCCTATATATAACACAAAGATCTGGAGAAAAATTGCTGTCTTGCATATGCCGACAAATGGAATAAAATAATTTCAAATAGGTTACTAATTGTAAATTTATCGAAAAAATATTTTTAACATAGAAACTAATTTTTCAGTTATACTTTAAGGTAAAGACATTATATTTCAAATCTAGTAGTCTAAAATAAGGCCTGAGAAAATTATTCCATATGAAGGTGAAAGGATAGGAAGGTAAGCCTAATAGGATCCACTGGGGGGAAATGAAATTCTCAGGATTCTTATAGTTGCACAAAGAATAGGGGTCAGTTTGTCAAATGTGTTCTTTCAGGGACCAGCCCTCACTTTAAAAGACCTTGATACACTGATGAATTCATACCTAAGATAGGTCATAATAAAAATGCAGATATTCTTGTGAGAGTTTATTTTCTGAACACATAATAGTTGGCATCTCATAGTGGAATACAACTCTTAAGGTTTGCACTGGTTTCTGGAAGAAATGAACACATTGGAGACTTTACTAATTATCTACTTTTCCTAACTGATTACTTCAAATCCTTTTTGGAAAGTGACAGTGTTTAAATTATAATAGGACTTGGTGTTTGTTGATACCTTAGTGTATTCTACGTAAAATCTGTAATACACTTTAAACATTTTTCATTAATGTAGTGATTATCCTTCTAACACCAAACCAGATTTCCTACTAAACTCTCTGGCTTGCCCTAGCCTTTGAAGGTTTGCTACACTATCATGGGTTATCCCATTGTACTCTTTCTTTAGAGAGCACAAAGCTCATTTTCTGAAATTAAAGTCCTCTTAAGATAAATGTAAATTCTCTCTTCTCTCCCCACCCCCTCTCTCCCACTCCCCACCCCCTAGTCTCTTTCTTTCTCTCTCTCCTTTTCTAATGCTGGTTAGATCTTTTCAAAACATTTGAGCATATTTTTAAAAGGAGAACATTTACATAAACTTTTTGGCTATTTCAACTCTTCCACTGTAGTTCAATGATTTCTGTATCTTGAGTTAGGAAGCAACTGCTAAAACCAGTACAAGTTTCTGGAATGTGAAAGAAATTAGTCTGTAGACTGGAAATCTTTTTGTGTCCCTTTTACACCTACCGAGGAGAAAAAAGGATTTAAGAGAATGACTTCTTACTGGAACTGCAGGTATAAAGGAATAAGAAATAAAAGAATCATTGATGCAGTGTATTTAGGCTAGTAGTTCTCAGACTTCAGTGTACATCAGAATCACCTAGAAGAGGACTTGGTAAAACACAGATTTCCGAGTCCCATCCCCAGAGTTTCTCATTCAGTAGGTCAGGGATGAGTCTCAAAAATGTGTTTTTAAAGGGCTTTCAGGTGATTCTGATGCTTTTGTTCCAGGGGCTATGTTTTGAGAACCATGGGTAAAGGTTCCAGTCAAAGAAATCTATTATGTAGTTCCTAGTGTTTTATGTGTATCTTTTGTAAGTATTAAAAAATACCGATTTATAAGAAAAGGATTTGATGGCTTACTTTACATGCAAAGTTTTCATCATTTGGGGATTGCACAGTTGGTGAATAATCCGGCTTATTACTTTTCTATTTGTTATTCTGTTGCCATTTGATGATTTTTAGTTATATTTTTATCTAATTTCAATAGAGGAAAGCAGTTATGCAAATCCTTGTATAAGATTAATTAATAGATAATCTGAAACCCAGTTTGGCTGCATTAGTTTATTGTAAAATATGTGTCCACCTAATGACCTTTAATCAGTGAGCAGAGAAAGAAGACTGTATTTTGGAGATATTTTAAAACCACATTTGAAAACAGAGAGACAGAAAGAAAGAAAAAAAAAAAGAGAGGAGCAGAGAAAGAGAGGAAGAAACAGAGAGAAAGAAAGATAATATTCCCCAAATTAGCTACCTGGAACAGCTAACTCAAATTAATTGAGTTAATAACATTCTAACATATTGTCAACTTTTTTTAAATACTATCATTCTGGATCATCAGTGACAGTACAGCTTTCCAAATAATGATACGTTTTTACTCATAAGTTAAAAAAAAATGTTTAGCTATACACCAAACATTTTAACATTTTGTCCTGAGTTCCTCTTGGCAGGATCTATCTCGCTGATTTGGTGCATTACATTTTTGTGGGTTGATAAATACTGTATAATTCAATGTGGATTCCTCCAATGCACAGGCATTTTGCACTGGACACACACCAGCTCCAAGTATGTGTCCTTTGCCTTTTATGATCTGTGAGTAATACACAGCCCGACTGAATTCCAGTCTACAAACATGAAAAACAAAGACTGGGAAAAACTAATCTTGTTTCTGAGCAAGCATCTGAACACATGTGAGCTCTTAGCTTCTTTCTATCCATTTACAGAGTACATGACTTAGTTCATTTATGAAAAAGCAATACATAAGAAAGGGTTTGCTGATTTTTACTTAAATAGTTCATTAACTGACATCAGTATGTGCTGAATGTTAACTGAACTCTTGTAACTGGTTAAACTGGCAAATTAGCAAATAGTTATAAAAACTGGCAATTCAGAAGTTCCACAGGTAGTATCACTGTTTTTCTATAGTCTAAAAATGTCAATTGACTATGGTTAAAGTTATCTGGAAATATAGTTTAAAATAACATTTTTTATAGAAGTCTAATTGTATAGTAGCATACATGATCTCTTGATAAAATTCTTTTACATTGAAGAAGCATGAGATACAGAATGTTATAACTATTCCTAAGAGGGTTTTAAGAATCATGATAATAAGGGGTGCCTGGGTGGCTCAGTGGGTTAAGGCCTCTGCCTTCAGCTCGGGTCATGATCCCAGGGTCCTGGGATCGAGCCGCGCATTGGGCTCTCTGCTCAGCGGGGAGTCTGCTTCCTCCTCTCTCTCTGCCTGCCTCTCTGCCTACTTGTGATCTCTGTCTGTCAAATAAGTAAATATTTTTTTTAAAAAAAGAATCATAATAAACATATAAATCATTAATTTGTTTCACTTATTTCTAGGTCTGAAAAAATTAAAGAGCATTATTTGTTAAATTTTAATTTCCATCCTCGCCATGTAGAGGTAAGCAAACTTTATTTGTTGCTTTTGTGTCTTTTTTGGTCTAATTATTAAATAATCCTTTTAACAGAATCTTCCAGGCTGAAAAGTTTTCAGTTGTACTCAGTAATGTAAAGCCCTCCAAAATTAGCCATCATTTCCCAGTCACTTAGTGAACTGTTCCATTCTGGGGTTTCAGCCAGTCAAACAGGAAAGATGCTAAGTATGAAGTAGAGAAATTGAGGTCAAAGGTAGGTGACAGGAAAAGAAAAAAAAAAGTAGAGCTACAAAAGAGTCCCTGTCAAGGAGAAAGTGTTCAGATGTACACCTATTAAAAACCTTGGCTTCATCTGATTTCATCTTTCATTCAGGAATGGCATGAAGGAAATGTTACTAATCTCAATACCCAACTGCAAGTCCGTGTTTTATGACATCCTGGCGTCAGTCAGTGTATTGGATAACCTGGTAATGCTCTCCGGTTCTTTTCTCTCTTTAGACCGAATGTATAAACTGCCCTTTGTTTCCACACAGTCATTCCACTGTTTGGAACTTCTGGTAACACGAAAGTTCATTCCCTTGTGGTAATTGATACATCAGGCCCACAAGCCACTTTCTACCATATATGCTTCAAGTATCACTGTAGATCAAAACATATAGTAAGTAAAAGGATAAATGTGCCTGGTGTTTGGAAATGTAAAATTTATTCTCCTTTAACCACCCACCACTTCCCAATTTCCTCTCAAGGCAGACTTTGAAGGCCCATTTTGAGCCC
The DNA here is from genome assembly GCF_010015895.1 of Lontra canadensis. NCBI lineage: Eukaryota > Metazoa > Chordata > Mammalia > Carnivora > Mustelidae > Lontra > Lontra canadensis. The sequence continues at coordinate 862,485 of NW_022631042.1, forward strand.
ACTTTTTTTTTTTTTAACTCCTCTCAGAACTTGTTTTCCTTGTTGAAAGAGAAGAATGACTTTTGCAGATTTTTTTCTCATAGGAAAAGGAAATATGAGAAAATATATTCAATATACAGAAAATAAGATAGAAATATAAATGAAATGGAGAAAAAGCATCTACTCAACAGCAACACAACATAATGTTAGAAAATAGCTATTAAGCAACACACAACTCACAAATACTGACAGAAAATTATTTTTAATAGAGATGATGACAGTCGTAAATATATTTTCATGCATTATATAATTGAACATATACTAAAGAGTTCTTAATTTCCATTCTGGTCTTTTCTCTAGTTAGCCATGGGCCAGTGCAGGCTAAGGCAAATGGCCTTTACTCACCCTCCTTAACTGTGATATACAGAAAATAGCATTTGCTGTGCTTATCATTCAAATTCATGGTGACAATGTGATGAGAAGATGATATATGCTTTTAGGGCCCTCATGTGTTATTTAAACACAAGTGTTTTTCATACTGTTGATGGTCCTAACCCCAGTATCTTAATTAGGTGTATTAAATACAGCGTACATTCATTCATCATTTATTCAATGAACATTAATTGATTACCTCATGTGAAAAGTTTGAATGAATGTGTCCACTGATAGAGTATTTTCAATACAGACATGAAAGTACTGAGCTTTACTTTATGTTCCTTTTTCTAGTTTCTCAGAAGAAGAAGAAAAGGAAACAGATACATGATACACTACTTGATTGTTTGAATGGGAACTTTAAGTAGTAGGGAACTTTAAAGGAATTCACTTGGAAAATGAAATAGAACAAAAACAAATAGGGAAAAGACAAATGATAATGCAAGTGGATGTCCCCCATGGTAAGAAGATGAAAGGACCTGGTATTTCTGAAACAATTCTGTACTTGTAATAAGATGTGTAGGATACTGTACTATTACCTCTTTTGCTGCTAAAGTAGCTAATATTTACTGATTCCCACAAATATAAATTATACCCAGAGCCAGTATATGCCATGGTTCAGAGCACAAGCTATAGGGCAAGGTTATCTGTGCTTAAATCATGGCGCCATTGCTTTTGGCTCTATGACCTGAGAAAGCTACTAAAATTCACCATGATTCCATTTCCTCGTCTGTAAAATTAGGGTGATAAGAACATCTATCTTGTGGGATTTTTGTGAGGATGAAATAAATTCGTGTGGGAAGTACTTAGAAGAGTGCCTGGTACACTGTAAACACCACATAGCTGTTAAGTAGTATTATTATCTTCACGTGTTTTCCTTAGAGTCCCAAAGACAAACACTACACATTAATCGATAATAAGATAGATTATCTGTAATTAAAACCATCCTAGAAAATTTAAGCCAAAAATAATAATATTAATAATAATAGTAAGAACAACCATATATGTAGAAAGATTAACTTTGCCTGGTACTGTCCTAAATTTGTTACATGCTACTGTGAATTATCATCTCAACCCTAAGTTAGTTACTGTACTTTTCCCAATTCTTCATATTAAAGAACTGAGGCATCTTAAGATAAACTAATTTAGGGGCATCTGTGTGGCTCAGTGGGTTAAGCCTCTGCCTTCAGCTCAGGTCATGATCTCAGGGTCCTGGGATGGAGCCTCACATTGGGCTCCCTGCTTAGCAGGGACCCTGCTCCCCCACCACCACCCACCTACCTCTCTGCCTACTTGTGATCTCTCTCTGTCAAATAAATAAATAAAATCTTAAAAAAAATAAACTAATTTACATAGGGCCATACAGATTGGTTGAGCTGTGGTTTGAATACCACAGCTTCGTCTCCAGAGCTTACCCTGCCAACTGGTAGTGTCTCTGAGAGGACCAAAACAGATAGATTTCTATCTGTGGTAATTTAAAGCTACTTAAAATGTTCACAGGAATGTCCATTTTCTCTAATATTCTGGATAAACAGAATTTTATTTCACATACTTCAGAAACTTCATTAAGCTTCTAGTAACTTTTCAATCTTGAGCTTTTCGACTAGTCCCACACAGTAAATTGTATTCATAGATTTGCCACAAGATGGCAAACTTCGCTAAGAAGTGCTCATCCTTTCCAGGTGCAGAGCCCTCCTTAGGTACTTCACAGTGGAGCCAGGGAGAGAAAAAAAAAATAATAAAATAAAGAAAAGATGAGTAGACTTGTGTGAGTGTTTTTATATAAATAAAGATATTTAACCTTTATTTAACCATGCTCATTCTTGGCAGAAAACATGCAACAGTATTATTCAGCTCATGCATTCAAAGTTATGCCTTTTGTTTCTCTTTAGTGAAAGCATATATTCAGTATTCTCTCAAGATCAAAACTCTTGGCCTGACTTTGTGATGCTTTCTCATGAAATATTTTGATTATATAGAGATTATCTATCCCCTGGGAAAAAAACCCTCTTTCAATGTACCTATCCATATGGGTGCTTTGGATGGACATAAACATTTGCATTTGAACTGTTCTGTGGCCTGTCAACATCACCGCAGCCCATCAACACTGTCAGGGCATTAGCAGGAGACTAAACACTGGAACAGAGTCCTTGATAAGTTAGACGGACTAACTCTGAACCTAGGAAAATGGTCCTTTATGGGCAGATTCTGGGGGCAAATCCCATGCACAAAATAACTAAAAGTTTGACCTGTAGGTTCAACACTGAAAAAGTGGAATGAAAACACTATGAGGCATAGTATAAAATACACCTTTCATATTATCAAAACAGAATCTATTTTTCAAACTCCAGTTCCAATAGGATTTCAAAGCATTGCTTGCACGAGAAAAAGTTGGGCATGGCTGAGGAAGATTTTCATGGGGAAGTCACAAATGTGAGAGCTAGCATCTGTTCAGAGAGCTGACAGTTCTCTTTAAACTACGTAGAACAATTCCCAGACAGCTATAGGACTGTCCTTCCGTGAGCGGTGAGGTCAAGGAAAAGTCATGTGTGGCTCAAACTTTCTCACCCCAGAATCCGAGAGCCTAAATCTATTGAGCTCACAGCTCTGGCCAGCTCTAAAGTGGAAAACGGATTTGAGAGATTAAACCCTATCTCTTGTGTACAAAGGCATGGAACTAAATTCACGACTACTGGGTTGGCTGTGAGATTGGAATGCTCAAACCAAAGCCAGCAGACCATAATCTCAGGGCTGAGGTCTAGACCTTAAGACACTTGGTGGTTGTTGTTACCCCTTAAGAGAGAGAATGAGCTTTTTAAGAGGCAAAGCTTTTCATATAGACTTTAAAAAAAAAGATTTTATTTATTTACTTGTGAGAGAAAAAGCAGGAGAAGGAGAAGGAAAGGGACAAGCAGACTCTTTGCTGAGCATGGAGCCCAAGGCAGAGCTCGATCCCAAGACCCTGAGATCATGACCTGAGCTAAAATCAAGAGTTGGTCGCTTAACCCACTGAGCCACCCAGGAGTCCCTCACACAAACTTTAAAAACTTTTCATTTGTTTATTTATATACATAAGAGGACTGAGCTGAGCTATTCTCATTAAGAACTTTTTCTGTGGTCCAATTCAACCTAACTTACACTTAGCTCTTAAAAATTAATGCATCAAAATGTTTGCGAAATTCACGTATTTCTGTGTACCTACGTTTGAATATAGCTAAGCACTGTCCACCCAGAGAGACTGTGGGAGGTCAGCTGCTGTGAGAGTTGTTAAAATAATAAACAGTCGATGTTTCACAGATAGAGTTTTTATGTAACTTGTAAAGTAGTAAATTGAATGGAACATTTCAAAATTTCTAATAATAATACTATTAAGAGTGTGCCTGGATGAAGATTTAGGTTAGCCCTGGACAGTGGCCCTTCCTATGATCCTTGTGGTAGAGATTCCCCCAAATAGTGAATGGCATGCATCTGCTTCTTGCCATTTTAAGACATTTTAAGATTAATGGAAAAAGCAGAAGAAAAGTAGAATCTGGGCATTTCCACCAAGAACAATTTGTGAGATGTCCATCAACTAAAACAAGAATTTGGATAAACCCCATTTGTCCTAGAATTTCTATCTAGCATTCACTGCTTCTTTAACTCATATTAAGATTGGTTATTATGAAATACTTTGCTACTATGAAGATGTAGTGGCTAACATTTATACTTAAAAAAATGGAAAGCACATATTTAAGACTGGCAGTGGGAGTGATAGATCCCTCTCTCTGTAAGTCAAGGAGGGGTTTTAAGTCTGTTTTCTAGATCCCTGTAGAGCACTATTATGCCTGATGGTGCCAAGCTACTGTTAGTATATAGGATTTCAGTTGCCCTGATGGAAAAACACACGCTTGGCACTTTGGGACAACACAATTTTGTTATTCAGTTGGCTGGTTTATTGGTTCTGAGCATTTCAAGGCTGTCAGAATGAGCCAGGCAGAGTCTCATTCCTTTCTGGAAGCTCGTGGGGAGAATCCATTTCTAGAGACACACACGTGGTTTGCAGGTTCAGTTTCATATGGTTGTAGGACTGAGAGCTCCATTTCCTTGCTGAAAGGTTGCCCATTAGGTCTTAGAAGTCTTTCTCCAGTCTCATGGTCCCCCTCCACAGCCCGTTGACAAGCAAGTTTTAAGTTAAATCCTTCAAACACCTCATCTCTCTCTCTCTCATTAACTCTTCTGCCTTTGTCTTCCACTTTTAGGGGTTCATGTGATTCCGCTGGGCCCATTTGGGTAATCGTTCCTCCACTTTAAGGTAAGCTGATCTGCAAGCAGCCTTATAAACATTTGCCAAGCCCCTTTTGCCACATAACTTGGCCACAGAGTCTGAGGATTAGGGCATGGACATCTTTGGGGGAATCATTAATCTGCCTATCAGACTAAGTTAAGTGCTATAGACTCTATCTGATAAGAGAATTATCCCAACATGACAAAACATGTTTTCATTGCTAGACATTTTTGTCTGTTTTGTTTTGTTCTAATACATATATCTCTTGTTCTTACATATGCTTATTAGAAATTCTAATCTAGAAAAACCAGTTGGGAATCACTTGCATTTATCTAAGAATTTTGTAGACCTATTTCTTCCAATCATCATATCTGCAGGTAACTCAGTGGGATATTAAATGACTTTTCCAAGATCCCTAGCAAAAGAATCGCGCATTTGTTCCCAAAGAGAACCAAACACTGTTACAGTGAAAATGCCATCAGAACACACTTAAATGTCTCCCAGACAACTCCCTTGATTGTGACCCGCATCTGACCAATACCTTCGTATCTACAACAGACAGGATCAGTAGAACTTTGAAACTCAATGACCTTGTACTACTCTAGAAGACAAATAGAATTTATAACAAAATTCATTTTAGCATTTGGTGAAAGTATAACTTAGGAGGCTTTGATGAATAATTCAAAAACTGGAAGAAGCAGGTTTCTTAGGGGAGCCAGGGGTGAGTTTCAGATTAAGCCAAAACAAGCTTAACAAATACCAATGGTAACAACAGCAACAACAACAATAATAACGGCAAGTAATTGCTAAAGAGGGTAAAGCTCACTTGACATGTCTGGGAAAGTGCTCAGTCAAGAAGAAACTTGAACGGGTGGGACAATAGTCTGAAGACAGAGAAGGGCAGGCTCGGTGGAGGGGTGAGCTTTCTTCATTAGTCAGTTGATCTTTAAATAGCTCCTTGTTATACTTGCTATCTTTGGGATGGGAAGGAATAATGTTCTCCTGCGTTCAGATTAAGCCACAGATGGTGCTGTGTTCTTGGGTCACAGTAGTATGGACTTTATATAACACTAGCTTTTCCTACAACTTTAGAGTAGGGATAGCATGTATTCCTGCTCATTTTTGGAGAAGATACTTTTTCCTCCTCTTATCTCCCCCCATGGAATGGAATGGAATGGAATGGATTTCTCTTCCTTCCTTCCTTCTTTCCTTCCTTTCTTTCTTTCTTCCAGATTTTAATTAATTTATTGGACTAAGAAAGAGAGAGAGAACAAGCAGGGCAGTGTGGAGGAGGGCAACAGGCCAAGGGAGAGGGAGAAGCAGGCTCCCCACTGAGTAGGGAACCCGATGCTGGACTCCATCCCAGAACCCCAGGATCATGACCTGCGCCGAAGGCAGATGCTTAACCAGCTGAGCCACCTAGGCATCCATGGAATTGTTTTCTCCTAATACCTTAAAGTGGTACCCTTTGCTGTCCTTCCCCTGCAGATTAAGGTAGTAAGGCCTATTTGTATGAGGGGGTAGGAATGTGTGCAGATGATGTCCACAGACCACTCTGGCCCCCACCCTGGTAAAGCCAGGTCCTCAATAAAAGCTTTCTCAAGGTTCTCCCTGATATTTCCTATGAGTCTGTGGTAGCATTTGTGGAGGCAAAGCTTAAAAGTGTGTACTTACCTCCAAAGCCATCATATTCTCATTACCCTGCACTCAATCTTTAGCAATTAAATGAAAAGTTTTAGCTGCATCTTTTTATAGGAAATATGAAGGCTGGTGGTGTTGATGAATTCAGGTAAGCAAGGATTCAGGTCCTCTTTCTCCCTGCAGTGCCTGTTACTCCCCAGATTTTTGGTTACTTGGTTGCTCTGTGACTTCATTACCCTAGTGGCCTAAAAAAGTAAGGTAATTTTTAGGTCTATTATTTTCCCCTTCCTTGTAAAGATTAAAGTAATGTTATTTCTCACCTGAAATGGGGTTATTCTTGTTCATTTACTTAAACCCTCCAGGCTATGACTTCAAATTTTTCCCCCCTAAAATGGGGGATACCAAATCTCCTCTATGGGATTATCGAACACCAATATTTTGGAATATAAGATATTTCCAACAATCTACTTTAGGTTGTTTGAGAAGCCTTTTATTCCTATGTCCCTTCTATAGAAAGAAAATAATCATGGTTCTGATCTCTTTAATTATTTGTATTAATTAATGTCACTCCCCCCGCCAGCATGAGACGAGAACATGTGGTGTGGATGTCCACATTTCCATTTGATGCACACACGCATCGGCACACAAACACGTATATGCACACTCATTGGAATCAGGCATTTCAATTGCATGCCAGGAGAGAACACATGCTAGGGCCATCTGTCATCTGTAAAATGTAATATAAGAAAATGCATGCAGTCATATTTACTGAATAAAAAACTATTCTGGCACTTAATCAGATGCATAATGTAAACAGCACATTTTTGGGACCATTAAATTAAGTTGCTGCTTATTAACTTTTCTGGGATTCCCAAAAGGAATTATAATTTGACTCTTACTTTCTTAGTCACTTCTATCTGCTACAGAAAGGGCCAAGTAGATTACAGTAATCATGCAAGTCTATTAAGGGTTCGTTCTGCTATAAAATATTTTAAGAAACAGATAACAAATGGAGCAGGAAGATATTTCAAATACAGTTGTCAGTCAAACATCCTTAAAATATATGTATATTACATTGAATAACATGTTTTATACCCCATGTCCTTAAGCTTTATACCACTTACAGTCCAAGTGATAAAGCAACATATACAGTAAGGTGAGAAATGCATTATGAAGACTCTGTTGTTAAAAATTATATACACTTGCCACTGTGCCTTATTCATTAAAGTGTCATAACTTGGACATTTTACTTTTGAAAATAACATGATGAAGCAAATTGAAGACTGGTTTTGAAATTCAAAAATATGAGTGCCATGCATGTTTCATTGTTCTCTTTCTGATTTGAAGTCTCATATTTTTTTCTCTAAGTATTTTTTGTGGCTTGATTTGTGTTTCTTTAAAAGCCAACTAATAGCATTAGAGTAAGTGTAAGGTATATTAAAATTCCTTGATGAAAACTTGAAACTGATACTTGTAATTATTTGATTTAATTGGCTACATGAATTTCCTTTATATAATGTATTTAAATGGATTGATGGAAAATTCCAACTTTTAAATCTCACAGCCTCATCTAATAATTGAACTCATGCTATCCTCACTGGTCTACAATTTAATAACCAACAATTATATAACCCTTCTCACTATATCAGTTGTGAAAGATTTTCTCTAGGCTGTAGGTACCAAAAATTACTGTGTGTTTCTCCCACATACACTCTCACCTTTGTCATGAGTATTAGAATCCCTATTTGTGAGTTATTGGCAAATTTTCCAGGGTTAAACTCCATGGTCCAGCCTCCCGGCAATGAGGATGCCAAGGAAATAAGCAGTTCTTGGAGGAAGCTTTAGGGGAAGCACTTTAAAGACTTGTGACTCAGTTGGGAAGCATTCTTTATTGTTCTTGTCCCATCCTAATTCCTGCTGCTTCACATATGGCTGGACAGAGCTACAGCAGCCATATTAGGAACAGGATGAAAGGCTAAGAGAAACGCAGAAACTTAGCCCTCATATCCTGAACTGCAGAAACAATGCTAGTGACTGTCTACTTCTGGGTCTCTTGTTATATGTGAAAAATACACTCCTTTTGTGTAGACCACTGTAATCAGGTGTCTGATAATAGCAGTCATCTGCATTTTTTATTTAAATGTGATAGCCAGAGATGAATGAACACACTTTCTCTATGCAATATCAGATGTAAGACCATGACCAATTCCTGTTACCCAAGACAACTCTTAAAATAGTTGTTTATATTTTCAGTTTTGTTTTTATTGTCTGCATGTCATGTACAAAGCCCTCATATTTTAGTTGCTCATATTTTCTCTTCTTGAATTTGGTCAGGATAACCTATGCTTTATGTCCCAGACCAATCAAGAATTCTCCTTTCCTAGATCCATGTCCTATTACTGGCTTTTTTATATCATACACTAGTTGGAAGGGGGTATGAACATCCTGCATGTACCATATTATAATTAGGACGGGAATATCTCAATCAAAAGCTGATGGTGCTAATTTAGACAAATGATTGAAGGAAAAGTTTGTTTTAATCTATCAACTAGGGCTATATTCAATGGCAATTTCAAGTATAAAGGTTATTTGTAAAACCAGAGAAAATGGTTGATAGTGATATTTCTGTGATGAGTGGGAAAATATCTTATACATTTTCTAATAAAATAATTTAACATATTCAACCAACCACTGATTTGACATAATATTCTACAAAGAGTAATGTCTGGGGCATACTGTGCCTTTATTTATAAGTCCCATCAAGATTAAGTTAGGAAGCTACTAGAATAACTGAGAACTTCTTTTTTAAAGGTTAGCCCAGACTAGCAGCTTATAGGCATATACGTTAAAATTTTTTTTTTCATGCATATGCTCGGCTGATTTCTGTTAAAAAATGGGAATGCTTAACATGAAATCTCAAAATTTTGAGAGTTTGTACTTGTGTGAGATGCTTTATTTCTTGTGAGTAATAATTTCATAAGACAAGTTTTCAGCTCTTAAAGAACCAAATTATGGAAGAAATATTGTAATGGTGGTTTTGACAACTTGAAAAACAGAAACATAGAAACCCATAGACTTAGTTTGAATTCTAATTCTACCAAAGAAATTTTCAGCCCAATACTTACTATGAGATACAAAGTAAGTACATTCCACATGGTACCTAGAATTTACTAGGTACTCAAAAAACAATTTTGAGTATCATCAAGTCCAAGATTTGAACTCCAGATCTACGTAATAAGCTATAAGAGCATGCACATACCTGTTTTCTCACTGGAGAAATGAAGCTAAAAAGATTACCCAACTTTTTCTTTAAGTTATTGTGAACTTTGGATTAGATAGTATATTTTATAAAGTTAGTACTGTGGCTAGTAGCAATTATTCAATTTCCAATCTATGTTGGTTATCTTTATTTAATTATGAACAATATTGTAGAACTATAAACAACTTAATACTTTTTGAAAAGCACTTTCAATTACACTACGTATTTTAACCATGTGCTTCTGTAAAATAAAAAGGAAAACTTCTCATCTACACATTTATGGAGAAGGAAACTGTGGTGAAGATTAACTACACTATCAAGCTAATTACACAAGTGGCAGATGATTTAATTCTAGACTAAGACCCCTTGATTCTCTCAACGCTGCCCTCAAAGCATTGTTTTCACAAATGTTCTGTCAAACTTTTATCTCTTTTCATCCATCTTCTGAATCTTATGAAATTCAAGAGTCAAAATGTTATGCAGTGTTGTTCGAAGGGTTTTATGTGGTAAACTTGCCCCAAAGTTCATCCATGATAGTTCCCTGTTCCTAGCCCACTTGAACCCCCACCCCCACTCTTCCCCATATTGCTTCCATGTGGTTTCTGTGATTTCTGATACTGTCTGTGAAATTCTGACTCATTTATTTTTGGGAAATTATTTGTGCTTAAAAATAAAAGACAAATCTGAAAAAGTAGACCAAGTGAAAAATAACTAACATGACCTTTATATACTTGCCTTTCTTAATTTTTTGTTGGTGTTACATTTTATGGATATCTATGTGGAATCTTTGGAACTTTTAAAGTACATTTTTATTACACCAATGGTTAAAAAACAGCCATGTAAAAAATATAAGGAAATGGTCTTATTTGAAAGAGCTCAGTTGAAATCAACATGTGTTGCCAATTGAATGTGGTACAAACTTTTAATTCAATGTGTTAATTCAAAAAAGCTACTTGAAAGGCTGTCTGGATATATGATTTCAGTGTTAATAGAACTTCTATATGGTAGGAAACGAAGGAGTACTAGGCAGATAAAGAATAAAACAGGGAACCACCTTTCTTTATAAACAAGACATCAATTTCTGAATACTAACTAGATCAGAGTACTTCAGGCTTAAAGAATCTGCAGTGATATTCTACACCACGCCACAACTCAGTATACAGTATACTAAATCTCCAAAAACTAAGTGATTTATACAAAATCAGAACACAGATCTTGAATTTATTTTAAACACTGTTTTGCCAATAATTATGATTTCCAAGTGTCTGGACTACTTTTCCTAAGGCAGTCTTTTTCCTTAGGATTACACAAAAGAAACAATGTGGACCAACAATGCATTTCTTTTAATCTTTCACTATAATAGTTTCATTCAACTGTTTATATAGCATTAATCAGGAAGTTCATCTAACCTAATGACCACCACCACCACCGCAACTTTTAGCAAAACTTTTTGAAAACCTTGATGCAAATATTTATAAGACCACATAGTCTATTTTCTTTGAAAAGACCTTTCTTCTAAATTTTTATCTACTTTCTATTTTTTTCATTCATTTAACTTTGAATCTTACATTACTTAACAATATCCCTTAAAAAAATCAAAAATCAAAGCACAAGTAAAAGCTTTCAAATGAAAGGAAAGCATTTGTAACATACCAAGACAGTTTTAAACTCATAATTTTGAGCTATTCATCAGGCAAGTCCTTAAAATCCCTCTTTAAACAACACTGACTATAACCACACCTATGGGCTCAATTTTCAAAAGGAAAATATCACATGAACACTTCTGGAATAAGCTTCGTAAATGGGTTCATCTGCTTAATCTAAAAACAGATCTTGGGAAACAAAATTAGAGGGTGTGAAAAACATTTTAAAACATTATTCCATGCACCAAAAGGCCAAATCATGGCACTGTGATTGGAAAAAAAGCCCAGCTATAATTAATGCCCTTCCTATTAAAAGAAAAAAGTCTGGCATAGGTATAAAGCAATTTGATACTTGTAACTTTCCAAACTCTACAGTTTGGCCTCATTTTCTTCTTTCCTGATTCTAGAATTTCATTCAAAAATCTACCTAGAGGCTGAGAGAGATGGATGATTCAACCAAGACTCAGAGAACAACAAGAGCTATCACTACTCAACATTTTTTTTTTAATAAAGACAAAACCTACTCTAGCATCTCTCAGATTTACCATTCTATTTTTTCCCTACACTTCTTTCACAGTTAGGGAGAACCAGATCAAGAACAAGGATTTCCCTGAGCCATCACCTTTTTACTTCTATGAAATGTTGCATCGAACAACTTTGTGCCATCAGTGTATGATACTCTAGAAATTTTATTATGAGTCACCACTTCTTGTGTGCAAATCAATAAGATTTATTTTAATAAGTCTTTAAATGCTGGGTTACCAATTTGAGATTTCACTCTGCCAAGAAGGAGGGAAGAGAGATTTGAGAACATCATCTCCCAGTTTTCCATTTAAATATCATTGTGGCAACAATGTGAAAGATGGCTTGAGAGAGAGACAACTCAGAAAGCCCTGCAGCTAGTGGAAGAGAGATTCCATGTGCACTTGAGCTAAGGCAGTGGCAAAGAGGATGGAGAGATGAAAATGGTCTAAAGCTGTGATTCCTCAAATTTCAGTGGCCAGCAGATTCAGAGTTTCTGATGTTGGGATGGAGACTGAGAATGTGCATTTCTATTAAGTTCCAAGGTGACACTGATGCTGGCAGGACAGGACCACCCTTTCAAAACAATTGTACTAAAACGTTTCTACTCCAAGGGTGCTCTTTGTACCAGCAGCACTTACTAGAAACTTATTAGAAACAGAAAGGATCAGGCCCAACTTCTACTGTATCTAAATGTATCTACTGTATCTAAATCTACTGTAGTCCTACTATATCTAAATCTGCATACAAGCTCCTCAGATGGTCCTATGAAGATTAAGGTCTGAGATACAGTGTACTGGTCTAAAATGAAGAACAGGTAGGATCAATAGAGAAAGAATGAAAGACAGGGTCTAGCATGACCAGAGCTATCACCTTGAGAATTAGGTAGAGAGCAGTAATGGTGTTTAGTAAGCTTCTTCTCATGGGTGGAGATTTGACAAAATTTAGTAATTTAACAAAATTTCCACAAACCTCAAATTCTAACATAAAAGACAGTGCACAAGGCTACTGCACTAGCCCCAATAGTACATATGGGTTATGAGTGTCCTCTTCTGAAAACTGAGTATGAGAACCATGCTTTGTCTACCGAGTCCTTGCTCTGCAAACAGGGAAAAAAATTCAGTTCCTGGCTCTGATTCTGGACTTAGGTTTCCACAATTCTGGTAAGAGATCTGGTCTCAGGCCAGATAGCTAAATCATCTACTTCCTTCCCACAGGTTAGCCAATCTCTTGCTTTTTTATGTTAACAAAAATGGAAAGTAACCACACTTTTTAAAAAAATAACTGGATTATTAAATTAAGCTAAGAGGTTCTAAAACAATATGAAAATGGGGCTGCTCCCCTGTTCTATGTATGTGTTGCTCTTCAGAACTTTCTGTCTTGGAAAAAGATGAAATTTTGGCCAACTCCTCTGTCTCTGAGAACAGGACTCAGTAAATGATGTCAGGAACCAAGAATTATAGGCAGACACATTTTTGAAAGATGAGTGGTTAAACATATGCTCTACTCATCGGTGGAGTATGGCAGTCACGGAGCAAACAGCTCACGTCCAAATCCAGGCCCCTTGCTGAGTGGCTGCAAGATTTTTGGGAATTCCCTTCAATCTCTAAATTTAAGGCTTTTCATATCGATTTTATATTAATCTTAACACATGGTTTATGTGAGAACTAAATGAGGTACTATGCAAGAAAGCACAATAGTGGAAAGTTAATTACTCAGTATTTTTAGGTATCTCCTGTTTTTTCTTATCCATCGGCCATAATAAATACAACATAAATAAATATGCCATATTTTCCTGGCTACTCCTGAAAATCTGGACTGGATCAGCAGGCCAGAACTATAAGCATTACAGTTTTCAACCACTGGGCTGCACACTGACATGCCAGGAGCTCTTCTTTCACAGATGAGCTAATTCACTGCTATCAAAAACAACACATAAATAATTGTTTAATGTACAATGCACCACTCTTAATGTAAGACAAAGCACTGAAATGAGCAGGTCATGCGATGCACTAACACAATTAGCTGTATTTATAAACAAGAGACAAACAACTTTGCAGGGCATCAAACTGCCACAAAAGACATGTGAAGTGCTCTTTTGCAATATATTAAAATTTTCTCTGTTGGGGTGCCTGGGTGGCTCAGTGGGTTAAAGCCTCTGCCTTTGGCTCAGGTCATGATCCCAGCATCCTGGGATCGAACCCCCCCGCATCGCATTGAGCTTTCTCTCAGCAGGGAGCCTGCTTCCTCCTCTCTCTCTGCCTGCCTCTCTGCCTACTTGTGATCTCTGTCTGTCAAATAAATAAATAAAATCTTTAAAAAAAGAATTTTTCTTTGTTAATATTCAACGGAGCACTGTTAGGGGTAAAAAGGTTCTTTTCAACCGGTGACATAGCACAGAGTTGACCCAAATATTTTGATTGATGGTGTATTTATACAAATGATCATATAGTTATTCTGTAATAATGATAGCATGTTAGTTTTTGCAGACTTTTTAATTGTGTTCTGAAACTTTGAATTCTTTAACTGAAAAATCAAGTATCTGAGGGTTTAAGGGGAAAAATTAAAGACAGAGACTGAGAACTCTGTCAAAGTGTCTCTCTGTTGAGGAAGAAACCAGAGAAATGAAAGGAACTGAGACTAGAAGTGCAGAGCAATAATACAGAGATAGCTCTGTTTCCCTGTCCACACCCAGGATGCTGTCTTCCCTTTGACCAACTTTAAGTCAAGGTGGATTTTGTCTGGTGCTCTGAAATTCAGGGGCCTCTCACCTCAGCAAGGTTAGGGATGGTGGAGAAAATTAGAGATGCAAGATTATGCCAAAGTATATATCCACAGAGAGGACACACTCTCTTTGACCCACACAGGGAGTTAGGTGAAGTAGCTGCGAAATGTACCATTACATGATATGGTGGCAAAGGAATAGAGTGTTCTTCCTTTACCATTATATTTCTGGAAATAATTTACCTTGAAATATTCCCTGAAGTGTGGTTCTCTTACCGTGTCAAAGGAAATATAGGGTACGGAGAGTATACCTGGGAACATAATGACTATTAGAGGCAAGAAGTGCAACATTACCTTGGGTTTCTGGTTGCCCTGTAATGAATTTACATTTTCTCCCTCTCAATAAAAATAAATTACCTCTCTAGATTGTTGAGCTCCACTCTGAAATTCTCTCTCTTGACCCATCAAAGTAAAACTATTAGGAGAAAAAAAAAAAGAGCAAGAAATGAATAGACTGCTAGTGGGAAGAATTCTCTAGAGTGTCTGGGTCTGGTCAGAGCCTATCATATGCATGTGACCCTATGTCTGTCCCCATGACTAAGGTCACAAAGTCACTTGCACTTGTCATAGACTTGGGTATTAGTGGCATCAGAATATCATGAGTTTAAGAAATTTTAGCATAAGAAAAATAAAATATGGATTTAATAAATGCTAAAATTTAGGAATGCCAACTTGTATGAGTAAGAAAAACTCTAGATCTCTGTTTCTCTTTTGGGGAGATAAAATATTCTAGAAAGTTATATATAATGAAATCAAAAAGTTTTAGAATCTTGTCACTACAATCCCTAAGCAGAAGAAAATCAAAACATTTCAGATCATGTAAATTGTAAGAGGTGTTTGTTTCATTTTGTTTAAATTCTCATCTCTGGGCATCACCGGTTTTTCCCCACACTGTAATAAGAAAGGTGGGTATGTACATATAATTACAGATAAAACATCTGTGAATTCCACTTTTGAATCACAAAATACATATATATTTTAAATGAGTCTTCAAGTTTTCAAAAATCTTTCATTTTCCTTTTTCTAGTAGGGTAAGGGAAAAGCCAAGCAGACTCTCCACCTCTTTTCTATGGTGAATTTCCACCAGCCAGCCACAAGTGGAAAGGATTTCTGTTTGTAGCACTTTATAACTACACAGTTTTTTTGCCCTTCAAAGAGTAAGAGCAGAATTAACATTTATTGCTTTGGGATGGCGGTTCCAAGGGATTCAGTGCACAGAGACATGTACTCTATTGCCTTAGAGAATGAGAAGATTTCACATCAGATAAATAAAATACTGTCTAGCCACATTTTATTTCTTAGGCACATGTTCTTTGTGTGCACTTTTTTAAAAACTTGAGACTAATTTTGTCAACAGAATGCAATTTCAATTTGCACTCTGATTTTTAAATTTCCTTTAAACACCTTTCTGCAAATATTTGGTTTCTATGGATGCTTACCCTCAGTGTTTGCATGGGGGTTTTGTTGCCAGAGATGAATAAATCAGAAATTTGCTCAGTATATTGGCCAAATAGAGTGGTGCATTTCATCTTAATCTTTGACAATGCCAGGGCATATTTATTTGCACGACACCAAAACATGGCACTATGCCTCACAACAAACTGGTCTACAACAAATTCAGGACTGTTGGGTAATATGGAAGAAATGCTTTAACACCAGATTTTTTTTTATATATAGTTGTGTGGAAAATAGGTTCGTAAAACTATCACAGGATGTCGAGTCTGTTGAAGTGAATGGAAAGCAGAAGATGGATCCTTGGCAAAAAGGAAACTGTAAAGTGTTTCTGCTTGGATGGAAAAGAGGACAAAAATAGAGGAATGGGAGACATAATAAAACATTAGAGAGACTTTAAGGAAGAATTCACATGTTTTGCATTAAGCTTCTCTATTGTCAATTACAGAATTGGTTTAATATTTAATTAAAGACTGAAAAAGAATATGTAAACTAGTATAGGAAGTTCAGAAAATAATTAAAAGTGATTTAACAGTTTATGGATTGTGGGCATGTGACAAGAAATCAAGAAACTTAAAGATGAATTTTTAGCTTAATAAGTGAATTAAGGTGGCCAATATGGGAAGAAAAGACGTGGTATCATGGCTCTCTACTGAGTTTCATGGTCCCAACAAAGAAAAACATAATTATAGCAGAAGAGAAGGAAATATAAATTAGAGGATAAAAGTTAAGGACGTTTTGTACATAAAACATTGGTAACACTGCCTTCTCTTATAAGATTAGAAGAAGTTGATTTGAGATTCTGAATACCAATATTTATATGAAATTAAAACTGCTTACCATATTCACTACAAGACTTGTTTTTATAAATGTATGGAAGTCCAAGGTAGAATGCAGAAACAAAAACTGATTTATAATAAATCATATAATTCCTATAAAATAAAGGGTATGGGTTAGTAAAAAAGTACCTAATATTTATTGAACAATTAGTAAGTGCCAGACATTTATTTAAGCTTCAAAGCAATTACATATGGCAGACACAATTACAGCCACAGTTTACAAAAAGAACTGAAGCCAGAATTGGTTAAGTAAACTGTCCAAGTTACAGATCCAGTAATGTCAGAACCACTCGCCTATTTCTGTAACCACTCCATAATACCACCCCTGCCTTAACCACTTGCAGTATGTGTAAGATTAAGTAACCGTTTTCTTAAGAAAACCTCATTTTCATAGGCCTTAAAATTTTTAAATGGGAGTGGTTTGAAGAGAGACCAAAAGAAAAATTAACACAAGTATTTCATTTTGAAGAACTTGAAAGAGAACTATTTAATTTTTCTTGGCATTATTAATGTATTAAAAATAATTTGATAATTATAGATTTTTACACTACTTTTACAGTATATGTTTCGTCTGGTCTTTTTATGTCAGATCTGGGAATTTGCTCCTAGATCTGCCTCTCTAGAAGGCTGTTCTTTGTCAACTTGATGTAAAATGACAACAGAACTTTATACACTTCATTACTTCTAAGCAGGTAAAGAGATTTTGTAAGAGACAGACAATAAGAAACTGATTTATACAGAAAGAAAGGAGCTGAAAAAGGAGAAAAGAGAAAAATGAGTCTATTTCTTCAGTTGGGAAGAAATGTCGATAGTCCCTGGGATCAATCTGCTGTAGAAATAAAAAGGACATTAAGACACTGATGATGGCCTTGACTTTTCTTGCTTGGATGTCAGGTGTGAGAAAAGATTGCATAAATGGACCCAGGAGTACATGAGTCATCCCTAGTTTCAATTTTGTTTTTACTCCTAAATAGCCTAAGTAAGAATCTCATGTCTATTTACCGGATGTGACTTCTCTGAGGTACATGATAGGTTGAACATTTTCCCTTGTAAATCTTTCTTCCCCTCAGCTCGCACCGCATCCTGCCTTCCTCATCTCTTTCCCTCTGATTCTTCTCTGTGCCCTGATTTCTATTCCTCTGCAATCTCTGTAAATGTTAGCTTCCCCCAGAATCCCAGCTATATATATAAGGAAGAGCGGAGATTTTGAAGTCAGTCCAATATACAATCATATTTCTGCTCCTCCACTCACTATGAACATATGTGGTCTCTTTATAGCCTCTTTGACCTCCTTTAATAGCCTACAAGTCCTGCCAATGGTGTAGCTCAGGCTTTCGCTTATTGATCCAGCCTCATCCCTTAAAACTCTCTTCTTCCCCTCTTGCACAACCTCTGTAGTCTGGGCGTCAGCCTTTCTCTCTCTCTCTCTCTCTTTTTTTTTTCAATTATCCAAAGTAATGTTCTCTGCTTTTTCTGAGTATTGACCTACTGTTGTGGCTGACGTGTGACACACACACACACCTCTACGTTCCCTTGGATGAATCCAAATTATAACTCAGGTTCAACTAGGCACTGATGCCACTTCCTCAAGAATGACTTTCCTGATACCTTCAGGTTCAGGTTAAAGCACCACCTACAAATGCCTAATGCTCCTGGAGTTGTGATGACCATGTAACTTATATTCCAAACTTGGACATAACCGAGGGGCCAAAGAGGTGCTATTATAATTCTGCCAGTAAAACAGATAAAGCTCTGACTACTCTACTTCCCGCCAACTCTGCTTTCTCCATTGTACTACTGTTAATTCCCAAACAAATTCTTTGTTTCTAACACAAAACACTCCATGAAGAATGGGCAGAATTTTTCTTTAAATTTTGAATATTTATCCTAATGACTGATGCATAGTATGTACCCTACAATAAATATATGTTTTGTCATATTTCTCACAAGACAGATATTTATAATTATTTATAAAATTACATTTTCTTTATAGTTTACAGACATGGTTTTTTTCTTCTGAATGAATTAAATGCATCAATAGTACTCTTTTTAAATTTAAATTCAATTAATTAACATATAGCATATTATTAGTTTCAGAGGTAGAGTTCAGTGATTCATCGGTTTTGTAGAACACCCAGTGCTCATCCCATCATGTGCCCTCTTTAATGTTCATCCCTCTGTTACCCTATTCCCCCATTCCTCTCCCCTCCCCTCCAGCAGCCCTCAATTTGATTCCTATGGTTAAGAGTCTGTTATGGTGTTCTCCCTAATTGTGTCTTGTTTTATTTTTCCCTCCCTTCCTCTATGGTCCCCTCTTTTGTTTCTTAAATTCCACATATGAGTGAAATCATATAATTGCTTTTCTCTGATTGACTTATTTCGTGTAACATAATACCCTCGAGTTCTATCCATGTCATTGCGAATGGCAAAATTTCATTTTTGATGGCTGAGTAATATTCCATTGTATATATAACCTACTACTATCTTTAACCATTCATCTGGTGATGAACTTCTCAGCTCTTTCCAGAGTTTGGCTGTTATGGACATTGCTGCTCTAAATATTGGGGTGCAATTGCCCCTTCTGATCACTACATTTGTATCTTTGTAGTGTATCCTTAGTAGTGCAGTTGCTGGCTTGTTGGATAGCTCTATTTTTAACTTGTTGAAGAACCTCCATATTCTTTTCCAGAGTGGCTGCACCAGCTTGCATTTCCACCAACAGTGGGTTCCCCTTTTTCCACATCCTCACCAAAATTTGTTGTTTCCTGACTGGTTCATTTTGACCAGTTCTGACTGGTGTGAGGTGGTATCTCATTATGGTTTTGATTTGCATTTCCCTGATGCCACGTGATGTTGGGCATTTTTTCATGTGCCTTTTGGCCATCTGTGTGTCTTCTTTGGAGAAATGTCTGTTCATGTCTTCTGCTCATTTCTTGATTGGATGATTTGTTCTTTGGGTGTTAAGTTTGATAAATTCTTATAGATTTTGGATACTAATCCTTTATCTGATGAAACATTTGAAAAAATCTTCTCCCATTCTGTAGGTCATCTTTTGGTTTTGTTGACTGCTTCCTTTGATGTGCAAAAGCTTTTTATCTTGAAGTTCCAATAGTTCATATTTGCCTTTGTTTCCCTTGCCTTTGAAGATGGGTCTACCTAGAAGTTGCTGCAGCTGAGATCACAGAGGTTGCTGCATGTATTCTCTTCTAGGACTTTGATAGAGTTCTATTGCTATCTCTCTGTCTGAGGTCTTTCATCCATTTTGAGTCTATTTTTGTGGGTGATGTAAGTAAATGGTCCAGTTTCATTCTTCTGCATGTGGCTGTCCAATCTTCCTAACACCATTTGTTGAGGAGATGATCTTTTTTCCATTGTATATTCTTTCCTGCTTTATCAATGACTGGTTGACCATAGAATAGTACTGAATTTTAATCAAAATAATTTGGTGGCAGTTCTCCAGAATTTCTATTTAGAAAACCACATTTGTAGAAAAATAACATTCTTGGTCTTTTCCAATCCTGATGCCTTTTTTGTTTTTATTGTTACTGAATTTCCTAGCATTTCTAGTATATTAATTAAAAACAATGGTATTGGTAGTCTCAAACCTTATAATATATATAAGCAATCATATATATGTATATATGCTTATAAATAATAGTATTACATATATATATGATATTATCAAAAGTTTTAAAGTTAGTTTCTGCCATGTCTAAATATCCTCCATATTTTCTAAGTATTTGTCTACTTGTTCTTTTTATTATGAAAACTAGCAAATATAAACAATGCATGAGCCATACATGCCTAATTTATTAAAAAGCATAGCTATATGCACAATTTAATAAAAATATAAAATGTACATAACTCAAGAAATACATAGAGCTCAAGAAATAACACATTTAACAATACATCAGTTATCGACATTGCTCTCAGAAGTTTTAACCCTCCCTCCCTATCCCTTCTATAATTGCTATGGATTTTGTTAAAATTATATGCTTACCACTTATGTTTATCAAAACAAGATACGTGTGTTACCAAAAAGTATAATTTTATTTTGTATGTCCTCGAACCATATAAGTATGTCAACAGTAGGCTCTTGATTTAAGCTGGAATTTTTTATCTACATTGATATTTGCTAAACAACTTAGATGTTTCTAGTAAAGCAGTTACAAACCTTAGTCCTTTGACACTTTTTATTCAGATATCCTCTTGCAACTGGGCAAAATAATTTTCAGTTTATATCCGATGACTGGCAATACTGGGTCATAGGTATAACGATATTATCATGTTTAGTAGATTACACCTGTTTTTCATGCTTATTCACATTCTTGTCAGCATTTTGTGTCAGGGTGTGTTGCTCCACATTATTTTTACAATATTTTTAACAGCTGAGGTGCCTGGGTAGCTCAGTCAGTTAAGTGTCTGACTCTTGGTTTCAGCTCAGGTCATAATCTCATGGGTGGTAAGATCAAGCCCCTTGTTCACACTCAGCAGGGAGTCTGCTTAAAGATCCTTTCCCTCTGCCCCTCCTCCTACATTCCCTCTCTCTCAAATAAATCTTTAAAAATTTTTTAACAGATTTATTGAAGTTTAATTTATATAATATAAAATTCACTTGTTTCCAAGTATAAACAAATTAAACATTTTCAGTAAAATTGTAGAGTTTATCAGCATGTATCATCAATATGGTGATATGTACTAACACCATTACACACTTTTAAAAGGTTTCCTTCACCAGGGGCTCTGCGTGACTCAGGAAGTTAAGTGACTGTCTTCAGCTCAGGTTATGATCTCAGGGTCCTGGGATCAAGCCCCACATTAGGCTCCCTGCTCAGTAGGTAGCCTGCTTCTCCCTCTCCCCTGCTTGTGCTCTCCCTCTCTCATTCTTTCTCTCCCTCAAATAAATAAATAAAATCTTAAAAAATTTAAGAATATCCGTCATGACCACTGCTATTCTTCTCCATTCCCACTTCCTGACTCGGATAACAACTTCTGTTTTCTATCTCTACAGATGTTCCTTTTCTGAACATTCCATATAAATAAAACCATAGAAGTTGCTGCTCCATGTTATTAGCAACAGTGTCAGACATTAAACTTTGATAAACTTAAGAATGTGTAATTTATTCTACAATTTTTTTTGCAATCTTCTGATTATTTATATGACTACAAACCTTCTCTTATATCTATTATCAACTTAGTGTTTGCTTTCCATGAACTGCTTGCTTGAGATTTATTTTTTCCATTTTCCTATTCAATTATCCATGTGTGTTGGAGATTTGTTGGAATTCCAAAATCTCCTCTTTTGTCAGGTATACATATTGCAGGGGCACTTGTATGGCTTGGTTGATTAAGCACCTGACTCTTAGTTTTACTGGGGTTATGATCTCAGGGTTGTGAGATTGAGGATCAATTTGGGCTCACAGATGAGTGTGGAGTCTGCTTATGATTCTCTCTCCCCTTCTTTCTCTAACCCACACCACCTTTCTTGGGGGAGAAAAAAAGTTACATGTACTGCAAATACCATTCATTCCACAACTTTTATGCTCGTATGGTCTTCTGAGGAACAGAAGTTTTTAGTTTAATATAACAAAGATTATCTTTTTATTTTTTGCTCAAGAAAGTCTTCCTTGTATCAAAATTGTGAAGATAATCTCTTATAATATTTTGTTAAAACTTTATAGTTTTTGTCAGAATATACTGTTTCATTCTTGTTTATTCAAAATATTTTTAAATTTTATTCTGATTTTCCTGCAACCAATGATAATTAGTTGTATATTCCAATTGGTTGTATACTCCTTAATTTCCAGTAGAAAGCTTTTCCTAATTTTGTTTATTATCACTTTCAGGCTTATTTGTGCCATTATGAAAGAACTTGCTTTGCATGATATAAGTCCATTAGAATTTATACTAATGCAAAATTGATAGAACTTTCTGGTAGACTAAACTTTTATTTTCAATGTTGTGACATCCTTTATCTCAAAAAAATGCTTTTTGCCTTATAGTCTATTTTAAATGAACAGAACTACACTGTATTTCTTTTGGTTGGTGTTTGCCTGATATATCCTTTCAAGTTTTACTATCAACCTGTTTCCTACTGTGTAACATGTCTTTTTTGAATGTTGTGTATTTGGAGTTTTTAACCTAAACTGTGTATTTTTTTGTTTTGTTTTTATTGAGCCCTTTAGTCCACCTTCATGTACTGTAGTTTTTGATATATTTAGGTTTAAGTTTTTCCTTTTATTTTTTGCTTACTATTGTTTTTATCCATTCCATTTTTGCCTTCTTCTCTCTTTCATGCTGAGTATTTTTTTCTTCACCTGTTTGAAGTCTTGCTTATATTCATTTTTTCTTCACTCAATAGAAAATACAACATATATAATTATTAACCTAAAATTAATCTCTACTTTCTCAAACCAAAAACCTTAGAACATAATAGCTGCATATAAACCCTTTTCAAACCTTTCATCATAATTGTTATATATTTTTAATTCAATTGGTTTTCTAAAACCTCCACTAGATGCTGTTATATGTAGTTAATGTTTATTTACATTTATGTATGTAATTATCACTTTTTTTGCTCTATACCACCTCCTACCTCCAATATGTTCATTGAAACATTGTCTAATAAATGTCTGGTGGTCCCAGACTCGCTCATTTATATGTTCTCAAACTTTGTCTATTTCATTTTCATTTGTTGAAGTTATTTTCTTTTGGTACATTAAAAATAGTATGTTAATATTTTCTGATCCCACATTTCCTTGTGAGAAATTGTTAAGGTTAACTTCGCATCCTGTAAGATAGATTTCTTGGCAAGTTCTGTATAAGATTTTCTAATTGTTCTGGTTATTAGCAGTATCACTACATTGTATCTGTGAATAGTAATTATATATAATTAGAATTTAGTTCTTTTTAAGATCTGCATTGTGAATTTATAGGTTCCGATTCTCTACGGAAATTTCCTTTTGTTTCATTTCTTTAAAAATATTAAATACATATACATTTTAGCATCTGGTCTAATAATTTCAGTATCTGACTTTTTGCATGAACTCCTTCTCTTTAACATTGCTGCTTGTGTTCAGTCATAGTAACTTTGTGCCGTGTGCTTGGTTTTCTTTGCCTGATGCTGTGATGACTTTTCACAATGGCTCCTAGGTATATACTAAGGTTTAAAGTTGGCATCTTTCCCAGAGAGTATTTGCATTTTCATTTGCTTTAACCAAGAACCTGAGGTATTACTAAAGAGTTTAAATGAATCCATGCTTGAAGATTCTTTGTTCAAACAAGCAAATTTGAATTAAAATTCATGTGCTATCTGACCAGGGGTTCAAAATTTCTGGGCGGAAAGATTTAACTTTGTCTTGTTTTGTTTTCTGTGCTCAAACTAGGACTACAACTTTTCCTGAATGCACAGCTATAATCTGTTATTATCCTCAAGGGTATAGCCCAAATGTCCCCTTGGCTCTTTGAGCCTTCACAACCACAGCTCAGTTTCTCAGCTGTATTTTATCATGATTGGCAAGTATGTTCAGAACAAAAGCAACTTCTCCAAATTACTTTTTAGTCTTTAAATTCTTGTTATCTTCATAGATATTCCTACTTCTAAGAAAGTTCCTACTTCTAACAAAATATTTTTCATATGTTCATCACACATTTTATGCTATTTTTTTAAACCAGTATTGGCCTAAAAATGTAGTCTGGTATCAATGTTAGCAGAAACAATAATCCTGCATTTAAAATAAAGTGGTGATATGATTCTAAAACATGTTTAGTTATATAGAGAAACCATGAACTGGAGAATGAATTCAACCATAGCTGAGATTTCCTAAGGAAGTATCACTAGGTTAGACTGACTAAGAGAGTTGAAGTTGTAAATAAGGGCTGATGAAATCCAAACTAGGTAGAAGAATAAGTTGATAATGTAAGAAAAGTAAGAAAAATTAAAATTTGTTTAATTCTGTACTGAATTGAGATTGCTGCTGAAAATCAGGAAATTGGAAAGGTAAAATTATACTTTTAGAGAAACATTTTTTGGGAATGCCAAAGTCTAAGTTTTGAATTGTCAGTTGTGACTGAGGCGTGGTGGAGAATAAGATCATGAGGAAATTGGGCTAAATGTGGAGAATACAGATGAGTTTTTGTAATGGAAAACTATTAAACTGTATCGGAGTCCTGTTGCAGTAAGAAATGGATCTGGTCCCTGCAAAAGCTGTTTACATTATGCATCCTATTTTTATTTACCCTTGAGATAATGTCTTTTGCTGCTATAGAAACCCTAACAATTAAGCTCCATTTATTGAGGCATAATGGCTGAAGCTCTACTCCTCAAATATACTATATTATTAATTAAAATAGGAATTGACTGAATGTCCAAGTTTAGCTTTTGACACTGATTAAAGAATTAAAACAGGATATATCCTAATAAATGATCTTTTGAATAAAATGGATTCACATTATGTAGTATGGCCCTTTTTGCAATATAACATGTATTATTGATGTAAATATAAGAAAATTTTTTCTCAAAAAATTCCTCCAATCTTCAATTTAAATGTTTTCTTTCCCTTTCTCCAGTATTTAAAATTGACTTAAAACATCAATTAGGATTCCTTCCTGCTTGTTCTTTCACCATTTTTTACTGTTTTTATTTCCATTTTAATAGTCTCTTTAATTTAAAAATTACAAATAGATGTATTTTAAGTATATATATTGAGATAACTATTGTTTTTAATAGATATTGCTTCTCTGTGAAATAATATTATCTGTGATATTTCTGAGCATTTCAATGGTCTAGAACTAACTTCTTTCATAAAATTATGGGGAGTTGAGACTTTCCCTTGGATTACATATAAGCAGTACACAAATGCAAGAAGATTTAACTTGTAAAAGATTCAAAATCCTAGGATTTCATATTGAGCTCATCTCTGCAAAAAGCAGATACATGAACTATGACAAGTCCCTTAAACTTTCTAAATGTCCTATTTCTCATTTATAAAATGGATAACTTATATTATTGCCATCCTCAAAGGACAACATACTAAAATAAGCAAGTATAGAAGTCAAAACTGTATTAACTAAAAACTATTATGGACACGAAATGTCCTCTTTATAGATTGCCAACCATTTATAACTCTGCCTCCTCAATGGGCTATATGAAAGGTTGTTTTACAATCACACTGAGGATAGGTCTTAAATGAACACAGCATCCCTGAGTACGATTAGAGCTCACTCTATATAGTATACACCACTGTTTGAACTACATGAAAGATGAAAAATCTGAGCTCTGTTAGCATCCACTATAGGGCTAAGAAGTAACTACTTTATTGGAGAATTAAAAACATGTGGATATTAATGACAAATTTACTTAAATTATTTTCCATTCTCAATAGTAACATCTGAAGGAGAAAGCATTCAAATATTTCCATTGCTTAAAAGGAATCAGTACTATGGTATCACTGAAAGGAAAGTTTCTGTGGCTTGCTAAAGAGTTATAATTGTTTAAATAAAATAATATCCTTAATAATCGTTTTCCTTTTCTGTTTTTTTTTTTTTCAACATTTCATTTAGATATACCATTGATATCTGAGGCTGGTTTTACTAAAACTCCCCAAGGAAGAAGTTGATAGATCTGGGATGCTGCTTTCTTCCTTGCCAAAGCTCTTTGACTTTTTGTTTTCAGCAATTTTGCATGGCTCTTTGACTAGATGACATATGGAGGCTGTTTCATATCACCGTTAATGATTTTTTAAATTTCAAAGTCTTTTATTTTTTATGAGTGGCTTAATAAAATGACATGTCTGTACATGTACGGAAAGAGTGATTTTTATGACTAGAGATTATTTAAAATCTAATTGGCATTAGTCCCATTTCATTAGAAATCTATCTTACTAAGATATTAAAATAATTATATAAACTCTGAGACAATAAAAATATTGCTCAGTGTGTATTTCATTGGTTAGTGTACTCACCCCCTCTGAAAATATATTGGAACCACAGACTTGAAGATATCTGTAACACCAACATCTTTTCTTTGGTTGGTTATGGTCTTCAAAGCTCTTTTTTCAATTGCACTCAGTCATCTAATCTCAATGGTAAAACTGGATAATGAGTTTGACAGAAATCATTTAATACAGTGGACATAATAGTCAAAAATTATACTTTCTTGCATTGAGAGTGTTATAAGTCTATATATTTGTATAATACCCATATAAAATAACAATTGAAAATTTAAAGTAGTGCCCTCAAAACTGTACCTTTAATTTTCTTTATCCATGAAATTATCTGATTGTCTATTCTGAAAAAAAAATGTTTGCCTTCAACTTCCAATTTAGGGAATATTTATGTGGTTTCTGAGAGGATGTGTGTGTGTTCAGTGCCCAAGAGCCCAGGAAATTTAATGTGGAAGTCTACTATGTGTGAGAGAGCCCACATCATGAATAATAGTCCCACATAAAAATCCAAAGATAAAATCCTACTGTTTCTGATAAGAGATCTCATTTCATTGTGAACACTGTTTGTTTTTTTTTTCCAGGATATGTATGTTATTCTTACAGACAGACATACAATTAAGACTGAAAAGAATAAATTTGTAATGAGAAGCTCTAGGTATGCTTTATTTTATCTTCACTTTGTATAGTTAAATAATTAGCTGCCTGAAAAAGAAATTTTGTCTGTGATAAGAGGTAAGAATTTATGCTGCTTCCCCCAGAAACACTGTTGTCCAATTTTCACCGTGACATATAATGAATAATCCATTATCCATCCATTATTATTTTTCTAGTAATAGCCATTGGTTTTGTTTATAATGAAGACTCTTTCTGATACCTGTGTTTTCCCTTTACATGTCTATGTTTATGCAAGTACCACACTATTTTAATTATTATATTGTAATGTTTAGTAGGTAGAACCACATTAACACTTTTCTTTAAAGAAATTATATTAGCTATTCTTTCAAATAAAATTTCCAAAAGAAATCTTAATGTATCCTGTACTAACACTCTCTGAAGAAAAAAAAATTATTTTAGGATTTTGATTCTAATTATCATCCAAAAACTAATTTAGGAATATTCATTTTATTAATAATAATGTAATCATTGTATTCAGCCACATACAATTCCCCATTTTTAAAATGATTTCACATTTAGTAGTATAACTTTATAATTTTATTTATTTTAAAATAATACTTATTTGTTTAGACTATTAAAAGTTTATATTTTCTTACCTTTGAATAATGACCTGTTGTGTTTTATTTATGTTCTAAGAAGACAAATTATGATATATATTATTTATTTTATTAAAGACAAGTTATTGAGGGTATAAATGAATCAGCTATTGATTTATGTACATTTCAATTATATCTACATTTTTATACCATTGTATTAATAAGAGGAATTTTTAAGTTGTCTATCTTTTGTTTTTTATGCAACACAATGGACTACAAACGGGGATGTATTTTCTCTTTTTTCTGTTAGGTCATTTACGTCTTACCATTTATTAGAATGCTGGAAAATCTTTCAGAAACATAATAAAGTCAGATTTTGTGTAATAGCTAATAATTCATATTTTACTTTAAAGAACATACAAGTATATATAAATTCATGTTGAAGACGACAAAGTTTTTCTTTTCAGTGGAATGCTAACCAAAATATACAAATAGTGATGAGTTAGAAAATCACTATTTCACAACCATGTTAGTAAAAGCTGATTCTGGAAAGAGTAATCAGTAGATGACAAAACAAGTGTATTCGTGTTTGATGAAAAAAGCTTATTACATAGCATCTAACCATGCTTAACCATGAACTTATTAATTTCAAAGAGAAAAATAATAACTTGACTATCTAATAATTTGGTAGATTTTTGTTTGTTTTTAGAAAGAGAGGGAGCAGGGAGAGGGATAGTGGGAGAGGGGTTAAAAGAATCTTAAGCAGGATCCATGACCAGATGGAGCCCTTCACAGGGTTCAGTCTCATGACCCTGAGATCATGACCTAAGCCAAAACCAAAAGATGTCTAACTGACTGAACCACCCAGGCACCCGTGGTGGATTGCATTTTAACTCTGTAGTTAAAATTAATATCACCAAAAGCAATCTTAAGAAAGGACAAAGCCAGAGGCATCATGCTGCCTGATCTCACGCTTTATCAGAAAGGTATAGTAATCAACACAGTATGGTATTGGCATAAAAGTGGACACAGGTCAAGAGAAGAGAACAGAGAGCTCAGAAATGGACCCACATGTATACGGTCAGTTAAATTAGGACAAAGGAGTGAAGAACAGTCAGTCTCTTTGATAAATGAGGGTAGGGAAATTGGACAGCCATATGCAAAAATTGAACCCATATCTTAGTCTGCTCACAAGAATGACCTCAAAATGAATAAAAGACTTCAAGAGAAGATCTGAAACCATACAATGCCTAGAGAAAAATTTAAGCAGTAAGTTCCTTGTTATTAGTCTTTGTGACGGTTTTTTTCATCTGGCTCCAAGAGCAAAAATAAGCAAATCAAGATAAGAAGCTTCTGCACAGCAAAGAAATGAAAAAATAATCTACTAAATGGGAGAAAATATTTGCAAACTGTGTATTAGATAAGGGGTTAATAACAAAATTAGATTAAAAAATTATGCCGTTGAATAGCAGGAGGAGAAAAAAGAAAAAAATTTGATTAAAAAATGAGCAAAGGATTTATTTATTTATTTATTATTTTAAAATGTTTTTATTTGACAGAGATCACAAGAAGGCAGAGAGGCAGGCAGAGAGAGAGAGAGGAGGAAACAGGCTCCCCGCTGAGCAGAGAGCCCAATGTGGGGCTTGATCCCAGGACCATGACCTGAGCCGAAGGCTTAACCCACTCAGCCACCCAGGTGCCACTGAGCAGAGGATTTAAATAGACATCTTCTTCCAAACAGATGACCAACAGGTATATGAAAAGATGTTCAACAACACCAATCACCAGTGAAATACAAATAAAAACCATAACAAAGTGTTACCTCATGTCTGTTAGGACAGCTATTATCAAAAACAAGAAATAAGAAGAATTGGCGAGGATGTAGAGAAAAGGAAACACTTGCCCACTGTTGGTGAGAATGTGAACTGGTGGAGGCACTCAGAAACTACTACGACTTTCCTCAAAAATTTGAAAATAAAAATACTATATGATACACTAATTTCACTTCTGTGTATTTATCTGAAGGAAATGAACATACTCTGTTGGAGAGATACCTGCACCCTATGCTTATTGCAACATTATTTACAATAGCCAAGGTATGGAAACAACCTACATGTCTATCAAAGGATTGATGCATATAGAAAATGTGATAAAATATATAGATATAGAATGCAATATTAGCCATAAAAAATGTAATTCTGCCATTTCTGATGACATGGACGGATCTTGAGGGCATTATGCTACATGAAATAAGTCACATAAGGAAAGACAAATACAATATGATCTCAGTTATATGTGGAATTAATAAAAAAAAAAACTCATAAATACTGAGGACAGACTGGAGGTTGCCAGAGGCAGGGGTTGAGGGATACTGAAATGGGTTAAAGGAATCAAAAGGTACAAATTTCCAGTTATAAATTAAGTCAGTCCTGGGGAGGTAATGTAAAATATGATGACTATCACCAATAGTCTTGTATCATATATTTACAAGTTGCTGGAAGAGTAAGTCTTACAAATCCTCATTACAAGAAAAAAAAGTTTATAACAATGTATGGTAATGGATGCCAATGACTTACTGTATTAATCATTTTGCTATTATATATATCAAATGAGTATGTTCTATATCTCAAACTATTATGTCAACTATATTTCAATTAAAAATTGTTATCACCAATAATGGTGCAAATTGATACTGTGTACCTACTAAGGTACACAGTGAGAAGGGTGCAAAATCACTATTATTGTATTATTGGAAATTTACAACACGAACCTGATCATAAAGATATAACAAACCCAAACTGAGGGATATTTTACAAATACAATGCCCTGTGCTCTTTCATAATCTTGAAAGATACAAAAAACAAAACAAAACAAAACAAAAAACCAAAAATCTGAGGAACTGTTCTAGATTAAAGGAGAATAAAGAGACATTTCTACTAAATGCAATGCACGATGATTTAGTCCATTATCCAGTATGATTCAATCCATATTGAAGGGGAAAAAAAACACCATATAGACATTATTTAGACAATGCTTGAAACTGGAATCTGTACTATATATCAGGTAAGAGTATGTATCAATATTAATTTTCCTAATTCGGATATTTTAATTCTGTTTATAGAAGAGAATATTGTGATTCCCAGAAATAGGTACTGAAGTGTTTAAGGGTAAGAAATGGGATTTTAATTGTTCTCAAATAGAAAGAATTACAGACTAGCTAGAGATAAGGGAAACAGTGTAAACTGGTCAAGTATTACAGAATATGCTAAAGAGTATACTAGATTTCTTAGTACTGAGTGGAAACCTTTCTAGAAATTTACAATTATATAAAACAAAAAACAACATGTTTTTTTCTTTATCATACATCTCAGTCTATGGGAGAAAGTCTCCCTTTTATTTATAATTATCGCATGTTGAAAGAGCTGTATCGGCCTAACTCAGTCACTGTAACGACTTTTGAATGTTGGTTACCTTTCAGGTTCCCTGTGTTCACCCTGCAAATGCATGCAGTCTGGATGGGAAACAGAATGGTCCCAGGGGTCTATGGTTCAACCTCAATTCAATGACTCACTCCTTTATTTGCCCTACTGCAAAAATCTATCTCACATTTTCTGGTCTGAACGTACCTCTAAGAAGGACACAGGCCAAGCAAGGAGTCTCTGGTTAGGACTGACTGATTTTTGTTTTGTTTTGTTTTTCCTTTGTGTCTCTATTTTATCCATTGAGGATTGAGAGAAGATGCTGAACTCACTGAGGTCAACATGATGTACAATAGTTGTCTTTCCTCCTATATCTTTTTCACAGAGAAATGGTAGCAGGAAATAATCTGGGAATATAGGTATTTGAGATTTGGATTTAAATATATAAGCAAAAATCTGAGCTAATCTGCATAACAACATAGTTTTTGATATCTTTGTGTCTGTTCATTAATGTCACATTTTTGTGAAAATAAATATTCTAGAAAATACCATTAGAAAGGCTGGCTAATTCAGTCCTTCATTTAAGTTATAGCTAAGAAATTTCAGGTAGATCCCTAGCCTTTCAACTATGATGATTAAGTAGTCCAGAACCTGGCAGAAAATTAAGTTTTAAGTTTATTAAAGTACTGGAAGTTTACTGGTTTTATCCAATTTATAATCCTCTATGGGATTTCTATAGAGTTGGAAGACTTTGGCAAGACCTTAATGTTTTAATGAAATGTGGATAATCCAGAAAGACCGAGGACTTGAGTATCATGTGCACTTAAGTAATGTTAGCTGAAATTATACATTATGTGTACATATATAAGCAATTACATACATGTATAACACATAATTACTTCATTTATAGCCATAGGTGGTAGTAATAGAAATTTGGCACAGTAAGAGTAATGTTCAAATTGATTATTACTTTTCTTGGGTTGTCAGTGGACGGACCTGCTCTGTATATACATTTCTAGGGTGAGCAGAATGGTTATGTAGTATACAATATTCATAAGAAACAGGAAATGGCACATATCTTTGGATGAATTTTATGTCAACCGACACACTTTATTATATAGTTTCATCCAGTCAAACTTGAAGGAATAAGATATACAGGTCAGTGAGTTTGGGGCGGGGCGGGGGGAGGGGAGCCTCAGGAAACTTCAAACACCACACCCCTCCGTTTTGTTTTGTTTCTTTTTTGAAAATAAAAGCATTGTAATTCTCAAACATTTTTATGCAAAATAGGCCAGAGAAACTAAGCACTTCAGAGTACAAAACATCAGATAATATGCAAATGTAGCTTTTCAATTAATAGCCATTCATCTTATTAAACATTACATTTTTTTATAGGAAGTTTTTACTGAAAAGGGGGGGGGAAGTCTTGTCAGTTACTAAGAAGTTAACTGACCTATAATTACCATACTGTGAGTAAAATTAAAAAGACAATATCAAGATTTCCCCATATTGCTTTCAGAGTAATAGAATATTCCCATGTTAAAACAAATACAAAAATCACATTTTAAAAAATGAAATTCATGTTTCTTATTGAAATTTTCTCTTTCCCTTATCCTCTCTTAAAAAACAAACATGGAAACATCTCCTTTGACCTCACGTTCTCCAGCAAATGCTGGAGGTATAGGTCTTCAATTTTTTTCTCTGATTTTCTCTTTATCTTTAATTTGTCCTCTACCCTACTGTTTCACCAAATTTTATTTTCCCCATGGTCATCAACGAACTCCTGAATCCAATAGTCCATTTTCAGTTCTCGACTTCCTTGATTTACCTCCAGTGTTTGAAAGTTTTCATCCTCTCTCTCTTGAAGTACCTTTCTGCTTCCAACAGCCTGACTCATCTCCTGAATACCCCTACTTCATTTGTCACTCACACCTGGTCTCTGGTTGCTCACCTTTTCCTTCCCAACTTCTGAATAGTAAGGTAACCAAGGGTTATCCCTCCAATCCCGCCCTTTTCTCCCTTCCCACACTCTTTATGCACGGCTTAACTACCATGAGTGAGATCCAAGGAGAATAGGCAAGTGCTTCTTCCCACAGGACATAGGGCAGAAGCAAACAAGTTCCAAAAGCTGCCTCTTGGTTCCAGAAATATTTTTAGCTCTTCCCTTTCATCAATTAACAAGGTGTCTCTAAACATTTTTAAACTCCTTGCTTAGTCACAGGATGCACCTTTTGTGCTCACTTGTTTTGTGTACAACTTTCCAGATTTAATTCTACAACTGCCTCATAGTACAATTCCATGTTTAGTAAATTTTTCAGGATTAATTTTTTGGTCTACGTTTGCTTGTGTCCTTTGTTTTTCTGATAATTGTTTTACTTAATATACACAATTATATAAATCACTTCCAGTTCTTAATTCAAAACAATAGCATATCACTATTACTATTACTATTACTGTGGTTTTCCACATGTATTCCTTATAAACCTATGAAATTACACTGATCAAATTTCAAAGTATTGAAATTATTGCTACAATTGAAATCTAGATTATTTGTCTTTTGTAAACTTTTTTTTTCTTCTTTGTGATTTATAGGATACTAGACCAAGGATATGGAGCTAAGAAGTCATATCTCAACTGATTTCCTAGGAATACGTACATACATGAGTATAATATGAAATCATAGGAGAAACATAGTGTTTTAATATATTAGAAAATATCAACTCTTTTTGCAGAGTATCAGGAACATCTCCAAAAAGATAGCATTTTAAAAAATTGATAAAATCTACCTACCACCCAAAATGTAGTCATTTGGGAGAGCATTGCTATAATCATGTAGTTATTTTAATATACTTCCCACATTATTTCTCAATTTTATTTTCAAGCTTAAAATATCTATCTTTCCTTTAGTATTATAAATTTCAACAAAAAAGACTCAAACTCCATGATATTATTGTTCTAGAATGATGAACAAAATTCCAAGAATATTTGAAAACCTGAGTGTCATTTACTTAAGAGTAAGTACATTAGCATGTATGATTTATTTCTACCAGTTGTAATTATTTTCACTTTCAAAACTCAAATTTTTCTACCTTTAGAATGAACATTCATTTCAAGTTAGTTCCTGGTCCTTTTGATGTGACCCTAAAAATCTTTGATATCTTTGTTACTATCCTGTGTGACACCATGTTCCATGCTTAATTTGGACATTTTCTCTTCCAGAATTAGAGTCAGTCATTTCTCTAAGTGATACTCATTTTACTTAGTAGGAAAAGTAATTAAGACCCCAATCTGGGAAATAAAAACCCTTAATACTCAGTTGGCCATTCTTTTCAGGCCTTTACAGTGAATTAAGTGAAGAAACTAAGTTGATGATAGATACTCTTTTTTTAAGATTTTATTTATTAATTTGACTCACAGAGAGAGAGAGAGAGAGAGACAGAGAGAGATAGCACAAACAGGGAGAGCAGCAGGCAGAGAGAGACGGACAAACGGGCTCTGCACTGGGCAGGGAACCCGATGTAGGGCTCCATGTCAGGACTTCTGATCATGACCTGAGCTAAAGACAGATAATTAACCAACTGAGCCACCCAGGTGCCCTAAACAGACACTTTAAAGAGATATAAGACTTCATGAAGTCTTATTGACACCACTCCCATTCAAATTTAGGACTGCCAGATTTTTTATAGATCTTCTACATTACATTCATATCTTCCTTCTTTTGTAACTAGAATCCAAGTTCTCCAGGGCACACAAGATAATAGAGTTTGTATATTCCATAAGCATTATTTTAAATTTATCCCACATTATACACACATTCCCAGGAAAATGACATTAATTCTTCCATCACATAAGTAATTACTGAGAACAGTATAACTTTTTGCATATGTTTTCCCAATTTCCCACAGTTTTAATAGTTGTATTATATCTACAATGTCTGGCCATGCAATCATCCTTTACTGTTCTCCTTCATGTTTAAGCCTTGTTCAATTTTAATTCTGTGAGTAACTACATGCTTAACTTTCACCACCCTCCTTGTGTCAATGTCTTAGAGCCATTTGCTTGTCTGAAGATTGTTCTCTACATTTCTCTGGAAGTCTCCAGGAAAAAATATTCCCTGAGTTCTTCCATGCTAATACAAATTTGTTCATGCCTTTACTGGAAAGTCAGTATTGGTGGATTTTATGTTGACTAAAATATTTTTTATTTTCTTGAATGTATTCAATATATTACCCCATTATTTTTGAACAACAAAAAAATTATTGTTGAAAGTCTAATGGTAATTTTCTATCTCAGGTAAGTTTTTGTCATGATACCCAACTGAGCTTTTGCATTTAAAAATCTTTTCAAGTGTAATAATTTTAATAAAATATGCCTTGGGGTTGGTCACTCTGGATCTTCTTTAGTAGGGATTTACACTATTTTAACTTCAGGGAAATTTTCTCAAGTTATAGTTTGTTTTTCTTTTTATTATTTTTCCATGCTTTGGGTTTCTTTAGAAAGTCTTATCATGTCTATTTTGATCTTCTTTGCCTGGCTTCAATAACCATAACTTTTCATTGAAACTTTATCTTTTTTTCTTTTTAAAATAGTCATTTTTTCTTTTTAAAATAGTCATTTTAAACTTCAAATTTTGAAAAAAAGCAATTTCTACTTTAGTTCTTTTAAAATTATGTTGTCATTAATTTTTTCTTTTAATTCTTTCCTAATATCACTTCAACTTTGATTTATTCTAATACTCACTTATGTTTTTCTTTTAGGTCTGCTATCATTTTCAATTGGCTTATAACTCATCCTAAAATTTTTATTTTCTGCAGGAATGTTATTCTCTACCATATTTTTTTCTTATAATACATCTGTATGGAATTTGACCTTGATAAAAATCTGTTGCTTATTAGGCAAAATAGCTTTTCTGAACTTTTAAAAGGAGACATGGTTCTGAAACTTTTTGAATTTAGTGCTCCATTTTGGTTTTGTTTTTGTTTTTGAATGAGAAAAAAAATAATAGCATGCTTTCTGTGATTTACTGGGTTTAATCTTTACCTACTTATCTGGAAATTTTCTTCTTTCCTCTTTGTTCTTATCTTGCTTAATTTTTATTTCACTCTCAACTTTTCCTCCTCAGGGTAGTCAGCTTGCAGAGCTCTTAAAGACTTCACTGTTTATGGTGGATCCCATGTTCTGATCCACCATTTCACCAGATGCACCTCCTCCCCATGGCAACTAATGTTTTTCTGCAGCTCTTGGATGTGTCAGATGCCTTGCAGCTTCACTTTGCTTTAGCCTCACATATGTGGGTGCCGTGCAGGTTTGGCGGGGTTTTTTGGTTGTTGTTTTGTTTTGTTTTTGAACTCAACCTACTTTTATTTTGGGATTCATGAGGATAACTTGCCACCTAGTTATGTTGTAAATACTTTCCATGAGTTTTTGTTTTTGGTAGATAATTTTACTGTTTTTTTTTTTTTTCAAATTTGAGAATTGAAAAAGATTTAAGAATTGTCACTACTACCATTTGTCAAGAATCCTCCATAGTTAATATTTCCTCAAACATTTTGATGTATTCCTTATGGAGAATATTTCTCTGGGTATCCAGTCAGCTAAAGTGCTAAATATGAAATTCCTTTCTAAAGATTCAAGTTTCCTGATTTTACCTCAATGTTTTTCTAGTAATTTTTCTATCATCTAATTCTTATTAGGTAATTGGCTTTTTTTTTCCTGTTTGTCTTACACTAGTTTTGCTACCTGATTCTTTTCATTTTTATATACTAATTTGAAATTATCATTCTCCTTTCCTTTTTTACAAGTCACTTTAAAGACCTACTGATTTCATTTGTTCTATTAGGCTCTTTAATTTCAGGGTTGAGATAGTGAGAAAATGAGGAAAAGCCCCAAAGTCTCAGAAAGTTAAGAAACTACAAACCTACTTCCCCCCACACTGCCACACATATAAAATATATGTAATTTTTGTAATAATATATAATTGTAATAATATGTAATTTTTCCAATTCAGATTTGTGAGTTTATTTTTTTAGGATTTTAAAATTATAACTGAATGAATAGGCATTGTATAAGTTAGGTAAAAGAAACTGCTAAATAAATAATACCCAAAGTAATAATCCCAAGACATGACAGACCACCCATGAAAATCCAAATGGATACTCCAAGTTGGCTGATATTTCCCCTTCTAATCTCAAGAGGTTTTCAAGATTGTCCAGTTATTGCTTTCAAATAGGCAGAGGAAAGGAGAGGTGGTAGAGAAAAAGCTCAGCTTCTTCTGAATCACCTTGGGTCACACTTTATTTCTGAGAACCAGTACTATGCCTGGAGATGGATATGATAGAAAATGTAGTCCCCATCTATTCAGCTACTTTTTAATATTCTATACTACAGAACAGTACAGTCTTGATTCTCTGTCAAGTGTTTTAGATGACTATCCAAACATCCATGGACATTTAAATAAATATGGTTAAAGTGATCAACACTAGGGATTAAAATAAAAAAACACAATTAAACCAAAATAACCTTTCTTTATTCTCACTCTAATTAGCAGCTCACAGTCTCTTAAACGTCTTTCTTTTTAATTTTAAAGACTTATTCAAAGAATCAAATTTGTTTTGTCAAAACAGCTAAAGAACTCTAGTCTAGTTGGGCTGTGATCAGCAGAGTGCCTGGCTTGATCGTTTCCTAACTCTGTTTCCTTGGACAAGTTATTTGGTCTTTCTTTGCTTCATTTTCTTGAACTGTAGAATAGAAACTTAAATAGGACTTAACTCACAGAATAATAGTGAAGTATGTATAAATTATTATTTTTAAAGCACATAGAGTAGAGGCTAACACATAAAAATTGCATTAGTTGTTTTTGTTTTATAATTATTTTGTTGGGCATTTTTAAATCACTACAAAATTGTGTGTTGGATTATATGAGATAGCATTTACAAAATATTGTGGAAAGAATAGCTTCCTATGCAAATCCAAGGTATTCTATTTTTTTTTTAATCCAAGGTATTCTTATCATAAATCAATACTGTTTAGCTGTGACAAATACCCTGAATGTCCCATTCAGTCATTCTTTTCACTCACCCTGATTCTTTAAATTGGTGGCAAGTGGGTGCTCCTGTCTTAATAAATTAATCTTGGATGAGGCTCCATTCCCTATAGGCAGGTACTAGTGTGAGACTGTTTATCCTTACAGACCTCACTGAACACATGGATCTGGTTAAGTTCCAGGGTGAAACAGTAACAGAAGGCACTAATATAAAACCTGCATATTTCCTCTGTGAACCATCTATTTCAAGAATGATATCAGCCATACCTTGAAAAAGTCCATGTGGTGCATAATAACCCTGTTGTATCTCAGAATAGGATTTCTTTAGTCATTTACATGTTAGTTTTGAAGGACATATATCTTGTGAAGCCAAAGCACAATTTTAAGTCTTCAAAGATAACCACTACTCTAGAGGGAGGCATGACTAAGAATTTAACCAAAATGATGACATAACCCCAGGAACAGATCCATACAAAGTTTGTCATAACTTGCACCCTATCTCTACAAACTGCTTCAAAAAAAAAAAAAAATCAAAGAAGATACAATAAAATAACTGCCAAATGGAATAGTCTGTGTGTTTCATCCTAGTGGTATGGTAAGTGGTTTACAGATTGATTATCTATGAGAAACAAAGATTCTTTTTATATTCTCCAAGGAAATTTAGACAGTTAGATGTTCTATTATTATCTCCTATTATATTGTTAGTCAGGAATTGGAGATGTGAAATGCATGAATTTCCCTATCTTGTAAACTTCTAAAATATAGTTCTCAGTAACAAGTATTATCTTTGGAATGCCATTAATATTGTATGCTTATTTTTCCAGGGCCTTCTAAATATAAGTGTTCCCTATAGACTTGGTTCTGTTTAAATATATGTTCTCCCAATTGCCTATTTCTTATCAAAGAGTTTCGAACTTAGTAGATGGCATACTTCTGGATCAGACTAACTCTTTTCTCTCACTATCCTGAGAAACAATCCGCAGTTTAGAGATGTTAATTATGTAAAATAATACCTTAACATACACTCAAAAGCTATCTTACCAAATACATGATTGAATTAATGTCACCCACTCAGTGGAAAAACTGGCATCGAATACATTTTTGTTCTTGATCCCTACTCTCTTGGTTAAAAACTTAATGCTCAGGCTTCAGCCTTTTGTCATGATGTAATATGTTTTAAATAGAGGCGTGAAGCCAATCTAAGTGAACAATGATTTGCATATCTTGATTTGGGCTGTCTGAATGCACTGTGGAAGCATAATTTCAGTGCTATGAGTTTTCTATATTTTATGCTTCCTCCCCTGTGGTAAGCAATGAGGTTGATGTTGCTATTTCATTTTGAACTTTTAAAGAACCTTGTGAGAGATAGGGCAGTAATTATTATGAGAAGAGTGAGAATCTGGGGTGCCAGGGTGGCTCAGTCATTAAGCATCTTTGGCTCAGGTCATGATCCCAGGGTTCTGAGATCAAGCCCTGTATCACATCAGGTCCCTGCTCAGTGGGAAGCCTGCTTTTCCCTCTGTCACTGCCCCTGCTTGTGCTCCCTCTCTCGCTGTCTCTCTCTGTAAACTAAAAAAATAAAACCTTTAAAAAAAAAAGTGAGAATCTGGGGTGCTACAAAACCTGTTAAGAATTTTGGGGAGGCATTTTCATATACCCCAAAGAGTTTATTTTTCTCTTTCATTCTTTGGAAAGTCAGAGCAATGTTTTATGTATAAATCTAAGCATATTACACTTATTTGTATGTATATAAGTTGAGGACAGTGAAGATGTGTGACTCTCTCTTTTATCATAATCTATTTACTACTGAGATTCTGTATGTCTAGATGTATATATAGGCCTCTTCTAGAAGTTTATTTATGGACAGTCTACAAAGCCTACTGGGATATATAATAATTTAAGAAAATAGAAAAACTATTGAAAATGAAAGTATTAAAAAAAGAGGTGCTAAAAGCATGAAGACAAAATATATTTGTCCAGCTGACCTTCACTGAGACTTGTGTCTCAGTGTTTTGGAGAAAATTAACTAAAAAACAAAACTACACAAAAAAGACAAAAACAAAAACAAAAAACTTTATTTCTTTTCCAAACACACACAGAACCAGATGGCTTCACTGGTGAAATGTATCAAACATTTAAAGAAGAATTAATACCACTCTTTCTCAAACTCTACTGAAAAACAGAAGATGTGGAAACACTTTTTAACTTATTTTACAAGTTCAGCATTACCCTGAGATGAAAACCAGACAAGAATGCCACAAGAAAACAAAATTATAGGCCAATATTACCAAAGACAATAAATGCAAAATCTTCAACAAAATATGAGTAAGTCCATTTTAACAATATGTTAAAAGGATCATACACCATGATCAAGTGGAATTTATTCTAGGCATGCAAGGAAGGTTCAACACTTCCAAATCAATCTATGTGATGCATCACACTAACAAAATGAAGGATCAAAACCAACAAAATGAAGCAAAATGAACAATAATGAAATTTTAAAAAATCATATGACCATCTCAATAAAGGTAGTAAAAACATTTAACAAAATTCAACATTATGATAAAAACTTGCAAAAAGTAGGTATAGAGGGAATTACTTAACATAATAAAAGCATATTGATTAAGCTTAAACCTAATGTCATAATCTATGGTGAAAACCTTACAGGTTTTCTTCTAAAATTAGAGACAAGAAAGGATGTCCACTCTTACCACTTCTATTTAACAGTAGCGAAAGTCTTAGCCAGAGCAATTAGTCCAGAAAAAGAAATAAAAATAATCCAAATCAGAGAGGAAGAAGGGAAACTTAATGACACGTTATTACATAGAGAAAACTCTATAAAGTTTGCACCAAAAAACTGTTAGAATAAATAAATATAGTAAAGTTGCAGTACACAAAAATCAATATATAAAAGTCAGTTGCATTTTTATAGACAAATGACGAACTCTAAGAAAGCAAATTGAGGGAAAAAAATTTACGATTTCAACAGAAAGAATCAAGTACCTAGGATTCAATTTAGCTAAGGAGATAAAGGCCCAGACAGTGAAAACTGTAAGACTCTGATTAAAGAAATTGAAGATGACACAAATAAATAGATATTCTGAGCTCATAGATTAGGAGAATTATTGTTAAAATGATCATACTACCTCAAACAATTAATAGATTCATTGCAATCCCTATCATAATTCCAATGTCATTTTTCTAGAAATAGAACAGGGAATAATAAAATTTGTAATGAACCAAAGAAGACTCCCTCACACCTGCCCCCTCACCCTACCAAGTAGCCAAAGTAATCTTGGGAATGTTGAAGATGATTTTTTGGATTTGACAACAAAAAGCAAAGATGTCAAAATCAAAGATTTAAAAAGTGGGAGAGTTTGACTTCTTCTTTGCCAATTTGAATACATTTTTATTGTTGTTGTTGTCTGATTGTTGTTGCTAGGAGTTCTAATACTATGTTGAACAACAGTGGCGAGAGTGGACATCTTTGTCGTGTTCCTGATCTCAAAGGGAAGGCTGTCAGCTTTTCTCCATTAAGAATGATATTCCCTGTGGGTTTTTCATAGAGAGATTTTATGAAGTCGAGGAATGTTCTCTCTACCCCTATACTTTGAATCGTTTTAATCAGAAATGGATGCTGTATCTTGTCAAATGCTTTTTCTGCATCAATTGAGAGGACCATGTGGTTCTTCTCACTTCTCTCATTAATTTGTTCTATCATATTGATTGATTTGTGAATGTTGAACTATCCTTGCATCCCGTGGATAAATCCTACCTGGTCATGGTGGATAATCTTTAATGTACTGTTGGAACCTCTTAGCTAGGATCTTGTTGAGAAACTTGGCATCCATATTCATCAGGGATATTGGTCTTTTTGGTGGGCCCTTTACCTGGTTTGGGGATCAGGGTAATGCTGGCTTCATAAAAAGAGCCTGGAAGTTTTCCTTTTGTTTCTTTCTTTTGAAACAGCTTCAGGAGAATAGATATTATCTCTTCTTTGAATGTTTGGTAGAATTCTCCAGGGAATCCATCAGGTCCTGGGCTCTTGTTTTTTGGAGAGTTTTTGATCACTGCTTCAATCTCATTACTAGATATTGGTCTATTCTGGTTGTCACTTTCTTCCTGATTCAGTTTTGGAAGTTTATAGGTTTCCAGGAATGCATCTATTTCATCTAGGTTGCTTAACTTATTGGCATATAACTGTTGATAATAATTTCTGATGATTGTTTCTATTTCCTTGGTGTTAGTCATAATCTCTCCCTTTTCATTCATAATTTTCTTAATTTGGGTCTTCTTTCTTTTCTTTTGAGTTAGCTTGGCCAATGGTTTATCAATCTTATTCTTTCAAAAAACCAGTTTCTAGCTTCGTTGATGTGTTCTACTGTATCTCTAGTTTATATCTCATTGATCTCTACTCTAATCTTGATTATTTCCGTTCTTGTGTGTGGGTTTGGCTTAATTTGTTATTTTCCAGTTCTTTAAAGTATAAAGAAGGTTGATGTATTCTGGATTTTTCAATTTTTTTGAGGGAGGCTTGGATGGCTA
This sequence comes from Lontra canadensis, assembly GCF_010015895.1. Lineage (NCBI taxonomy): Eukaryota > Metazoa > Chordata > Mammalia > Carnivora > Mustelidae > Lontra > Lontra canadensis. Next base: position 905,461 of record NW_022631042.1, read on the forward strand.
TTTATTTCCCCCTTAGGACCACCTTTGCCATATCCCATAGGTTTTGTACCAAAGTACTTCATTCTTATTGGTTTCCATGAATTATTTAAGTTCTTCTTTGATGTCCTGGTTGATCCAAACATTAAGCAAGGTGGTTTTTAGCTTCCAGGTGTTTGAATTCCTTCCAAGTTCTTTCTTGTGGTTGAGTTTTAGTTTCAAAGCACTGTGGTCTGAGAATACGCAAGGAATAATCACAACCGTTTGGTATTGGTTGAGACCTGATTTGTGACCCCGCATTTGGTGTATTTTGGAGAAAGTTCCATGTGCACATGAGAAGAATGAGTATTCTGTTGTTTTAGGGTGAAATTTTCTGTGTATATCTATGAGGTCCATCTGGTCCAATGTATCATTCAATGCTCTTGTTTCTTTGTTGATTTCCTGCTTGGATGATCTATTACTGAGAGTGGTATGTTAAGATCCCCTACTATTAATGTTTTCATATCAATATGATCCTTTATCTTGATTACCAGTTGTCTTATGTAGTTGGCTGCTCCCATATTGGGGGCATAAATATTGACAATTATTAGATCTTCTTGGTAGATAGACCCTTAAAGAATGATGTAGTGTCCTTTTTAGTCTCTGAGTACAGTCTTTAGTTTAAAATTTAATTTATCTGATATGAGAATCGGTATCCCAGCTTTCTGTTGAGGCTTATTGTCATGAAAGATGCTTCTCCATCCCTTCACTTTCAGTCTGGATGTATCCTTACATTCCAAATGGGTCTCTTGTAGATAACATATGGACAGGTCCTGTCATTTTATAAAATCTGCAGGCCTGTGCTGTTTTATGGGGCATTTAGGCCATTCACATTGAGAGCAATTATTGAAAGATATGTTTTTATTGACATCATATTGCCTGTGAAATCCTTGTTTCTATAGATTGTCTCTGTAAATTTTCTGATATTTTATATGGAAAACCCAAAAGACTCTATCCCCAAACTACTAGAACTCTTACAGCAATTCAGTAAAGTGGCAGGATACAGAAATCGATGTAAAGAAATCAGTTGCATTCTTATACACTAACAATGAAAATATAGAAAGGGAAATTAGAGGATCAATTCCATTTACTATAGTACCAAGAACCATAAGATACCTGGAAATAAACCTAACTAAAGGATCTGTACTTGAGTAACTACAGACTACTCATGAAAGAAATTGAAGAAGGCACAAAAAGATGGAAGAGTATTCCATGCTCATGGATCAGAAGACTAAACATTGTTAAGATGTCTATGCTGCCCAGAACAATCTGTACTTTCAAATTCATCCTGATCAAAATCCCACCAGCACTTTTCAAAGAGCTGGAACAAACAATCCTAAAACTTATATGGAACAAGAAGAGACCCTGAATTCCTAAGGAAATGCTGAAAAAGAAAAACAAAATGGGGACATCACATTGATTTCAAGCTTTACTACAAAGCTGTGATCACCAAGACAGCATGGTACTGGTGCAAAAACAGAGACATAGACCAGTGGAACAGAGTAGAGAGCTCAGATATGGACCCTCAACCCTATGGCCAAATAATTTTCAACAAAGCAGGAAAAAATGTCCAGTGGAAAAAGGCCAGTCTCTTCAATAAATGGTGCTGGAAAAATTGGACAGTTATGTATAGAAGAATGAAACTTGGCCATTCTCTTACACCATACATAAAGATAAACTTGAAATGGATAAAAGACTTCAATGTGAGGCAGGAATCTATCAAAATCCTAGAAGAGAACATCAGCAGTAACCTCTTCAACATTGGCCACAGCAACTTTTTTCAATATATGTCTCTAAAGGCAAAGGGGAAAAAAAAGCAAAAATAAACTTTTGGGACTTCATCAAGATCAAATGCTTCTGCACAGCAAAGGAAATAGTAACAAAACAAAGAGGCAACCCACAGAATGGGAGAAGATATTCGCAAATGACACTATAGACAAAGGGATGATATCCAAGATTTATAAAGAACTCCTCAAACTCAACACACACAAAACAGATAATCATGTCAAAAATGGGAAGAAGACATGAACAGACACTTCCCCAAAGAAGACATATAAATGGCTAATAGACACATAAAAAATGTTCATCAACATTAGCCATCAGCTAGATTCAAATCAAAATCACATTGAGATACCACCTTACACCAGTTAGAATGGCCAAAATTAACAAGACAGTAAACAACAAGTGTTGGAGACGATGTGGAGAAAGGGGAACACCCTTACACTGTTGGTGGAAATGCAAGTTGGTACAGCCACTTGGGAAACCAGTGTGGAGATTCCTTAAGAAATTAAAAATAGAGCTACCTATGACCCTGCAATTGCATTACTGGGTATATACTCCAAAGATACCAACGTAGTGAAAAGAAGGGCCATCTGTACCCAAATGTTCATAGTAGCAATGGCCACAGTTGCTAAACTGCAGAAAGAAACAAGATGCCCTTCAATGGACAAATGGATAAAGAAGTTATGGTCCATATATACAATGGAGTATTATGCTTCCATCAGAAAGGATAAATACCCAACTTTTGTATCAACATGGACGGGACTGAAAGAGATTATGCTGAGTGAAATAAGGCAAGCAGAGAGAGCCAATTATATGGTTTCCCTTACTTGTGGAGTATATGGAATAACATGGAGGACGTTGGGAGATGGAGAGGAGAAGTGAGATGGAGGAAATTGGAGGGGGAGACAAACCATGAGAGACTGTGGACTCTGAGAAACAAACTGAGGGTCTGGGGGGAAGTGGGGGGTTGGGTGAGTCTTGGTATTATGGAGGGCACATATTGCATGGAGCACTGGGTGTGTGCATAAACAATGAATTTTGGAACACTGAAAAAATTTTTAAAAGTGGAACATCAAACTAAAAACCTTCTACATAGTAAAGAAAACCATCAACAAAACAAAAAGACAACTTACTAAATAGGAAAAATATTTGCAGATTATATGCCCAATAAAGAATATCCAAATACATAAGGAACTCACATTGAGAAAAAAAAATCCAAATAATCCAATAAAAAAGGAGAACATCTGAATAGACATTCTCCCAAAGAAGACATACATATGGTTAAAGAGTACATGAAAAGATGTTCAACATTAGTAATCATTGGGGTGGGGGGGGATCAAAACCACAATAGGTATCCCCTCAAACCTGTTGGAATGGCTATTATCAGGAAGACAAGAAAGAGCAACTGTTGGCAAGGATATGTAGAAAAAGAAGTATTTTGTACTGTTGGTGGGAATGCAAATGCAACCACTAGGGAAAACAGAGATAAGGTTCTTCAAAAACTCAAAATTGAACTTCCAAATGATCCAACAATTCTACTTCTGGATATTTATCCAAAGGAAATGAAAACACTAAGTCAAAATGATTTCTGCATCTTCAGTTCATCACAGCATTATTTCAAATAGCCAAGCTATGGGAACAATCTAAGTGTCCATCAATGGTGGAATGGATAAACAAAACTTCACACACACACACTGGGGTATTATTTAGCCATAAAAAACGTAGGAAATCCTGTCATTTGCAACAATATGGATGTAACTTGAGGGCATTAGGCTAAGCGAAGTTAAGTCAGAGAATGACAAATGACTAATGATTTAACTTATATGTAAAATCTAAAAATCAAAACAAAAAAACAAAATTTAGTTATGAAATAAATCCTGAGGATGTCATGTACAGCATGGTGACTACAGTTAATAGTATGTTTGTATATTTGAAATTACTTATGAGAGATTTTAAAATTTCTCAGTACGAGAAAACAAAAATTTCTAACTGGTGATGGATGTTGACTGAACTTATTGTGTTTATCATTTTACAATATATACATGCATCAAATCATATGTTACAACATTGTATTAGTTTCACATGTCAAATATATTTAATTTAAAAAAATAATTGAGGGTCACCTGGGTCGCTCAATTGGTTAAGTATCTGTCTTCGGTTCAGTTCATGATCCCAGGGTCCTGGGATAAAGCCCTGCACAGGACCCCCTGCTCAGTGGGGAGTCTGCTTCTCCTTCTCCCCCCCACTTGTGCTCCCTGTCATTATTTCTGTCACTATCTGTCTCTCTCTCTCAAATAAATCAATAAAATCTTAAAAAAATTATAAAATAAAAAATTAAAGCAAAAAATTAGTAATAAAGTAACTATTTTGTCACTAAAAAGCATTTTAAGAATTTGAAAGGAAAAGGAATCTCTTTCTTTCAGAGATATGAACTAGTCGTGGGATTTGGAGGCAAGAGCAGGGGACCTGATGGCAACAGAGCCTGTCCTGTGACAGCAGAGCTATCAAAAGTGGCCAGAAGCCTCCAGGGATTACCATTTAAGTAGTTGGTCCTATGTGGTAGTGTAATAGCAAACTAGAGGTGTCTTGATAGACAGGCACTTTTCCATGCTTTAGAATCAGGGAAGAACTTGCTGATCAGGAGATGACCTCAAGCTCAGAAAGTCTGGAAAAACTTGGTCAAGAAAACACTAAGTGAGAATAATTTTGAAGATAATTTCATGTACTACTGAAGATAGACAGAGGAACAAAAAAATTCATGAATATATAACTCAGGGTATAAATTTAGCCCTACTGCTTCTTGGTACAAGTGCCTACAGATAGTTGAGATCAGATAAGAATGGTTATAAAAATAAAATACTTTCTTACACTTCCTTTTATTTAATCTTATAGATAAATACAATATACAGGAAAATGTTGTTAAAAATTGAATAGAAATAGAAAAATGAGCAGAGAACATCAATGACATCATTGACATAGCAGTTGTAAATGATAAAGCAGAACTGAAAACAAATAGATCCAGAAACAGTGTTGTTTCCTGATTCTTAATTCACTACTTTTTCTTTTTTTGCCAGCTCTATGACATCAAATATCCTGAGCTTTGCTTTAGCAATTGCATATTTTTTTAAAGAAAATATTGTAATTTTTATACAACTCAGTTATAAAAACAGTATAGTAACTAAGCACATTTAGTGTAGAGGGATTCAGTTATTGAAATTCAGAGAGATCATTCTTTTCTTTTTCATTATAAAAATATATGCTTATATAAAAATTCCAAAACACATAGAAGATTGTAAAATGAGAAATAAGAGATTCCAAATAACACCAGCCTCCAAAAATGTCCCTGTTACTGGTTTCTTGTAGATGTGTCCAAAAATGTTTCATGAACAATTGTATTTTTAACACAGCATCAATCAAATAAACATAGTTATGCAATTTTTTTCCTGTAATGACTTGAATTGTCCTGGGTATATTTCCCAGTATAAAAATAAATTTATGAATGTGTTACACTGTTCAGTACATATTTTTCTACTGCAAAGAACGTTGCCTTCAAAGTTGTTTTTTAATAATTTCCCATGGAACTATAATCATAAACTACTGAGTATCGAATTGTTGGGTTAAAAGTTATGTGAGTTTTCAATTAGATAGTTATTGAAAAGTACACTCTAGGTGTGTATAAATTTCTGTCCATAGTACAGGAAACCATTTCTTAGTAGTTTCAGCATTCACACACTTGCAGGGGCATGCACATGTGTGCTTGTGTGCACACGTGTGCGCACACACACACACACAATTTCCTTGAATCAATATAAAGGTCTTTCACTGTATGTCAAGTGGCCCATATGTACATGTGGTTTTGGATGCTTGTTCTTTTTTTCTTCCTGTGAAGTACATGTTGTAGTCCTTGGACATATATGCCCCATTTTATTTACTTGAAATGGAAATCTCCGTTTTTCAATTGATCAGTGAGGTTTTATAATATAGGAGTCTTTTCTGTACAATATTTTTTGCAGATACACTACCTGATTTTCTTTAAACATTGTGAAAATGAAAAGTATTACAGATTTGTAAGATTTATTCACATACTTAAAAATTATATCAAGCCTACTTTAAAAAACATCTATTCAGTAGTTCCTAAGCCTAGAGCCATGTTTACTCCCTCAAGTATTACCTAAAGAAAAAAAAAATCCTACTAGTATTTTATGATTATCTTTAAATATTTGGTTAATCTGAAATCTTACTTTTGAGTAACAGAAATACAGTAAGGTATAAAACTGATTTTCCCCCAATGTACTCTCAATGTAGAATCACACTTCATTAAATAATTTATTTTTCCCCACTGATTATCCCCTGTATATACATACACACTTATTTATGTAATTTTTGTCAAAATTCCTTCATTATTAAAAATTATCAAATAAATTTTTAAATTTAAGGAAATTAATTGCTGATTAATTATATCAGATTTTAGTGTTAATCCTTTTATTATTATCAAGTTGTATCTTCTCTTGAAAAATCACTTTTTGAAAAACATACAGCTAATTGATGAGAATATGGAAGAGTAAATTCATAACTTCAGGAATAAGTAATGATTTCTTAAATAGGACATAAAGATTACCCATAAAGAAAAATAAATGAGAGTTACATTAAAAATTAAGTATCTAATTTCACTAAAATACATCAATAACAAAGTAAGAAAGCAAGACATCAGTAGAGAACAATATGTATTTTGCAGGACATATTAACAAAGAAGACTCATAAACTTCTATAATTTTTTTAAAAGATTTTATTTATTTATTTGACAGAGAGATCACAAGTAGGCAGAGAGGCAGGCAGAGAGAGAGAGAGAGAGGAGGAAGCAGGCTCCCTGCCGAGCAGAGAACCTGATTCAGGACTCCATTCCAGGACCCTGAGATCATGACCTGAGCCAAAGGGAGAGGCTTAACCCACTGAGCCACCCAGGCACCCAAACTTCTATAAATCTTAATAAAAAAAGGTCAAAAGAAAAACCACCTTGAAAAATCACTTCAATAAAGAACACATCCAAATGGTTAATAAATGTAAGAAAGGATGTTTACCCTCATTACTTAGTTTAAATGGAAAGCAGAGTTACACTCACAGCTAGAGAGGGGCAATGACCTACCCACCCAGCCCAGGGGAGCCCATTTGGTTCTCAGAAGGCATGCTGTGTGTGGGGTTTTGGTAGTTGCTGACACTATCTGCTGTGCACAGGCCATAGATGGCCTCCAGCTGCCTTCTCCTTGAGTTCAGCCATGGCTGTAGGCTCCTCAGTCCGGAGACTTTTGCCTGGGCAGTTCATGCTCTGTGCCTGCCAGCAGCACCATGCTTAACACACACTTGTAGGCTCTTTACCAAAACATGCAGAGACCGATGCATAAACTTTTTGCACCCCCTTCGCACTTCTAACCCCCCAAGTCTTCAGTGTCCTGAAACCAGCAGCCATCTAACCAATAAAGAGATCAGCCTGAGTGATGCAGAGATCTACAGCTTCGACTCTGACTACATGCTGGCATAGTACACAGATGAACTACATTGGGGGATCTTCAGTGCCACACCATGACATCCTGACTTGAGTGCATACTCACTGCAGCAGATCAGTGGTTTTTAGAACAAAAGTCCCTCCATCCAGTAGTAGTTCACTGACATCTTCCAGTTGCCTGAGATAGCTTTGCTTTCCTGTGTGGTGGGCCACTTCCTGGCCCATGACATGGAGACTGTCCAAGTGAGTCTCTACAAGAATGTGATACATGTTGGTTGAGATGTGCCATAAAGGGTCTGCTATACCAGTGGATCCAATGAGACATGGAGAAGTTCCTCCTGAGATAGGAGGAAATCTTTGCCATCTTGAGCAGCCTGGTGATTCATGGGAAACAGGTGGCCCTCCTTACCAACCGTCTCTTCAGCTTCATGGATAGAGTGATGTGACATATGGTAGGTTTCAAATTGTGTTAACTCTTCAAGGAGGTCATTGGTCAGGTGGACAAGCCCAGATTTTTCACTGACAGAAAGTCAAAAGCCTTTCAGAAAGTTCAATGAGAAATTCTTGCACCACTGAAAAAAGGCCAAGATCTATTGGGAGCGAAAACTTTTGGGCTCCCTACACCTGATTTAGGGCAAGTCCCTATGTGTTCTACCTCAGAGATCACCTCTACTGTCAACTGGAAGATCTGCTGAACAGCTGGTGTGAGGCCATTATCATCTCCAGCCTGGAGTCATCAGTGAAGAGCAGAGCCTGTATTCATGGACTCGGCAGCAGTGCTCACTGGAATGTTAGATCACAGACAGACTTTCCAGGACACTGAGTCATGGCAGGTGCAAGGTGTGTGGATGAAGGAGCAGGAGGAGCTGAGGGACATCACTAAGGTTCTGTTTTACATTCAGGTGGGAGAATTTTCCAAGACTTCCACAACCCCACCTAATTCCTGTGATGCCTCCTTTAGCTACCTGCTTAACTGCATGGATTTCACCTCTTGTCTGTACTACACTCCCGTGCAGCACGAGTCTCCTGCTCTGTAATTGCTACATACATTCTTCCTTGGCAACATGGCCCATGTCTGCTGAGGATGACATTGTGAGGAACTGGCTACCCAGCCCACCTGCCCTGCCCACTCTGGGCATCTGTCGACAAGCTATGAGAGTGGTTTCCTTCCCAGAAAAAATAAATTAAAAAATTAATAAAAAAAATGAAGATACACCTTTCACTACATGGCATCAGAATGGCTAAAGCAAAGAAGATACCAACTGTTGACAGGATATGGAGAAACTCGAACTCTCCCATGCTGCTGGCAGGAGTGTAAATTTTACATCTATGCTGATAGACTGGCAATCATCTACTAAGGTAATAATCTACTATACATAGTCGTCATGACTGAAATTTCCATTCCTAATATAGACTCAAGAGAAATACATTTCATTACCTTAAGTTGCACATAAGAAAATCTATAGCAGCATTTTTTGTATTAAATTTGACTGAAAATAACTCAACATCTATTAACAGTAGAACTGGATAAAAGAACTGTGGTACATACATAAGATGGCATAGTATCCAAGAAGAAAACAAACTACTGTCAATATAATAACATAGATAGACTTCACCTACAAACTATAGCATGACAGGAGTTAAAAACAAAAATTACCCTTAATTACATTTATATAAAAATCCAAACAGATGGAAACTCATGTACAGTACTGAAAATCTAGCTAATGTTGAGGGAGGAGGTGGTATTGGTGATTGGAAGGAGGCATAAGAGGTACTTCTGGGTGTTGGCAATATTCCATTGCTTGGCCTGTGCATTTCCGTGCATAGGTTACAGTTAAGTTACTAGAAAGCAAGCAAGCACGCCTGAGTAACTCCATTAAGAAGACTATCTGATTGGCAAACTTCTATCTGTATCCTTAGCCAAACACTACAATACCTTTCAGCGAATCCTGAAAATACTTGAAAGTAAACTTCAATTTGCTCCAAAAAATGGTTGATAACAAGGAGTTATTGCTCTGGTTTTGCTGAATATGAGTTTCCAAAACTCCAAGATTTTCCCACCTTAAAAATCTTTTCATAGCTTTAAATATTCTGGAAGAATTGGTCTAGTCTTTTTGTGAATGCATGGATTCTTTTTGTTTCCCAAGAAGTAAATCTAAAATCAACATCATTAATCTTATCTGCCAAGTCAAAAGTACAACCTGAGCCATTTTTAGACTGAAAGTGGGGGGAAAAGCACTTAAGTATCCAGCCTCTTTACAATGTCAGCCTAAGCGGGACCAAACAGCTATGTCTTTCAAGAAGTAATCATCCAGTCAGAGGTGCCATAGCTCACAATTCTATGATGTAATGCACTCAGGGGCAATTACCTTAAATTCCCATTTTCATCATGTGAAATGCCAACTATGCTGTCTCTTTACAGGCTGTTCTCCTGGATTCTTAGCACCATTTTATACTTGTTCCTAATTCCCCAACTGATAACATGAATAGTCTCACTTAGCTTGTATTTTTTTTCCCCCTTTTTCCACTGTTTTCCCTATCCGATTCACCCCTTACAAGGCTTTTTTTTTTTTTTTTTTTTTTTTTTTTCTGAAATTCTGAGGTTTCCTGCCTCTCTAATACTAGAAAGTGTCTACATTTAGTGGACGGGAATGATTCAAAGTCAGAAATGAACGCTGGTAGATATGTATACACATGCAGCCCTGCAGCACGATTCGTAAGCATTTTAGGTATGCCAGGCTGCTTGTAAGCTGTCCTTGTGAGCTGGGGACTCTATGCCCATCTGGAAGAAACTACCACCTGGTCCTGTGTGGCAGCAACATGAGAGGTAGGCTCAGGGCATCCAACTTGTCCCACTTCTTTCCCCACTCATCGTTCTAACACAAATGCCTTAGGCAGCGCTCAGCAGGACTTCCTCTGGGGAGACACAGGGGTCATATATTATAAGACGGCCTCTATCACTTCCTTTCACAGTCTCTCCCGCATCCTAGTGAAAATAATACCTTTTCGTCTTTTTCAGGAATCCAATAAATGGGGGCCACCAGACAGACCATAAAAAACCAAACCTTAAAGCGCAGAATCATTTTGAAACTGCTGGGGCAGGAAGTGCAAAAGCCGGAACTACTTCCGGGTCAGCTCCCCTAGTCCTGCGTACAAACCCAAGCTGCAGGGCCGACTGCAAAGCTGGGCAGCATAGCTGACCTGGGAGTGCATGGTACTTTTTAGTTCACTGAGGTGGTGTCTTTTTCCATTCAAGACTGGTGGAAAGAGCGTTTGTTCCAGCCAGATAAGAAGTAATCCTTTGGCGGTGATTCAGATGGATTTGCACAGTAAGATTTTCTTGGAAGAAAAATGAATCCCTAAACCGTTTTTTTCCTGCCACCACTGCAGCACTAACAGTGATTTACAGCAGCATGTTGCCTAATTTTCCATCTGTATATTATTTGGAAAGGGTAAAACTTATGGTAACGTAATGTGCAAATGAGTGAAAACAGAATTTGCTTTCTGTCCTGACTACACACAGTCAGGGTTTTTTATGTGCGATGCATGGAATCTGATGTGTAAGCTGTGTCTCAGTGTGAGTTCCTGGTGTGGTTCCCCATCAGGCTGCTGGGAAACTTCAGGAATGTATCATAGGTACAACACCAGGAGTCGGCACATATGGGAGATAAAGTCTATGGCAGCTTATTCACTATCCTGTCAGAGCACTGAAAGGCTCTTGTGAGACAAGCAAATGGCGAAAACCCCCTGCTTCTCCCACTTCAGGTTATAGTAAGACAAGAAGATAATTTTCTTTGGTAGCTTTTTTCAGCACATTGAGAACTTAGGGGTGGTAGGATAGACGTGGAGCAAAGAGGGTGGGATTCTCTCTCCACAATCTAATTCAACCAGATCTGTTCCTCTTTTCTCTCTCTTACATATTGAAAACATGTGTAGTTGGGGATCCAGTTATGATTCATTTGAAATTCAGTCTCAAAAGTTGCAATTTACCAGATGCGACAAATGAAAGATGAAGAGAAAAGAAGCTGAATTCCACAGGGGTCTTTGTATCTCATTGTTTAAGACAAATATAATAGGCAGCATGGATAAGAATCACTGTGATATATTTATTTCTTTAAACCTTCTTATAAATGATTATTCTTGTAATGTCTCCTAATGAGATTATGAAATCGTATAGGAAAGAGGTAAAGTGAATATTACATATTTGGAAAATAGAATTCCATTGAGTAACCTCACTTGCAGTTCTCCTTTCATCAGCATCAAATTTCAGGATTATTTTTGTTTTAACTCAAGATATAGCTTGTTATCCTCAAACTATGTGCCAAGTGTTCTGCTGCTGTTTGAAGACTTCATTTATGAGAGAAGTCTTCTGACTCAATGGAAATGGGATACAGCATTTCAGTATTTCTTCAAAGTCTTTAGTCACTAGTGTGTAGTGTTGTGTATGTGTACTGTGTACATAGTCTAAATTAGTTTGCTCTCTTATGGTAAGAGGAATAATTACTAGAAGAAAAACAGAATTACTGGCACAGACTCATGTTGATTTTCTCTAACTTATGGAAAGGTTATTCTTCAGAAGTAACTGGAGATTAGAAAGCACTGGCATTAACTATTTTAGCAGGAAAGTTGGCCCTTGTGGGTCCAGTTAGTCCTGCAATTCTGTGAAAGTAATCTGAACTTATTGGCACATTATGAAAACAGAAGATAATAACACCTCCTTGTCCCAGCTTCCCAGTTCAGTCTTTCATCCTTTTCCAGATGTGGCAAGTCACTAGGGAAATATGGTCATCTCTAAGAAAGGGCTCTGGAGCCAGACATACATCAGGGAATGTGATCAGTGGTTACATCTAAGGATAGATGTGTCCTGGCTCATCTGCCTGATGTATCAATGTTTGAGGGCTATTTCTTGCACTTGGCTTCAGATAATATGAGTAAATTCTAAGTACCTTTTCTCCCCCCAGATCTTTTTGTTTAATATTATAAGAGCAGATAATGTACCCAGAGAGTAACTCCATCATCAGTGATCTTAAAGTTTAATACCTTAAAAGTAAACTATAAAGTTACTATTTGATACGTAGTATATAAAAACATTCTATACAGTTGGGCAATTTTTTTAAAGATTTTTATTTATTTATTTGACAGATCACAAGTAGGCAGAGAGGCAGGCAGAGAGAGAAAGGAGGAAGCAGGCTCCCTGCTGAGCAAAGAGCCGATGTGGGGCTCGATCCCAGGACTCTGGGATCATGACCTGAGCCGAACGTACAGTCTTTAACCCACTGAGCCACCCAGGTGCCCAGTTTGGACATTTTTTATAATGAAGTTGTAATCAGTTATTATTTCTGTCACAGAGTTCAACTTGAACTTGCCTGAGGCAAAGAATTTTTCATTATGTATCAAATATCTCATGAGATGTCTCTTATTCAGATGTTTTTAGCCTGAGGTACAAAGATATAATTCAGCAAATTCACAAAACTTCTAAACCAACACACACACACACACACACACACAGACACACACACACCACTTAGGTATATGGTATATAATCAGGGTTTGTTTGTTTGTTTGCTTTTTTTTTTTTTGCTAAAGGAAACATGACTTGTATTCCAAAATGAATTTTACCCTGAAATGGATAAAAAACCCACTGATTTGTAATTATTTCATTATTACTAATAGTAGCACTAAAGTCACATTTTGCTGATGAATCCAAACTAAAATTTGTAAAACGAATAAAAAAATAACTATAGGCATCTTCAAGTATATGATTTTTTTTTTTTATTGTAAAAAAGGCCAACATGTTATCTCCTGACACCTATGAGGATGATAGCATGGATTCCAAAGTAGTTCATCAAAAGTTTTCCCCAAGACTTTGTGTTCATTCTCTCCTCTCTCAGTCTGTCTCTCTCTCTCTCTCTCTCTGTCTCAGTCAATAAGTACAACACATCTATTAGAAAACAAAGAAGACAAACTCCCAAAGATGTGACTTCTAACATTAAGGGTGATTCCTAGTTTCCTGACACTATTCAAAATGTTTCACAGATTTTATCTAATTTAATCTCCAAAACAATTTTAGGATTTAGGCTCTATGGTTTTCATCCCATTTTTACAAATGATAAAAGTAACACAGAGAAGTTGCTTCCTAGACCCACAGTCAAAAAGTTACTAAGTAGACTGGCCTCAGAGTCTGCAAATGAACCACCATTTTTACCGTGCCTTGAGAATCAAAGATAACATAGTATAAGAAACAGTACATAATTCAAGATTCATATCTCAGACTAGAGTAACAGCAGGAGTCCTTTTACTTTTCCTTTTTATCAGCAATACCAGATCTTCCCCATTCCTGTTTCCACAGTCTCTGTAGCCTGCAATCTTCAGCCACATCAATGATGTTAGTGATGTGGGGCATGTTTCATTGTCTCCCCTTGTGTTTTATTTCCCTCAACCTCCCTTGTGGTGGGAGGTAGGATTTTATAGTCAAATGTCATAAATTAGAATGGTAACCCCATTTTATGATTGGATACAGCACCCAGGCTTTCATATTTCAAGCCAACACAAACATGCTGATGGAATGCACCTATGAAATTTTGTGAAAAATTCAGTGCACACTCCAGTTTTCTTAGTTCATTCATTAATGGTCAGAAAGTACCAATTTAGGCCAGTTATATGGTTTAATGATATCATCTATGGTATCATAACATCCCTGTTTATGATTACTGGATAGGATTTTTGTTTGACTTTACTCTTAAGTAGCTAGTCTAACTAAAAGTGAATGGAAGTTTCAGCTCTCCATAGTTGGAAAATGTTTAAGAAAGAAGATTAACTGCCAAACAGTCAAATGAGAGATGTGCTGACTTAGCACATATTTCTCTGATTAGCAAGTAAAATAGGCATCCAGGAATTGACAAGTCATACTGAAACAAATTAAAGCCTCTACAAAATCTAAACAGAGAGTTTCTTTTTATTAATATGTTTTTTTCAGTTCCTGGATAAGTGCATGTATACACCACACTTTTAGCAATTGCTTTATCAGAGTGTGAGGAAATCATGCAAATGTAAAAGGGACACGGAGTGATAATTCCCAGGACATCTGGCATGTAGGAAAAATTTGTCATACTTAACAAGAAGAAGAACAAAAAGTTGGCCTAAGAATGTATTACTCAATTTTTGCTTTGTTTTATATATTTAAGTTCTGTTATGTACTTTGAGGAACATAAAATATAATGCATAGTCATTTTGCCAAAGTTAAAATAATCTCTTATTTGCACACAACCTTAAGGAAAGTATCTCTAGTAAAACTGAGCTTTTCTCAACTATAAAATCTTAGATTTGTTAAATCAATCTAAAATAGTAGTTAGATAGAATATTTATTTTACTGGAAATAGTGTAACCATCTGCTTCTGATTATCCAGGTGGTCCTGTTTTCAGAGAAAATGATCAAGAACAATATTTCTAAGAGTCTGTATATAAAATGTATTTCTCTCAGTGTGATTCCTTGTATTATGAAGCTATGCTTAAAGATATGACAACAGCTTCACATGATTTCCAAATTCAGTTCCTCGTAGAACACATAGACACTTTATCAGTCAATCTCACTATCAGAAATTCTGAACCAATTCTTAGGCTGCTTACTTCATTAATCACACTTCACGGCAGCAAGTAAACGAGTGAGGGGCATGTTAAGTATGCTAGCTGTCGGTTTTTGTTTGTAAATAAAGCTTCATTATTTTGCAGTAACCTCATGACTTAGTACTTTTTCTGTACAGTGTAGTCTTGAGCATTAGAAAAACTCCTACAGTTTAACTGTGCACTTGACACGACATCGAAGTAAGGCCTAAAGAAGGCAGGATTATCCATGACCACATGTCTAAAATGATACCCAATATTAAACCCTTACTTTCCAAACTACTTGATAGAAATTACAATGTAAGTTACCACCTCTGTTTAATTTTAATACTGTTAATCTTCAAATCCAGTAGTTGTACTGTGCACAGATCTGCAACCTCATACTATACCACACAACTTTATTTCATAGTGACGATTATTTTAGAATAGCATTGCCTTCTATTTGTGTGATTAGACTATCATAATATGAAAGTATGTAATACATGTTGATGTGCATATGGGTGTATTATATATTTAAGTCTGATAGAATACATGGCTTGGTCAATCATTCATTTTGAAAAAAGTCAACACTTCAGGGAAATGAGAGTCATTTTATCACCACATTCCATCTAAATATTTTGACACAGACCCATCTGGATAGAATCCTGTGCAACTTATTTCTGATGACCTATAATTTTGATGTTTGGACAGAAATTTTACCACAATTACATCAGTTCTTAGGTTGGCATGTTGAGGTTTCAAACAGACATGGAAGAGCCTACTTTTACAGATGCTTATATGCCCAATTAGTTCAACAGGGTTTGAAAACAAGCCAATGGAAAGATGGAGCAAAGGTGGTAAAAAAAAAAAAATGTAGAGCTTTAGGAAAAAGATAAATAGATCAAGTGAGCAAAAGACAAAAACATTGTGGTGAAGAATAAAACCAGACTGGATCTATAGCATAAAATATGAGCTAACAATAAAACAAATGCCATTTAGAAACAGATGCAACACTCAGCCCTGAAATAAATATAAACAATTACATTGCTATTTACTAAGCATATTTACTTGATTGCCACCAGAATTTATGTTTCTCTTAACATGAGAACATTATGTGTGTGTGCGTGTGCGTGTGTGTGTGTGTTTGTGTATACATACACATTATAAATTTGGACCTTCAAACAGCTATCTCATTAATAAAACATATAGTCTTTTTTTTTTTAAGTAAAAAACCTCAAAGCTCATTGGGAATGTGATTATAACCCCTGGGAATGGAATAATCCCAACCAACTGTAAGTATTACACTTTTTTATAGGTACTTAATATATTAGGCACACAGGCACACATCCTACCTTACAGTGCATCAAGTTATCAACCAGATTTCTCTCCACCGTTTCTCCTTTAAGTATCAGATTTGAGTGTAACCACATCAGTCTCAAATACATTTTTAATGTTAGATTCTGACTGAGATTTTCCTGTGTCACATACGTACATATGTAACATATTTCAAAGGAGCACACTTGCCTTTTAATGACAAACCAAAATCCAGAAGGCTGTATCTACTACATTGTTTAAATTGCTTAAAATTCAGAAACCATCCTAACAACCCCTAAGTAAAGTCCAAACCCTAGATTATCCTACCAAGAAAGAACTGGATGGTCAAAATAATCATAAATACACATACCATATGAATATGTACTTGATGTTCAGCAAAGATAACCCAGGAAGATGAAATGATGTGAGTCATAATTAAAAACACTCCAGCAATCATCTATAAAAGGTTTGTGGTAATGTGAGACGTCTTGTTTGCAGAACTATCATAATTCAGACTTGGCATTTGGCTCTTCCTTGGTCACCACAAGTTTGTTCTAGGTTATTATTGCACATTCTATGGACTGAGTTGCAGCAATGATAGAAGCCAGTTTCCATATTAGCTAATTGACCATTAGCTTGGGATGCAGCCTAGATCCCACAAAAAGTGATCTTATTGGGAGGAGCATTGGATTTGCACCATCAAAAGATTTTTCTTCCTTTTGTTGATCCCTTAAGTGCATGCAAACACACACTACAAGCAGCTTGCCAAAGCACTTTAAAATAATGCCCCTAATTAAAACAAGCCACTTCCATTATTTGATGTACAAAATGTTCCTAGTATGAGGTCGATCAAAAAGATTATATGTTGAGTATCAAAGTGCATTTTCTTGAGCTGGGAACATATTTCTACATTGTATTCTGAATTCGTAGATAGTATGAAATGTGTGTGCTCGATCCTTTTGTATCTTAGGATTCGTGGAAAATTTATAGTCATCGACATTGTTGATACAACACAAGATCATTTAAAAATATACCCAGAATGATGAATTTGGGACCAAGTTAATTTGGTTTGGTCCCTTTTTCATCAGTTCCTTGTAAATGCAATCTAATTTACCACACCCAATTTTGAACTTAAATCCACTGAAATCTTGAGTTGCATTTCATTAGCTAATATGGTATATGAATGTGATGATGTGTATTTTCCCCATGTAATGGTGTATTTCTAGAATTATCCACTGCTGTTCTATGTCGGATAATTATAGGACTTCTTTTTCACACATAATTGATATATTAAATGATAATACTTTTCTAAAAATAATTCAGATTCAAGATATATGCTATATTATTCTCTGTTATGGCACAACGAAACTTTACGAAGTCTGCATTTGGTGTAAAACCATTTTTACAGTGTTGTCTTGAAGTAAACATTGACCCTAATACCAAGTACTTCTATACTTATACTTAAGAGGTCAAAACATGTTTTTAAAAATATTATTATTAAATGAAGGGCAAATATTATAGTTTGTTATTTCTAATTAAATCCCCAACTGATAAAAATTTATAAAAACTCAGGACAATGAACATTTGAAAAACATATTCTAAGGGAATACTTCTCAAACATTAATATGCTTTGATTTTGCTCATATGTGTAAATCACATCTGAACAGAGCACTTACTATTTTCAGAAAATTTCAACAATGTGAAAGTATACTAGGCATAATAGTTTTCCTTTAGATGGACATAAAAATATATCAAAGTCAAGTCACTATTCCGTTACAGTAGGGTAAGGATATAAATTAGTAGGATTACATTATCTACCCTGACCTTGAGAATGACTTACCAGGATTTTCAAAATTGCATGTTAATATAACCAATATACGGGCACATGGGTGCCTCAGTCAGTTAAGGGTCTGACTTTTGATTTTGGCCCAGGTCATGATAGGGTCATGAGATTAAGCCCTCCATCAGGCTCCATACTCAGCGTGGAGACTGCTTGTCCCTCATCCTCCCCTCTACTTGTGCTTGCTCTCTTTCTCTCAAATAAATAAATAAAATCATTAAAATAGCTATTAAGTATGAATACTAAAAACAATGAGTCTAAATCATATTAGGTTAGCCAACTATAAAGAAATTATGATTTGGTATGTTTCAACCATTATCAATAGTATTCTGGTCCTTGGTAAGATAGAGTGAACATACTGTACTTTGAGTCCATTCAATGAAGCTAAAAATCTTAGACAGAATGTATCCTACAGTAAGTGAACTCCAAATAGTAAATGGTAACAGGGAGTTTGGGAGGAAAAGCAGAAATAGATGTTACACTGAATCAGTGATCAAGCTGCCCTTACGTTTTTTCCTCCAGGATTTCTTGGCCTAAGTGGAAGGTGGCATTGGCACATGTACAGGTTACTCTAGGATCACTCTCTAGGTCAGGCCTGTAGACAGAAAAAGAGGTCTGCTGGCAGGCACACCAAAGCAACAGGAGCCCAAGGTCATCTGGAACTCGGAGCAAAGTGAGGCTTCCTCTCTGGGCAAACGGGGAAGCTGTAGTCCCAGCATGTGTGGCACATTTCTGTTGATCTTTTCTCTTTCTGTCCACTTGGTAATCGGTGTTGTATGCCAGCACTGTGACAGGGACTGCGCAGCAGTACGAGGTAAATAAAGTGCCAGCATTCCAGCTGCAGGAACAAAAGGGGGACCTCTAGGGAATAGGCAGATATTACGGACATCAAATAAAAGGAAGAACTTGAGAAAGACAATCTGTGAAGTTGTTACTAGCTCCTGGGATTATCCACCTCCTACCCATGCCAAGGTATGCATTCATGCATGGATCTGTCCTAAAGAGTAGACAAATAAATGATCTTGGAACCAAACTAAGAGACAGACAACCACCCAGTTCCTAGACTATTGCAGTGTGTAGCACACTTTGGAAATAAAAATGAAACACAATTCAGAACTGGCTAGATAGAACTGTGGCCTAAAGCCAAGTCTGCTAAACAAAATATAAATATTACCTGCAGGTTTTAGAGGCTGTGAGAGTCTCATAACACAACATTCTAGATGTCCAAGATGCATTTTAAAAGTTTTCCATACATAAAAGGCAAGGAAAATATCAACAGGCATGTTACACAATGATCAGTGTATGTCTCCCATCCAAGTACTAACCAGGCCCGACCCCGCTTAGCTTCCGAGATCAGACGAGATCAGGCGCGTTCAGGGTGGTATGGCCGTAGACTGATCAGTGTATGTCAGTAACATGACGCAGATGTTGGAATTATTTGACAAAGATTTTAAAGCAGCTGTTAAAAAATGTTCCAGTAAGTGATCGCTTTTGAAATCAATGGAAAGCTAGAAAACCTCATTAAATAAATAGATTATATGGACAAGGCTGAAAAGGAAATTCTGTAACTTAAAAATAACAGCCTCCCAAGTAAAACTAGCAGAGTGGATATGACAGAGAAATGAGTAAGTACAACTGTAGATAGATTAGTAGAAAATGATATAAACAACAGACACAAAACACATTAGAAAAAAAAATGCACAAAGCTTAAGGAACATACTGGACAATACCAAACAGCCTAGAAGGAGAAGAAAAAAGTATAGTACAGAAAAAAAAAGTAAATATTATTTTCCCTATTTTATAAAAGAAATAAACTTACAGATTTCAGAAACTTACCAACCCAAATAGAATAAACCCTATAAAATTTATGTCAGGTGTAATAAAAGTCTTAGAAATTAGAGAGTGGGAAAAAACATTTTTCAAGGCAGTCAGAAACAAAACAAAGCAACTACCATTATTGTTGGAGAATAAGGATTTGAAGTTTGACAAATTTTATTTCAGAAATAAGTGAGGATAGAAAGAGTAAAATTTTAAAGTGCTGAGTAAATAAAATTTTTACCCCAGAATTCTATATCTAGTGAAAATAGCCTTTAGGAATGAAGGAGAAATAAAATACTTTTAAATGAAATGAAACTAAGAGAAGTTGTTGCCAGAAGACCTGCCCTAAAAGAATCACTATGAGAAGGTTTTTAGTAGGAAAGACATGAGACATAAATTTGGATCATTAGGAATGAAGAAAGAGCAGCAGCAGAAATGGTAAGTACTGGGTAAATATGATAGACAATGTGTATGCACTTGAGTTCTTTAAGATACATTTGATGGATGAAAAATTTTAACACTATCTGAAGAAATGTCAATTTTATGTAGGAATAATATATGACAAATACAGTATAAGGGGAGAGGTAAGGAATATATATATTGTGCCAAGGTTTCTATTTACAAGTAGTAAAATATTGTTTCTAAGCAGAATGTGAAAGTAGTAAAATATTATTTCTAAGCAGAATGTGAAAATTTATTATTGTAATCCCTTTGGAGAATGACTGTAAGAACTATGTAAAGAGAAACTATACAAAGAACAAAGAAGAGATCAATTTAAGTAAAATAATAAATATTCAATTAACTCAGGAGACAGAAAGAGGAAACAGAGTAAGGGAATGAGAGAAAGCAAACCAACAAACAGAAATACTATACCTACTTTTAAAAGTATCAGTAATTATATTGAATTAAAATGTCTAGACTGATAAAATGACAGAGATTGTCAGAATTTTAAAAAGATGCAACAATTATCTTCTGTCTACAACAAGTCATGTTAAATATAATAATATAGAGAAATGTGTTTCCAGAATGTCAGTGTGGGGAACTCCATGGTAGCTCTTCTCAGTTCAACAACTATAATAGATGAAAACAACCATTCAGAGTATCTGGAAAGCATTCTAAAGTATTTCAGCAAATGGAAGGATAGTTATTCAAGAAAATCTAGTAAATCTGGGTGTTAACAATGAGTTTCTAACATTTGAGTCACAACATCCTCCTTTCTTCCCCCATGCAAGCTCAGAAAGTCCATTTTAGGTGGACGCGAGCAAGAAGACAAGGCTCCCTCTCTCCCCAACTCCTGGTCATCAACTTCTGTTTCTGTCTTGCCACCAGCATTTATTTTTTATTATTCTAATAATAATATTATCACCATCATTATTATTACCTCATCCTGTTGTGTACTGCAGAAGCTCTCCTCCAGATAATTGCAGGGGATGTCCAAGTCTTCCTTCCTTTACTCAGCCCCTACCTCTTTTATAGTCAAAGCCCTACCCCAGGCATGGAAGGTTGACAGCACTCTGTCCCAAACTCCCTAGCACCAGCTCTCACTTAGGAAAGGCAAGCAGAAAATCAAAGTCTGCCATCATCACAGTGCATCCCATATGCAGAGCTGGGGTGTCATCGCCAGAAAAGTGGTTGCTTAATAGCAGCAGCACAAAGCTTCTGCCTAGGGACACACAACAGCTCAGCATCATAGATGAATCTCAAAAATACAGTGCTGGATGAAAAAGCAATGCATATAAAAATATAGAGCTGAAAGTATTTAAATGAAGTTTAGAGACAAAATCCTATGAGGTATGGTAGAATTTTTTTAAAGAAAACAGAAAATGACAAAAACAAAACTTGGAAAAGTATTAATTAGCCATGGGGACAAAAGTTAGGATACTCTAACAAGAAGGGGAAACTTAAGAACATTGTTCTAGTATTGATATTCATTGGTATTAGTAATATTCTAACTTGGAAGAAAGGGAGCTAAGCACAAGCATTTACTTATTATTCTTGATACAAATACACATACACACATACATATAGAATACTTATATATTATATACATTTTGATGTCATCATGTTTCTAGAAAATTTAAAAATTCAAATTAAAAAAAAAACAACAAGAAGATGATAGGCAGGCAGAGCCCACAATCCCTCACCCTTAAATTTCTCTTAAAATTTTGATAAAAAATATAATTCACATTCTGAGTGAAGATAAGATACTGATGATAAGGAAGTGAAAACAGTAAAATAGATCCTCTTTATGTCTTTCAATTGTTTACTCTCAAAAGATTTGAACATCAGGATTATAAAATTATAGAAAGAGAAAATAGTATTTTCTCTTATGAAATAACAATGATTGTAACTAAAATGGGATTGTGAAGGATATGGGGGAGGTATGTTCTATGGTGAGTGCTGTGAATTGTGTAAGACTGATGATTCACAGACCTGTACCCCTGAAACAAATAATACATTATATGTTAATAAAAATTTTTTAAAAGATGGGATTGTGAGGATTCCCCTTCCCGGATGTTTCCTTAACAAAGTATTAAATTTGTTAGTTCTCTAAACTGCTATTGTAACATTTTGTTGCCTTTATCCCGACATTTGATAATCTCTGATCTCATTATCTCTTTACAGGAACCACAGTCTTCGGATCCATTTTGTTTTTCGATAAAGGTTTGTGGTTCTGAAGAAAAGGTTTCATTGAATAATTCAAGTAAATACTGGATTTAAATAAAGTCATTCATACTCATTAATAATAGTAAAACCCAGGAAAACAAAATGGCAATCCATCTTCACCTAGCTCTTCATGAAATAAAATTCTAGCTTTTAGTGAGTGAAAATATTATTTTCATGTTCAGAAATATGAAAATGACCCTAAGTCTTAGAGACCTCATGATATTCCCATTCTCTCCAGAATAGCAATTTTCTGTCCTCTATAATTAGCATTTCAATTAACTATAATAATTGCAAAATGAGAATACAGAAATGGACTTGACTGGAGTCTTTTCCTTTCATTGAATAGAAAAGAAAAAAATAGTGCTCACTTAAAATAATTTTTTCCAGTATTTTCAAGTTTTAATAAAGATTATTAAAATTGTGTTGACAATTAATGTAATATTAGTGTTGAAGCCATCTACTGATGTGGATCTATTTTTGTTTTCTTTTCCTTTTTTTTTTTTTAAGATTTTATTTATTTATTTGACAGACAGAGATCACAGGTAGGCAGAGAGGCAGGCAGAGAGAGGAGGAAGCAGGCTCACTGCTGAGCAGAGAGCCGATGCGGGGCTCGATCCCAGGACCCTGGGATCATGACCTGAGCTGAAGGCAGAGGCTTTAACCCACTGAGCCACCCAGGTGCCCCTATTTTTGTTTTCTAGGGAAAACAAAGACCCTGTCCTCCGCTCTGATCCAACTTGGTTGGGAGTAGCTTCTACATGAGGCACGAGGCAAGAATATATATTCTTGGCCAGGGCCTCTTCAGAACAAGAAATTAAATCATAAAAAATAAATATATACACATTTTATCTATTTTGTGTTTTTATATGTCAGCTAGAGACTGCACAAGCAGGGGACACTGCCGGCAGAGGGAGAAACAGACTCCCCTCTGAGCAGGAAGCCCTATGCGGGGCTTGATCCTAGGATCCTGGGACCATGACCTGAGCCAAAGGTAGATACTTAACTGATTGAGCCACCCAGGCATCCCAGGATATATACATTTTTTAAAGATCACAGGTAGAATAAACTATAATTAGGGGTTCACTGGAATTTTGTCATCAAAGAAAGAACATAAACAACTTTGAGAAGGCAAACTTAAGATACTTTTCATTAATAATGCTACATGGGAAAAGGTCAACCCCAAGTCCCTAAGTGGCAGGTAGTAAAAGAATAGCTATGAATTGTTGAAGCCTGATCCGAGTCATTGAGATGGTGAACCTGTTATCTCTCCATAATAAAAATGTTTGTAACATACTTTAAAAAAAATAGTTTTTCATTATGAACTTTGCATGCCACTGTTTGTCTACATACAGTAATAAAAGAGCTCATATAACTTAATAATTTGAGTTCTTGCAATGAACAAACTCTTTGATAAATGTAGGTAGTCCTAATTTAAATTTAGATAAATCTCTGTGGGCATACAGATGTTTCTGGGTTCTGTTAATGAGGGCTATTTAATAAGGTTTAGAGAATCAAAAGGTTTCTCAGGCTTGCTAGATTACAAGGCTCCCCAACACTAAGTCCAGTCTTTTTGCCAACTGAAAAAAAATCTAACATGATTATAGCAGTTTATAGGATTCCAGAAACAACTTTAATGTGTTCGACCAGACGCATGCACCTGGGTCATTGAAAATAGCCTGACCTCAAGATATGCATTTCAAGTGCCTGCTTTCAGATTTCTGTTCCAGTTTCTTCTTACTGATTTTTCATTTTCACTCTTCAACTAGGTCTTTGTTACCCACCATTCTAAACTCTTGGCAATTCCTACTCTTTCACATTCCTGCAGCCCTCCTTTACTCTCCCACCATCTCCAGTTTCATGTCCTATGTCTACCCTTTCAAACTCTAATTTCCTTGTACCCATTCACTTGGCCCTCCCTCCACCTTGTGTTTTCACCATCTTAATGCTCCACATTATGTTAAGGGCAAGACTCAAAGTTCTCCAGGGGTATGTGGAATTATCTTTTCCCATTTTATTAGATACACACACTCCAGAAAGACTGAAACACTAAGTCAAGATCATAGATTTTATTAGTGATGAGAGAGAACTTGTTAGTTGTATTATGATTCCCAGTCCAGTGTGTTTCTATCAAATCACAAGAATTGATATATCACGGGGGAGGAGAGGAAAATTAAAATAATATTAAATTTGGGGCCTCTTTTTAGAACCTCTCTTACTAGTCTTTAGGATTATTTTGCATTCCTTTATGATTATTTCATAACCTTAAGTTTGGGTAAAAGTAATATCGAAACAAATACCATATTTCCCTAAGCTCAGGCACTTATTTGACTATTTTCAAAATATAAACTGGTAATAACTTCTCTCTACAACTTCATCTACTGTTGATTTCATTAATATATCTTATGTGCTAACCTCAATTTATTAGGGATTTAAAATAATAATAATGGATATAAAAACAAAGCTTCTGTTTCTTCCTTCTCACTGTAAGGAAACTTAATTAGAAAAAAAATCCTCTAAGAGTGTCAGTTCTGCCTTTGATTCTTTCTGTCATCTCATTTTCAACACTTTTCCCTGAACTCCTGAGCACATATTTTCTTGAAGTGGCTTTTAGTCCGTTTGCAACACCCATATCTTTTATTTTTTAAAATTTTTTTGAGAGGGAGGGGTTAGGGGCAGAGAGAGGGAGAATCTTATGCAGGGCTCAATTTCACAACCTTGAGATCATGACCTATCCTAAATCAAGAGTTCAATGCTTAACTGACTGAGCCACCAGGCAGCCAACACCAGTGTCTTCTTGATGGCCCTGATTAACTTCTGCTTCTTTCTTCTCATCTAAAGTCAATGTATAAAATGACACAAATCCATACTTGTATTTAATACAATTAACAGAAAAGGGAGTTATTTTAATATCAAATATGACAGTTACTATAAATGTAAACACTTTAAAAGGAATAATTTTGACAGTTATTTTTTTTCCAATTTCAAAGGAGTTTATTATATGGCTAGATGTGTAATTTTATACTATTTTCCAACTTTGAGGATATAACCCTTCAAATAAAAGTATATTATTTAGAGAAAATTTGATTTTAGCAGTAATTCCAGATTGTAAACATTAGAACCAGTCAGTCTAATCAGACTGACCCTAGCAATGAATCATTGCTCTCATTAAATTCTAAATAATCCACGTAATCTACTTTGCTTGCTTTTAGAGTTTCCTGGTAATATTGTGTGTCTGTGGCTTAGGTGTCTTTCACATGGCTAAAGGATTTATTCCAATTTTTTCCCATTAACCCAATAAGAGATTTCAACTGAGAGTAGTATAATTCAGATTTTCTGTTTCAACCCTAGAATTTCAGAGTCCAATTTGAGTTTAAGACAAACACTACATGCCCCAAAGTAGCCACTTATTAAGTTTTGTAACTGAGCACAGTTGTTTTTTTTTTTTTTTTGAAACTTCATTCATTTGGATGTTTGACATTTTAGGTTAAACATAGAAAATCATGTAAAAAAATTGGTTTCACATAGGATTTGGACTTCACACTTTTATCTTTCTCCCTTCAAGGATTAAGGAATTTATATAATGTCAGTATTAATTATACTGTTAAATGTTATTAACATGTAGGGCATGTAAAATTAGTTAATATATAGAGTATTATCACACTAGAGCCATTGGTTGGACAAAAATAAAATTTGCTCAGATGGTTACCTCCTTCCTGCCTCACTATTATTGGAAAACCTGGAGTTTGACTTTCGTCATATTGGTTTGTGGGAACTGGCCTCATGGAATAAATGCTTATAAGATCAGTCCTTGAAAGGACATTGTCAACATCTTTAAACCATGGGTTTGAATATTTTATTCTTTCCTTTACTGTGTAATTTTATTTTTTAACTTTTAAAAATATCTAACTATTGGACTTTATAAAAGTTGTTTTTAGTCTTGAGTCCAAAGTATTCTTACTCCAGCTCAATTTTCCAGTAAAAATTTGAGTGTGGGATTGAGTAATGGAACCGTATATCCACATGTAATTGATTTCATTGTGTTAAATGGTCATATTTGCTTCTTTCTGTAATTTCCCACATACTTTCACGGTTAGTGTTACCTTTACTGGATCTGACTGTAAAAATTAAGTTTTTTTAAGCTTTTGGCCAAGAAAGCAAAATCATTTTTAAGTTGTTCTTCTTATTCTTCATTGTTTGAGAAATATTGGTGAATACAAATTACACTAACAAGGAACACAAAGACAGATAGAACTTTCTTATCATTATGCAAAGAGACCTGATAATGAAACATCATCTCATTCTTAATCAGTTACCTCTGGTGGGTATTCTGGATTTTTTTCCTCACTTCACTCTCTTAACTGGAGAGATTGGGTATGACATTTTATTTCCAAGATTTCCGTGCCCCTAGGCTCTTGGATGCAGACTTGTTTCTGTTGATATGAATGTGTGATATTTTTTAAAGAAAAATGAAAGCAAGAGTCACCTTTCTGCACTGGTAAGAAAGATCATTGAAGTGTGAAAAAAAAAGTTGCATTTTTGCATCATTTCAGTAGTTACACTGCAGCATTCTAAGTACCAAGAGGCAGTTACATCAGCAGTGACTAATGAGCTAATAGAGGTTCTTGACTGGAACTTCGATTCCTCGAGTGTGGTTACTGATGCACTGCCTTGGTCTCAACTCTTCACTGGCAGCTTGAGAGTTAGTTGCTCTACCAACTCTGTATTGGCCTGAGATCATTTATAGAGTACATGGCTCCAGCATCCCACAGAATTTTGTACATAATTCCTTTTATTTGTAACCTATGAGAAAAACACTAAGATGATTTATGTTCCCAGCACTGGACTTAGACATGGTAACTTTATTTTGGGATTCTTTTAGATTTAGTATTCCTTAATCTACTTCTTTCACAATATAGTTTCTATTCTTTTTAAAACATTTATTAATTTTATAGAGGAAGACACAGAGAGACAGAGACAGAGAGAAGATGCTGAGAAGAAGACAGAGAGAAGACAGAGCTGATGCTTTGTTAAGCACAGGGCCCTACACAGGGCCAGATCCTACAATCCATGAGACCACGACCTGAGCCAAAACACAGTCCATCAGTCAACCAACAGAGTCACCCAGGCATCTCTAGCTTTTATTGTTTTTTAATCAAACACCATATAAATCATTTGAACTTCATCTTGCTCATGGAAAAACAGTACCATTTTATCCTCAGCAGCAGAAAACAGTGATTGATTGATTTTAACTTAATTTGAGAAAGCCACTTCTGGAGATTTTTCTGATATGGATTCTAAATCATGTTTTCCAAAAAATATTGTTTCCAAATCATTGATTTTTCTCAGACTCCTTTGGGCTTTGGATGAGTACTATCTAAACCAGAAAAATACAAAGATTTCAGTGCCATTTTTCTACTAATTTTTCCATAAATTATTTTCAATCACTTTCTCTAGATGGAATTTGGAGTCTATATCAATTCCTTATTTATTATGTATCTCAAAGTTTAGTAAAAATAAATCAAGTAGTATTTATTGAGCAAACTGGTGGAAAATAACACATCCAAGCCTGGGCTACAGTGTATGCCATGCAGAACTTATGATTTATCTGAGATAAAAGTGGCATATTTTCACTTCAGATATACAGATGGAGTGGAAAGCAAAATCCACACAAAGACATCTTGGACTTAAAAACTGAATACATTTAATAGCATACTTAGTACTCAGTGAACCAATTACTATTGATGAATTGCATTATCTGTGCCTAAATTTTCTAACCTGTAAGAAAGGGCTAGGATTGGGTGCTTGACATAAGCAGCTGCTCAGGATATGTATATTTTGACACTATCCCATTTCCACTGCACCACTCATTGCTGACAAGGTGTTCTTTAACATTTATGATAAAAGGTCTTTCTTTGAAAATTACTGATATTCATTTGTTGCAGCATTTTAAAACTTTACAGACATTTTTAGTATAAATAAATATCTGAACCATATACTATATTCTTATTTGGCCACCACTTTGTACATTTTGGACAGATAGTACATTTACAGGTATATACAATAAAATAACTACGGACTCTTCAACTCTGCATGTAGAAGCTTGTATTTTTCAGAAATTACCTGAAATTCTCATTCTGCTAAACAATAAATACAAGATGATTGTAGGGTTATTCTTAGAACAAATCACACTTCTTATTTCTAAGAAAGGAAAAGGGTAGGAGGGCATGAAGACAGACCTTTTATCTATTTTATATTGATTTTTTGGACTCCTGTTTAGACATGAATGAACCTGGAAATGTCTGGCTTTAATGAGGGGTATGCAAAGGAAGTAAGCTGTGCTACATGGTCCTAAGTCCACTCTCTGTGATTGTAACCCAAGAGAATCTCAAGTGGAGTGTGAGCACTTTAAGAGACTCACAAATTTGATGCCCACCCTCGTTTGAAGATCAGGGACCTACATTACCAAGTATGATAAAAAAACTATAAGATCTCAAAAATATTCTAAATTTAAACACCAGAGTTGGGACAGACACGGCCAAGTGATAGGACATCAGAATCTGATTATTTACAAGTCATTAAAAAAAATAGCACAATTAATTTGGACCATCTCCAGATGAGTCAGTAGAACTGGACAAGTGCCATTGTTATTTTTAGTATGGATATAAATGTCAGGCACATATGTGCACCACTGCTTATGTCTAAGTCCAGAAAAGGGATTTTAGGAAGGGAAAGGAACTTACTGAAGAATATTCCCCTTATTCCCGCCAGAGCAGTAACTACAAAGAAAAGACTTGAGGTTTATTTCTCATACCTTGAATTTTAGTATGAACAAAACAAGTTACACTTAATTTTCTGTGAGAGTTTATGGACAAACAATAGAAATATTGAAGCAATTTTATTTAAACTCTCCTCTTTACCACAACATCCTCTAATATATAGTATCTAATAGTAGTGTCTGTATGTTGGTTTCATGTAGAATAAATGAACTCAATCTATTTTTCTGAGTCTTTATGAAAGTTCTCTTTTAAATTCCTTATGGGATATCAGTAGTAACCAAATAATTTTTTTAAAGATTTTATTTATTTATTTATTTGACAGAGGGAGATCACAAGTAGGCAGAGAGGCAGGCAGAGAGAGAGGAGGAAGCAGGCTCCCCGCTGAGCAGAGAGCCTGATGTGGGGCTCGATCCCAGGACCCTGGGATCATGACCTGAGCTGAAGGCAGAGGCTTTAACCCACTGAGCCACCCAGACGCCCCTAACCAAATAATTTTTTGGGACACACAGCAGAAACTATTTGTCCTGATGATATTCATTCTCTCATTCTTCCTTAATAACAAACTATAAATTTTTGTCCTGGAGACTAATGAGCTCTGCTAAATATTATCATCCTTCTTTGCTCTTAGAAGTCAGCATAGGACAAATTTCCCTTCACTGAGGCATAATTGGAAATCTGTAAAGTGTTTCCAAAAAACGTCTTTGATTTTCTAGTAAATAAAGTCAGACTCAGTTTGTACTACCTTATTCCTGCCTGGAGTCGGACATGGAGTCTGAGGTGCAGTAACGCAACTGTGCAGTAACCCAGTTTCCCTTCTCTGGAGGGAGAGGTCCTTGGTAATCAGGTCTGCTTATTACTCTGTCTTCTGCCAGGTTACCAGATGTTTATTGAACTGAACAAAAAGATTTAGAATTTAGAGAGCGTGACTAGGCTTAATCCAGATTAATACCTCCCTACGTACCTCAGAATGTTTATTTCCAACACTTAGGAACACTTTTTCTCCCCTAAATTACTTGGCAAACGGGACAGGGGCAGCCAGCAGCAAGGGCCAGGAACTGGCTCATCTCATGTCATATTATTTCTCTCTTTCAGATTCTTACTTTTTCGTACACCCAGCTGTGTACGTATGATGGCTAGTTAAAAAAAAAAAAAAAGGAAAAAAGAAGTAAAAAAACCACACACACAGACACACACACAAACAGCTGCTTAACAAATGTGTGCATTTTTATCAGAATTCTAATAAAAATTACAACAAAGATTAGGAAAGTAACATGTAATATTGAATTATCATAATGGAATCACTATGATTAAAAAGAGTATGATTTCTTACCCCGACCATGACCTTTACTTTCCACACTTTTGTGAGGTTCTGTTTCATATATACAATCTCTACACTTATTCAAACATGTCAAATATACAACACTGCTTCTACTAATAATTATAGTTTTATACATTACACATTCCTTTTCTCATCTAGTCTTTCATTCAATCTCCTCAACATCCTGGATACCGAAAATCAATCAGTCTCAGAAGTGCAAAAACTAGGAGCAACATTTTATGTCATTATAAATAAGAATTCTAACTGGAGTTCACAGAAAACTTCAGAAGACAGTTGGCAATTTTAAAGGTACAATCAGTCGACTAGTAAGGCTGTCAAAGAACTAGCAAGTGAATAAACGACATGGAAATTCCCGAGAGTGTGAAATGATTTAGATGAAAGTTACTGGCTACTATGGATTTTGAGCAGAAAAGTGAGTGAAACCTTTTTCCTGTCTAAGAAGCAATGCCATTATCTTAAGAGGAATAGAGTATTGCTTGTGTTGCAGGGTCTCTAACACACGAGTTGTCTGAGGATTCAGCATGCTCATGTCCCACTGGAGAACAGGATTAAAAGAGAGAAAACTATGGAGTGATCAAACATCTGCCAAAACCAACTCTTTTTTTTTCCCCCTTAATGGAAGTAGTGCTGGGACATATGCGTGCATGTTCTAATGAGCCAAATTGAAGTTATTTATTACACACTGCTTATTGTAAAGCTTAGATAATATATTGACACTGGCTGGGAATCATTCCAGCAAGAATTTTATTGATGTGAACAGCAATAAGACAACTGGTTTTATCATAGTCATTAGTGACATCTAAAGACTGGCTTCCAAAAGTGAGAACTTAAAGCAACGGCGAATTGAAGTATTTAATTCTACTCCATCATTCTTTAAATCAGGATCGATGTGGTTTGTCTTTCCAAAGAGAAAGAAAGTTACTTACAGATATGTAACATTTATTATATATATGTATCTACAAATTTACTTTAACTATAGAGTACAAATGAAGAGGATACTACCACCTCTATACTGCTTGTATTAATATATGAAGCAAGCAAAAGGATCATCTTTGGGATGGGAAAGAAGGGCTAAAGCATGGGTTTTGCCCCGTCATTTTGGTAATCAGTACCTCAAGGGATAAAACTGACACTGGAACAGAACAGACTCTTTGTTTTCCTTCTTAGAGAGCATATGCATCCAAAATAAACTGGATTCTCTCTTTCAAGGCAATTTGCATCACAATGTGGTGGTTTACAAATGTTTACTAGAGATTAGCTTTCGTACAAGACATTGCACATGGATTATGGAGATTAACCCCAGAACAAGGGCGACCCATTATTACATTCAATTCATAAATGAAGGAACGGGAAGTCAGAGGGATCATGCTGACAACATGTCATGGAGAACTTATCAAAACCTAGTTTGTCTTTACTTAAAAACTCCATGATGCTGTAGTCTTCATACTCCAATTATCCGAGGTCTGTGAAGACAATAATCCCAGCTGTCTGAAATTACCCTGCCTGGGCCAAACATCCAGGTCACATCCCAGAACGCTCTTTCCTCTACATTGCAAATATACTGTGCACCCACCAAGTAAAGGGTAGCTTTTGTGAAAACAAACAAGAGCCCAAGTGGGAAAGAGACTTCTTGCAATGCTTTACCGGTGAGCCATTTTCCTCAAACCAGAGTCAAACGACTAAGAATAATTTCTATCTGTATCACTTTCCTATTATTGCTGTAACCAACCACCATAAACCAAGTGGTTTAAAACAATCAAAGTTTCATCTTACCGTTCTGGAGGTTAGAAGTCCAAAATGGTTCTCACAGGGCTAAAATCAGTGTTACAAGGGCTGAGTTTCTCTCCGGAGGCTACCGACCCTCCTTGGAACATGGCTTCCTTCTCCCTGTCTATAGTAAACGATGAGCCTGTTCGCATACTTTACCACACTGACACTGACTCTTCTGCTTCCCTCTTCCACATTTAAGTACCTTGCTGATTACATTGGACACACGTGGATAACCTGGAATAATACCTCCTAGTTGAAAGTCAAATTATTGGCAATGTTACTTCCAGCTGGAACCTCAATTTCCCTTTGCCATATAACACAATAGAGTAACAAAGTGCCAGGGATCGGGGATGTAGACACCATTTATGATCCATTATTCTGCTACCCCATCACCCCTTTAAAAATAACAGTGGAAAATCAAAAGTTGTAGCAGGGACAAAAGGTCAAATATGGACAAAACCTCAAATTGCTTTTGAACACAGCCTAAGCCCTGCAAATCAAGAGGATGACCCTGACAGGAGCATCAGAACAAACCACAAAAATCCCTCTAAAACTGCCTAGGAATTTCAGAAGCAGCATGGAAGGATAGCTCCAGTTCGGCTGCCTGAAAATTGCTTGACCTTAACCAAGTCCGTGAACTTGCATTTCTAGACCTCAGATTCCTCATCTTCAAAATAATAGTGAGACAGTCCATGGTGTCATTTCCAGCAGTAGAGTATGATCTACTGAAAGGCGGGGTTTCGATGAAGAAAGGAGATTCGGAGAAACACGAGGACTGGTGGCTTGTGATAACACTGCACCTAACAAAACACAAGGCAATTAACATTTTACTAGCTTAAAAAATCCCCAAATCTGGCACTGATAACGATAGTGCAATTATGATCAGGGAACCTGATTTTTCTTAGAATTTATCGACGATGAAGGATGTGGGCTTAGAAGCATTTTGGTCAAAGTAAAGTAAATACCCATGAGGACTAAATAATTTTTACTCAATTATGTATTGTATTTGTTGTCAAAAGCATGAAAATTAATTGAAATATTATAAGCAGGGACATAAAAATCTTTTTTAAGAATTAAAAACAACAGGATTAAAACATGATTAATGGGCTAATGAAAGAAGTGGTCTTAATAGAAAAATGTATAAAGGATGTGGAAAACTGTCTGCATCTCCTATTTACAACATTTCACATCATATTAAATAAGGGTCTATGATTTTATATTATGTCTGATATTGTAAAACCAAAATAAAAACTCTAGTCCCAATTATTTAAAAGTATAAACAAGTAATAAAATGGATAAAGCAGAAAAGTACTTTCTGATATCAAATATTGCCAATCTTTAAGAAAATAACCCTGTTAAAATTTTTCTCTAAAGATATGCACCCTTTTCTTTTCATATTACATATAATCATATACATGTGATTCAAACATAACTTTGTGGGTATTGATTTTATAATAGTCCAGAAGCTGTTGAAATGCTGAAGATATCTTGCGGCTAGGAAAAAAAAAAGTCAAATTCAAGGAAAAGCAGTTGGGGATAAGGTAGAAATATAAAACCAGTAAGAAAAAAAAACTTTCCAAGATATGTGAACCTGGACACTTCTGTAATCTTTTCGGTTATTTTCCTTATTTGTAACATACATAATGTTTTTCCTGTCTATCAAATCTGTGATTCTATAAAAAAAAATGAACTGATAGGGTCCAGGAGATTCAAGGAACAACTGGAAAATGAAGATTGTTCCATATTAAAAGGAGCAAGAGCATAAGAACATTCTAGACAAAGACAGAATAAATATGACCCTCCCAGAAAGTGGCTTTGCTGACAATGGGCTGGGGAGTTGTGGGGGAGAGAGGGAGGTGGGAGCAGTTAGAGTTGAAAAGACATTTGGGATCTTGGGGCAAGATGAATTTGCAAAAAAATGCAAGTAGATAATTAGACTGTGGTTTAGGACTGAAATCATGGGGGGATATATGGAGAGATGGTTTCTCCCCAAAACCACAACGAACAATGACATTTCAACAAAGCTGAAACAGAGGTAGGAAAAAATCCAAAAGGAAATTGGAAGGTAGTCAAATTGTCATTTGTGGCTGGAACAAACACGAG
The DNA here is from genome assembly GCF_010015895.1 of Lontra canadensis. NCBI lineage: Eukaryota > Metazoa > Chordata > Mammalia > Carnivora > Mustelidae > Lontra > Lontra canadensis. The sequence goes on from NW_022631042.1 coordinate 939,984, forward strand.
GATTAATGCATAGTTGGTACCTGATCTGTTGCCCACCTGTCTTTTACACATCTCTGTACCATTTACATAACTAGAAGACTAGAATTCCAAAGATTGTGCATCCACTCTGCCCCAGAACCTTGTAACTAGTTCTTTTCTTCTTAGGAAACCTACAAGGGTATCTAAGAAATGGTGGAAATCTAATAAGGAGAAATTCAAATTTAAAAAATCCAAACTTACTGCATTTCTGCCTTATCAATGGCATTATACCAGATACTGAAGCTAGGAGAGAATGCTGGAACCGAGGAGTAGGACTATTTCGCTAATGCAAAGTTTCACAGAGCTCAGTTGCTACCACATAATGGCCTTTAATACATATTGACGGTGATAAGGATTGCTGGATAATGAATCTGAAGGCTTAGATGTTCATTTTCGTCCTGTTATTTACTCATTATGCTTCCTTCTCCAAGTCTTCGATGACTCATCTCAGTTCCCACATTTATTAAGTGGTAAAGACAAGTAGCTTTTACACGCCCACTGAAAAGAGATGCTTTTATTCAACTCTAAAACATAATAAAAATCCATACGGCTGGGCAAAGCTGGTTGTTGCAGAAGTATTAAGTTGAAAACGGCAATACAACATATCCACCAGGGCTGTAAGAAGGCACACAAAATGCTGGTGATATAATGACAGCATACAGCAAATGCTGTTGCAAAAATACACAACAGGCATGCCTGGGTGACTTAGTTAAAGATCAGACTTCTGGTTCCGGCTTAGGTCATGATCTCAGGGTGGGGCTCCCTGCTCAACAGGAGTCTGCTTCTCCCTATGATTCTGCTCCTCACCACACCTGTGCTCTCTCTCTCTCTCAAATAAATAAAATCTTAAGAAAAAACCACACACACATAACAGTTTTATTTTCATTAATACATCAATAAAGGATTATGGTATAATGTTAGCGCCAACTAACTCAGTAGACTTGATGGAATGGGTCGGAGTGGGTAAAAGGAAATGTTTACTGAAGGATGAGCTAAAGAAAGTGGGTGCGAATGTCGTCTGTGTTTCCTAGATTAGAGCCACAGCCACAGCCCTAACACTGTGTTTAGGCACCCCACCCTCACCTACCACAGACTTTCAGGTGAAAACCATTCTGGATTCTTGAAAACCCCACATCCATTTTAGCTTAATGGCTCTTGCTGAAGACTAAAAGAGTTCTTTGGAAACACTGCAGCGAAAATGTCAAAAACTGCTATTGATCTTTATCCTAACAGTATAATATTAGATATCCTGGGGCAGAGGAAGAGTGACTTACGGTGGTATAAAGAAAATAATAATAAAAGTGTGTGTACTTGGTTGAATATGGAAGAAACCACAGAGAAGTTAAAGTTAAATTTTAGGGAAACCACAAAAAGTATTAGATTATGGAATTCTCTCCCTGGGGAAGTAAAGAAACCTTGCCACTACTAAAGCTACAACAAAAATTTCGGAGGGTGGGGACAATAAAGGAATTTTAAACAGAAAGGAGAGGATATCAATGACCTTTGATTTTTCTTCTTTTTTATAGCATTCTTGGACACCAAACTGCTTGGAGACAGCAACATTTTTTCTGGATTAACTGTAAATAAATCAGAAACATATGTATTAAAACTGTAAAAATGACCCTGGTCATCTCTAATGGAGTGGGGAAAGTTACTCCTTAAATTCCAGCTATTTTCAATTTAGCAAGTGATGCACAAAGGGAAAGTTAATGAGGATAGGTATAGCCAATTAACATCAATGTTAAAAGCAAGAGGTGTCTGTAAACAGACTTCTGAGGAGGTCTCAGTCCACCGCTTCCCTCTCTGTGCTCTGTTTTGACCAGTCATCTCCAAAACGTATCTTTGGGTGACAAAAACTAATTTTGACACAGAATGCTCTGTACTGACTTGCAGGACTATGCTGTGTCCTCTCAGCAGATTCCTGCTGGACTGGCCCAGAAAACCACTTTGATACATCAATCAATAGAAAGCCCAGGATAATTTTTCAAATTTACTACTGACAACTGAGAAGATCAAGAATGACATCCCATCTTTCTTCCTAGAATTTCAAGCACAGTGAATAAAATTTTTCTGTCCAAAGGGCATATTCTGCATGGGTAGCCACGTCACTGGGAAGAAACACACCAAAAATGATCCGAGTTTGTAAATAATAAAGGAGGGGATGGATAGGTGTAGTCGCTATGGGCGTTTCTTCAAATTCCTACTGCCCATCCCCCGAAGGAAAAATATTCCTTCTGGATGCTCAGATTAAACTCTTTTGGCATAAAAGGCAATAAAATGATGTTCCTTACAACAGTTTTAGAGTCTTAATCTAATGTGATCTGAAGTGATACTTTGACACAAGACAGACCAAAAAAAAAAAAAAAAAAAAAAAAAGCCTGATCAGTATTAATGCTTTTCAACCACTTTTCCTGACCTATAATTAAGAATTTCTCTTAAAATTATCACAATTTTCCTTCATAAAAGCATTCAGATAAACATTCTTATATTTAGTAAAATGTAGAAAATAACTTCTTTCCAACACAACACTTGTGGAAATTTCAGAGATGAATTCATAAAATTTCAAAATGTCCTACCACAGCATTGTCATATAGTTTTTTACCATTTTATGGTAATGTGTTAAGTTATATACTTAGTAATAATCTAAACAAATCTTCATTACTCAGAAATATATAAACATCTTTGTGGCATCTCTGTGGATTACTGATAACATTTTCAGGACTTTATCTCTGAGATAAGATGAAATATGACAGTGATTCATGCTGATCATACTTCAAATTTGTTTGAGAAACATGTTAATTCTAAAATAATGAATCTATTTTAGGGTTAAGAGAGATACAAGGCTCATGACTTTTGCCAGTTACTCAACTTCTTTATGTTTTTCTAAAGGAGGGCATGTGATGGGATGACCACAGGGGGTTATACACAACTGATAAATTATTGAACACTACATCTGAAACTAAGTAGGTACTATAGGCTGGCTAATTGAATTTAAATTAGAAAAAAGGGGTGGCTGGGTGGCTCAGTTGGTTAAGAATCTGCCTTCAGCTCAGGTCATGATCTCAGGGTCCTGGATCACGTACCACATTGGGCTTCTTGCTCAGTGGGGAGCCCACTTCTCCCTTGCAAGCCATTCCCCTGTCCCCTGCCTGTGCTCACTCTCTCTTGCTCTGACAAATAAATAAAATAAAAAATAAAAATAAAGTAAAATATTTATATTAATAAAATTATTTCCAAAACACATTAAGAAGTATTATTTGCTAAAAAATACCTTGTAGCTTTATTTAGTGTTTACATGGAAATATATATGAAGAACATATATGTGTATGTGTGTTATAATATATAACATATAATATATAAAGAGTTCATTGCATATACATTATATGCATTTATACACATATATACATTATTCATATATGTATATATAATATATACTAATATATTACAGAAATACATATGCATATAATTTTCTTATCTCTTAGAATGACCTTCTTTTTTTTCCATGAATAATTTTTATCAGGACTGCTTCTAAGGATTTTTTAGCCATTTTTACCATTGATCCAAATGATCTTTGATAATTGGCTGCACTTTTAGTTCTTGCAGATGTAATAAATTACAGGTTGGGGCTGATGTCACATTGTTTGATATGTTTAACCATCCATAGTTTCATTGCTTGTTAACCCTTGCTTTAAAAACATAAAATCATATTAAGGCACTTGTAATGATCACTGAGTGTTATAGGTAAGTGATGAATCACTAAATTCTACCCCTGAAACCAATATTACACTGTATGTTAACGAAGCAGTTAAATTTTAAACTCAAATAAAAACTTGAAACAAAAATAAATAATTAAAGCACTTTTTCATGTGTCTGTTGGCCATCTGGATGTCTTCTTTGCAGAAATGTCTGTTCATGTCTTCTGCCCACTTCTTGATTGGATTATTTGTTCTTTGGGTGTTGAGTTTGCTAAGTTCTTTATAGATTTTGGACACTAGCCCTTTATCTGATATGTCATTTGCAAATATCTTCTCCCATTCTGTCAGTTGTCTTTTGGTTTTGTTAACTGTTTCCTTTGCTGTGCAAAAGCTTTTGATCTTGATAAAATCCCAATAGTTCATTTTTGACCTTTCTTCCCTTGCCTTTGGCGATGTTCCTAGGAAGATGTTGCTGCGGCTGAGGTCGAAGAGGTTGCTGCCTGTGTTCTCCTCAAGGATTTTGATGGATTCCTTTCTCACATTGAGGCCAACAGACACATGAAAAAGTGCTCCATATCACTCGGCATCAGGGAAATACAAATCAAAACCACAATGAGATATCCCCTCACACCAGTCAGAATGGCTAAAATTAACAAGTCAGGAAATGACAGATGCTGGCGAGGATGCGGAGAAAGGGGAACCCTCCTACACTGTTGGTGGGAATGCAAGCTGGTGCAACCACTCTGGAAAACAGCATGGAGGTTCTCAAAATGTTGAAAAAAGAACTACCCTATGACCCAGCAATTGCACTGCTGGGTATTAACCCTAAAGATACGTATTGAACTTGAGTTTGAAGCTCAGTAGTGATCCGAAGGGGCACGTGCACCCAAATGTTTATAGCAGCAATGTCTACAATAGCCAAACTATGGAAAGAACCTAGATGTCCATCAACAGATGAATGGATAAAGATGTGGTATATATACACAATGGAATGCTATGCAGCCATCAAAAGAAATGAAATCTTGCCATTTGCGACGACGTGGATGGAACTAGAGGGTATCATGCTTAGCAAAATAAGTCAATCGGAGAAAGACAACTATCATATGATCTCCCTGATATGAGGGAGAGGAGATGCAACATGGGAGGTTAAGGGGGTAGGAGAAGAGTAAATGAAATAAGATGGGATTGGGAGGGAGACAAACCATAAGTGACTCTTAATCTCACAAAACAAACTGAGGGTTGATGGGGGGAGGGGGATTGGGAGGAGGGGTGGGGTTATGGACATTGGGGAGGGTATGTGCTATGGTGAGTGCTGTGAAGTGTGTAAACCTGGCGATTCACAGACCTGTACCCCTGGGGATAAAAATATATGTTTATAAAAAATAAAATTTAAAAAAAAATAAATAATTAAAAATAAAAACCTGATATAGGATACACTTAAATGAATTTCTCTTTACGGCATTTTCAAAACTCCAGATTAAAAACAAAAAACAAAACAAAACAAAAAACTCCAATCAAGTCAGAGTTTGTAAGAATACCTCAAAAAAGAAAAGACAAAATAAGGGTTTATAATGTTTGGAAAACTTTTAGAAGCTTTGTTTCCAGTATTTTATTTTACTTATCAACCTTGGTCCAACACAAACTAACTAGAGTCAGGATAAATCTAATGATTTTCCAGCAAATGAATTCCAAGCTTGCAAAAACTAAGAACTGATAATAATAAGGACAATATTTTGATATCCACCCCCTCCTATTTAGTTCCATAAAGAGGAAAACTATAAAAATAAATCATGGTCCATCCAAAAGGCAGAAGCACAAACATGACAAGCCTTGTGGTATTATTTCCTGAATGGCTCATGTGATTTTTTTTGGAGAGTATTTTTATAGGCTAAATTACAGAATCATAGAATCATGGAATTTTTAGAACTGAAAGGAATTTTAGTGATCACTAGGGTGCTGTTTAGCAAACTCTCCCTTGAATGTTCAAAATAATACCAGAAACAGCTAGTATAACTTCCAAAGACCATCTTCTGTCCAAAGACAGCTTCTTGTGTGTGTTGGGTACCCAGTATTCGACAGCATTGTAGCTACAATGTGGTCTTCTATATCAAGTATAAGTTTGGCTTCTGTTGGATTCTCTCCAAGGAAGTTTATTTATCAGTAAAGAGATTCATGGGCATACATATTTATCTAACCATATCCCATAGAGAAATTCAGATAATATCACTAGGATAAGCTTCCAATGTCTAAGAATGAATGCCGCTAACTAAAATCTGCATCATATAGCAGAAAATGTAGCTTAGCTTTTCCTTTGTAGAGTCAGATCTTAACAGGTTATAATACTTTTTAGGGTAGAGTACATACTACATTTCTGTAATTCATAAAGAACTTAGCATTGCATACAGTAGGGGCTCAATATTTATTGATTTTTATGTTGCTGTTATTTATTAAACTTTCAGTAGCATCATCTTGAAAAGAAAAACACAACACAACATACCAGAGTATCAGATGGGCAACTAAACTATGCTGTTTATTTTAGTAAACTATTAGAGAAAACACAACTGCTTAAAGAAGATTATCTCATTAAAGCCTTACAAAAATCTAGTTGGCAAGTGCGAAGACAGATGGAGAGGGAGGCTAATTTGTCCCAAGTTACGGAACTGTTACGGCACAGCACTGAGCTTCAAACTCAAGTATATCTGTTAAAGCACCACCCACTGCCCCCTCCCACCCCATCATGTCAGTAAGTGAAAGAAAGCTAAAAGGAATTGCACATTAGTTTGTCTATTTTTCAAAGGAAGGTGAACAATTCTTGGAAAAATCATGTCAAGTAAAATACATGTAATGATTCTAATTATTGTATGAAAAGGAAATTGTAAACTAAGGTAAACTGAAAAAGAAAAAAAAAAGGTAAGATAAACCATGTAATCTCATTAAAGAGGAAAAACAAAGTTATTCTCCTCAGAAATCTCCTCTTAGTTGGGGTTCCTGGGTGGCTCAGTCTGTTGAGCGACTGACTTTGATTTCAGCTCAGGTCTTGATCTTGTCATGACTCAGGGTCCTGGGACAGAGTAGGGCTCTACTCTGTCTGAAGCAGGACAGTCTGCTTCAGGATTCTCTCTCTCCCTCTCCTTCTGTCCCTCCCCGTGCTTATGCAGATATCTCTCTCTCTTACTTTCTCAAATAAATATATACTTTTTAAAGACAGAAATCTCTCTTTCACCCTTACTTAGTTTCTTCACGTAATAAAGTAACACACAGTTCCTTGGAAGAAAATACCTGAAAAACATGCTCCCAAGTATGATGGTCTCAAGTCCCTCCTGTATATTCCTCTCAGTCTAGCCATAACTGAGTAAATGTGGTGGTAATGGTAACCTGTGGAGACACACTTGCTTAGACAGTCAGTGGACCCATCTGCTTCCATGCATGCAAGGTAGTCTTACAGGTTTGTACATTTTCCACAACTGTAATTTTCAATCATGCATAGGTCTGATAAATTATCTCAAAATCATTTAAAAATTTCTATTCTCAATATGATGAGCTTTTCCCTTTCAAGCATTCTATTAAATAGTTACATTTTTTCTCTGAACTCCTCTTTCTAGAGAAATATAGCTTTAACTTGGATTTTTTGGATCAGCACAATTTTATATGGACTTCACAAATAGTTACTATTTAAAATCCATTCTCTTTCATTGGGCATTTTCCCCCATCCTTGTAGGGAGTTTCTAAAGTCATTAGATACCTTTATTTTTATTTAGGTATCTTGGATCTCTCAGTAGGAAAAAAGAAATCTTTCCACTGAAAATAAATAAAAATACTGGGTGGGCTTGTAAAGTTCCAAAATTACTTTTAAGTCATATTTAGCTGCCAAAATTGATATAACTTATCAGCTTGAATTTTTAGCACAAGGAAATTTCCAATTATTTGAATGAACTTTTTAGAGTAAACAAAGATATGATTCCTTTCTATGTTCAGCACATTTTTAATATTATGTTTCTTTGACTAGTTTTTATCTGACTAGATGAAAAATACAATTAGTATGTTATATGATTGGAGAAAGATTAATGAACTAATGGGAGAACTGATTCCATCTGAACTTAGTGCCCCTATAGTAAGGAATGCCTTAAATGTCCATGCCTTCATTCAATGCCTTAAATTTAAGGTAGAACTCATGGGAGTAACCAATAACAGAGTCTCAAAACTTTAATATGTAATAGTTCTACTTCATTAACACATTATTTAATGAACTATGCTTTAATATGCAAATGCAAAAACATTCTTAAACTATAATAATTAAGTCTGATTATCCAATATTCAATACTTTTAATAAACGATCCCATTACAGAGAGTGTTAGGATTATATAGGAGGGGAAAAATTACCCACATTTCATTTCATAGGAAACCGGAAGTATGTATAATTTTATAAGAAATTTTGCTTGTAAAGGAAACAGTCAACAAAACAAAGAGGCAACCCACGGAATGGGAGAAGATATTTGCAAATAACAGTACAGACAAAAGGCTGATACCCAGGATCCATAAAGAACTTCTCAAACTCAACACACACAAGACAGATAATCATGTCAAAAAAATGGGCAGAAGACATGAACAGACACTTCTCCAATGAAGACATACAAATGGCTATCAGATGCATGAAAAAATGTTCATCATCACTAGCCATCAGGGAGATTCAAATTAAAACCACATTGAGATACCACCTTACACCAGTTAGAATGGCCAAAATTAGCAAGACAGGAAACAGCATGTGTTGGAGAGAATGTGGAGAAAGGGGAACCCTCTTACACTGTTGGTGGGAATGCAAGTTGGTGCAGCCACTTTGGAGAACAGTGTGGAGATTCCTTAAGAAATTAAAAATAGAGCTTCCCTATGGCGCTGCAATTGCACTACTGGGTATTTACTCCAAAGATACAGATGTAGTGAAAAGAAGGGCCATCTATACCCCAATGTCCATAGCAGCAATGGCCACAGTTGCCAAACTGTGGAAAGAACCAAAATGCCCTTCAATGGATGAATGGATAAGGAAGATGTGGTCCATATACACTATGGAGTATTATGCCTCCATCAGAAAGGATGAATACCCAACATTTGTATCAACATGGACAGGACTGGAAGAGACTATGCTGAGTGAAATAAGTCAAGCAGAGAGAGTCAATTATCATATGGTTTCACTTATTTGTGGAGCATAAGAAATAACACGGAGGACATGGGGCATGGAGAGGAGAAGGGAGTTGAGGGAAATTGGAGGGGGAGATGAGCCATGAGAGACTATGGCCTCTGAAAAACAATCTGAGGGTTTTGAAGGGGCAGGGAGTGGGAGGTTGGAAGAGCCTGGTGGTGGGTATTATGGAGGGCACATATTACATGGAGCACTGGGTGTGGTGCATAAACAATGAATCTATTACACTGAAAAGAAATTAAAAAAAGAAAAAGAAAAAGAAATTTTGCTTGTTATTTAAATGACCCTTCATCTTAACTTGAAAATTGTCAGATTTTATATATTACTAAAATATTTAATTTTATTTCAGTAAGCTTCACCTCTGCTTTCTAAATGCAACCCATTTAGAAACCTAGAGTCCATTTCTTCGCAAAACCTTTCCTGTCTGCTGTCCATGGAGTGACTGACTTATCCTCTATGATGTACTTAACAGAGTATACTTTTCAATTGGAAATCGTACCTTATTGTTTTGTAATTATAATTTACATCTGCCTTCTCTTTTAAAATAATGAACTCATAAATGGACGAACACTTTTGTTTCATCTTTTTCATATACTCTACTTGCACTTCACATAGCACTTAGAAGATGAACTAGAATGCAAATTTCCCCTAACCAATAAATTGCCTGAGGATGGGACTTTTGTTGCTTTTTGTCATTTTCATTGCTGTGATCTCCCAAAAAGTACCTGGCACAGAGAAAATACTCAATTAAGAAATATTCGTTGAGGGGCACTTGGGTGGCTCAGTGGGTTAAAGCCTCTGTCTTCGGCTCAGGTCATGATCCCAGGGTCCTGGGATCGAGCCCCGCATCGGGCTCTCTGCTCAGCATGGAGCCTCCTTCCTCCTCTCTCTCTGCCTGCCTCTCTGCCTACTTGTGATCTCTGTCTGTCAAAAAATAAATAAAATATTAAAAAAAAAAAGAAATATTTGTTGAACTAATAAAGTTTTACTGACTTCTTATTACTCCATTTAATTAGCTTATTTCAGTTATTTATTTGATTTTAATTGGATTTTAAAGCATCTAATCATAAAAAATATTATTTGCCTTTCTCTTATTTATGATGAATTACATTAGTGTATAAAATATTCTCTGACTTTGACACCTCAACACACATTTCAGTCATGAAAGGAAAAAAAAGAAAAAAGAGAATCAAATCTTCAACATCAAATTATAAGCTGTGCCTGCACTTCCAATGTGACCCCCATCTCACACATGTGCATTACATCTCCCAAGTCTAGAACTACCATCAAAAGCTCTAACCAAACGGTGTTTGAATCTTAGCACTGAAAATGAGGTGGAAACATTGCTGTACAGCCTCACTCATAATATTTCTGGCACTATTTAGGTCATTTCATGCCAAATAATTGCAAGAGGCCACGTTCGATTTCAGAAGTGCTATCTTGTGCCAGGAACAGGAAGATAAGTGAACATTATGAAACTCTCATAGGTTAACAATAATTACGACAATGTATTTTTCAAGCCCTCTCTTTGGCAGTCTCCTGTTTCCAGTCTATAATTTTAATTGCTCCATTCATATTGAATTAAATGTGAACTAGTAAAATTTAACTTGTTGTTTATTTAAAAGAGCACTAGACTGTGAAAATCAGGAGACCCAGATTCATGTACCAATTGAATCATTAACAAGCTATGTGTCTTTGGCAAGTTACCCGTTTTCTTTCTCTTAGCATCCCATAATGAAGAAACAGGAGATTAAACTGTTTGAAGTAACTTTGAGCTCTAAAATGCTAAGATCCTTTTGACTTATCCCCAAACGTTGGTATTTCCCAATTTTCACTTGAATCATCATGTTTCATGTTCTTTCTTTAGCTTAGAATACCCTCTTTCCTCTCCTTGCCTTTTCACATCTTGGTGGCTTTTCAAGATCCAAACTATTTCGAACTTCCACCAACAATCCTTTCCTGAGTGCTCATGTTCTCAAAAAATTTTCTTACTTCTGATCTCTTATGGGATTTACCATGGACATTTTAATGGCCCCTTTAATACACTATTTTATTGGGTATGTTAGTTTATTTTTTTATGTTCAAAAGTATTGCATATATATTAGTCTTACATCTCCAAGTAGATTGTGATCCTTTTGTAGGAGAGATAATGGTTATACTTCTTTTGAATGCCCTATGGCTTTTAGTAGTCTTCTGGATATTCACTAGTTATTGTTTTAAGAAACACTGATTGCTTAATTGATTATAGAATTATTAAAATATTTGTGCAATTGAAAAAAATTTCACAATTAAAACTTCATTGTTTTATCTTTTTGCATAAGATTCTTAAGCAAGACATGACTAAATTTCCCATTTTATTGGTAATGGTGGTATTTGAAGGACTTTCATTCCCTAATTTATGTACATTGTTGTTTCTGAAAATCAGTTTTGTTTACGGAAGACCAAAAGACTTTTGGAGAGACCCCTGTGTGTATTCAAGTACTGGCAAATTATACTGTCCCAGATGATTCATTTTAGCTAAAAGATTTCTTCATATGGCCTAAGGAGTGAGAACAGGATCATGACTTGAGAGAACTAGATTTTAGTACCATCTTTGTCAGGAGATCTCTGGGTGACAAAACTAATAATTATGTCTGTGCTCAGTTTTCCTATGACATAGTTAATTCAGTGTTATTCTCCTGACTTACTTCACAGATTAGATGAAGATAAAACAAGAAAAGTAAAACAACAACAAACTTTGAAATATATAAGCAATATAAAATGCTATAGGGCGCCTGGGTGGATCAGTTGATTAAGTGTCTAACTTCGGCTCATGTTAAGATCTCAGAGTCCTGGGATCAAGCCCCCCAGAGTCAACAGGGCTCCCCACTCATCAGGGAGTCTGCCTCTCCCTTTCCTTCTCCCTCTGACACTCTCCTCATTTGTGTTCTTCTTTTGCAAATAAATAAATAAAATCTTTTAAAAATACTAGAATATTACTACTTTTAGCTTGCTTTTTCCTACCTTCAGTGTAGCTGCCTTCCTTATCAGTCACGCTGGTTGGAGTTTTGTTCAAACTTTGTAGGAAAAAATCCGAGAAATAGAACTGATACATGAATCTGGGATTTTGCTCTCTCTGGACAATACAAATAGTCAGAAACAATGGATATGAGGACCATCTAAAATGCTAGTGTGAAAATAACTTAGATTTAAAAAATTATCTATTTTCTGAAGAACAAGTTTTCTCCATAAAATATTTGTAACAGAGTATACTTTTTATTTATGGAAATGTATGATGTTTCGACAATGGATAAATTTGCTACAGAATGTGCCTGAAGATTATAGAAAAGCCTATTTCTTCTTAAGTTCCTTAGTGTCATCGTAGATTGTTAAAATATGTGTGTTAAAATATTCGTATGTGTTGCATTAATAATATAGTTCTTTACTGAGATAATTTATAAGGAAACTATAAAACTTTATGGAATAAGATAACAATTATACAGTTCTGATAAATATTAAATAAAAATGTCAGCAGAGAACAAGTGAATGAATCGTCCTGGGTTTCCTCTTCAGAAAGTCTACATAAGTTTCTTTTAGTTATCTATTAATTAGATCTCTTTTAGTTTGTTCAGTTTTAATAAGTCTTATTTTGTGTTCTTGAATGCTCATTCTTTTTTATCTCCTTTTTCTTTCTTTTGGCTTATTATTTTTATTTATTAAGGGCTAATTTTAAATTAATAAGGTCCATTAATTACATCATTTAATCTTCACAATAAAGCTCTGAGATAAGTAACATTACTATCTTTATTTAACTAAAGACAGAAATTAAGTTTTAATAAATAAGTAACTCACCTAAGTCCACATAGTAAGCAAATGGTCACATCACTAACAAAGCCCAGGTCTCTTTGAATCCAGAGTAGATGCTTTTAACTGTAACTCATTCTCCCTTTGTCTCACCAGCATTATGTTTATTGGTTCTTAATTTTTATTGTTTAAAGAAGTTCTTGATCACTGGTCACTAGAATAATTTTCACATCTGAAATTTACAATTAGAATAAAAAGTTTTACTTTGGAGATTATATTTGTCTTTATATCAATACTAAGCTACATTTGGTAATAATATAATATCAGCAATATTAAGAGAATTTTAATGTAATCATAGAATATATATTTTTAATCATATAACTCTCTACACACAAACACGTAATAAGACAGGTTGCTTGGTTTTCAATAAAGTCATTTCATTCATTTAAGCAAATTATTTGTCAAGTTTATAAAAAAAAAGATTTAAAAGACCAAGAAGCTATCATAGATCTGAGGAGACTGAAGAGACTTAAGGACTAAATGCAACACAATATCTTGGATTAGATCCTGAAACAGGAAAAAAGACATTAATGGAAAAACTGGTAAAATTCTTAACAGTATACTGAAGTTCATGGGATAGTATTGACCAAAGTACCGAGGTATATACTATGTTCAAATTAAAGAAAGCTGAGCAGAAGGTGTAAGAAAACTCCCTCAATCACCTTTGCAATCTTCATGTATACGTCAAGCTATTCAAAATAAAAAGTGTATAACTTAAAAAAAATGCCTTATTGGGTATCTATAATTTGCTGTATGGTGCTAAGGAAGAGTCAGGAGAGAAAAATTAACTCAATGAGTGACAGTCTAATTAGATTAGGAGTTCTGACTGTAAAATAATAGAACATTCCTTTATAATGATGTCCATAGAGAACAGATGGGTATAAAGGAAAGTAGAAATCAAGTCCACTTGTCCAAGATAAAGGAAATACATTGAGATCCAGAAAATCTTTCACAATTTTTTTATTATCTAAATTTTAGTGGAGCCAATAAAAATGGATACTATTTAGAAGCCAACATATTAAGGATGATCTTGAAAGATGTACATGAACTGAATATTTCTCCTTATGAATAACATGTAAGATAGGTAGTTATATAGATAATAGTTACATAGATATAATAAATAGATATGAATATAAAAGTTTCCTTGACTATATTACTAAGATACTTTTGTTAAATTATGGTATTTAACTTATTTTATTCTAGACATTAATAGTATCTAATCAACAAGAGACCCAAGAGGGTAGTGTTAACATATTAAACATTCCAATTAGGAGTAGACAATATAAATAACAATTCTTTAACTGAACAAGATTCTATTACCTCTTGTAGTTAGATTGTAGAAAGACTATTTTTTTTCAAGAAACAAGGACTTATACTCCGAGTTTTCTCATACTTGTTTATAATACCATCTTTCATATTTCAAATAGGAATTGTTTTCTTTTTTTTATTTTTTTAAGTAATGTCGACACCCATTGGGGGGTCTGAACTCAGAACCCAAGATCAAGGGTCTCATGCTCTGCCAACTGAACCCAACTGGCACCCTGGAAATTTTTATCTTAATATGCTTCTCAACTATTCTCAACTATTTGCTACACTGAACAGAGTTAGGAAAGCAAATGTAGTAATTGGTTTGATAAGAGGTTTATGTTAATGTGATAAACATTGTATACTTGAGAGAATAATTATAAGCCAATTATAGGATCTACTTTTGTAACTAATCATTTAGAAACCCATTAACAGAAGGCTCTGTGAACAGAAGAAATACTGTGCATGTCACTATATGTTTGGGTATTATAAATATAGGATTGGAAAGGCTTTGTGAGCATTTAACTACATTTTAACCAACATCCTGCAGTCCATTTTCTATCAGTAAAATGCTTCGGAGTTTACACTTGTAGAGTTTCAAGAAATCCAGATGGACCACATTACCATCTGGCTTCTCTGAGGAGTATGAAAACATGACCGTGTTTCTCACAAAAGTATACAGTTTTATATTAGTGTTAAGAGCTGCAATATCTTTAAGCTTTTAACTTATTTTGACCTGTTCAAAACAGAATATTCCAGTTTCTTGTCATTTGAGAGTTGTTATGGCTCATGGTGATAACAGTCAGTTTGCCAGTCATAATGGGATGATTTACAAATGTACAATCAATAGCATCATGCTGCCATCTTAGGTATGTAAGGTTGAGGTGTATATATATATATATATATATATATATATATATATATATTTTTTTTTTTTTTTTGACAGAGCATCAGAAGTATGTGGACATTCATTTGTTTTCCTGGCAGTGGTAATAAATGTGGCTCAGTCCATCTACATTTTGTTCTCTAGTCCTTCACAGGACCTGTATCTTCCATTTGCATTTTAGTTGTCTGAGTTCTCAGATATAATAAATCTAGCTACAATGAAGTAATAAAGTTTGCTTTTGGTTTACCAGCCCCTGCTTTCTCTACATTTTACTTAATCTTTAGACCTCGCAAGAAATGTTCTTAGGGTAGCAACTGATGACCTCATTTACATTTCAGTACAACAAACAAAAAGCATGTCAATTTCTCCCAGTGATATTTTCTTTTTTGGCAGTTAAAAATATATTTAAGAAAAGGAGACAAGAAGGTACCACTATAATATCAGCTACAAATAAGCCTATTATGAAGTCTGATTAAAAGGAAAGATAAATCTTTCCATTAACCTAATGTGGGTGATACATATGGATGTTCACATTCAAGTTTGCTGGGAGATGATTCAGTTCACTCCTGTTATCACGGCATAATTAGGAGAAAGAGTCCCATTTCATTCTCCAAAATGTCCCAATTTAGATCTTAAATGATGTAGTTATTTAGCCATATAAAAGTTAGCACAAAAGGACCCAGACTTTGCCCACAATAAGATATAGTGAGGAATAGATGCATGAAAAGACAGATTAATTAATGTGCATTTTTTGACTACTTCTTTTTGAATATTTAATAATCCTGCTGTCATTGATAAGAAGTTACAATACTTTTTTTCCTGTTTAAGTCTTTACTTACTTCTGTTGCTTTAAGTGAAAGGAAGGATAGATTCAATGTCACACCTTAAGAAAGGGAAGTCAGCATACCTATTCTGGCAAAAAAAAAAATCGCATATCTGCTATCTTTTTCTAATCTTTGTAGGTGAGACGAGTAGAGAGATGATTGCCAAAAAGACTGTATTTGGCTCAAGATCCAAGCCCTAGTATAAAACTAAAACTTGCAGGTGATCCAGCAAGACTGAAAAGCTTTATCTGTTCCAAAGAAATTGAGTGATATCACATTTATCATCATTTAAAAAAAACATGTAGTCTTAAAAAGTGCAGATAGAAACATACAGAACCAATGAATAAAATCCTTGGAGGAGTGGAATGGTTCAGAAAAGCTGTAATGTAATATACTTCCAAAACGTGCTGTTTTAGTGGCTGGTCTAATTACATTCACAACACACGTCATGTTTTTACTGAAAATCCGTGACACAGCCACCAAGCCAGCGGTTGACAATCTCCAAAGGCAGTTCAGATATCAGAGTGGCAATGGCAAATTCATACCGTTCCACACTTTAGTTGGTTGGGTCACACACTTCACAGGAGTCAGAGTACAGTCTGTGAGAATATCATCGGGGTGCTTTCCACTGAGATTTTCCCTCAGTGTTCAGATATTTCTCTTTACACGAATATCATTAATCACACAATGTGATGTAAATTTGTAACAGAGAAAAAAATCAGGTATAGGAAGGTTTATTTAACTTTTGTTTAAACTTCATGACAAGGCAAGCCCCTCAAATACCACAGAAATTTTAGAGAAAATCACGCACACAGCTAAATAGAGCAAGATGGGGAAAAAGCGTGTTTCCATTGAGATCCACATCAGCCATAAGCACACGTCGAATGAAATTTCTTAATGATGAAAATAAAAATTAGTAATAAGTATTTTTCTGTCTGTTGCTGGTGACTCATTATAAACACAGCTAGCTAAGTCATAGGCAGCAAAAGAGAAACCCTTGAGTCAGATCTAGTGATTTATTTTTTTAAATATCATCCAGTATAAACTTAAACATTGGAGCTTTTTAATAAATGTATGATTTTAAAAATACGTGAATCCTTCTTTGGATAGGATGCCGTTTCCTTCAATTTAAAATAATCCTTCACACTTCCCACCATTCTTCTACTTGATCTTTTTTGTGTCTGAGTTGTTGATCAGTCAGCACTCAGCACAGGGCCCTCCTTTACGACACTGGTTAAAAAACTTAAAAACAAACAAACAAACAAAAAAACTTTCCCATCCTTATTGCAACTACAGAGGCAGGGAAACTTAAACTCTACTTTCCCATAGTTTCTTAGAACTAAGTTCTGGATGTGACTTTGCTTCTAGCAACTGATAAACTCGGGTTAGTTTTGGAAGACAGAGGTGAGGTTATTTCTGTCTCCAACAAGTCCTTGGAGATGTAAGTGTTTAGTAGTGGTTATTATGATGGACCCAGCATTCCATGTCTGGTAGCCAGCTGTCAAGAGGTAGCTGTAGAGGTCTAGACATTAGCCACAGGAGTTTGCTGAGCCCTGGACTGCAATTATGAATCGGCTATTCCAACAACAGCCCCTTGACTCCAGCTTCTCGTCATTTCATGATCTAAGTCTCTACTATCAATCTCTCTCTCTCTCTCTCTCTCTCTTTTTTTCCCCTAGTAATGGCTATAAAGATTTCTATTCCCTGTGCTGACACAGTCCCTTTTAGAAATCCCTGTTCTTTTTTTTTTTTTTAAGATTTTTATTTATTTGACAGAGAGATAGAGCACAAGTAGGCAGAATGGCAGGCAGAGAGAGAGGGAGAAGCAGGCTCCCTGCTGAGGAGGGAGCCCTATTAGGGGATCCATCCCAGGACCCTGAGATCATGACCTGAGCCCAAGGCAGATGCTTAACCATCTGAGCCATCCAGGCACCCCAGGAATCCCTGTCCTATATTTAAAAGCAAGTCACTCTTAGCTGGTGTTTATTTTGGAAAACTGTAGAATTATCACTCTTATAGAAATGTAAATTAAACTGGTGTTCATTGTCCCATGAAAAAAATGTAATGGGACATTTTAGGTGACCTGCACTGCTCCAATATCCATTATAAAGTAAATACAAATACTTTTGAGATGGGAAGTAAGAGATTAGAGTGATCACGAGCATTCAAAGAAGAGTATCGGTCTCACCCGCTTTGTGGATTCATGTTACCTCAACTGACATCTGCTGGTTAGAAAACGAGAGCATGCCAAGGACCGTCCTCCCCCAGAGAGAGGGGAATTCACTGTGATGGAATAAAAAGTTCATATTCAGGATTTAGGAAGGCCCACCTGAAGCAAAGATGTTGAGGCTCATTACCTGTACTTCGAATCCAACACAGACCCTCTAACATGGCGTGCCTGCTCTGGGGACAATGACTAGGGACACCGGGATCAAGTGAGATTCCACTTCTGGATGTTGATATACAGAGGCTCCCATAGACTGGCCAATTCAGTGAAGACAGAGAGAGATGTAGCTTCCTGCTAACCTACCTAGTGGTTACTGGAACCAGTTTTCATATAACGATACTGAAACCCTAAGCTATGAAGTAGGTCCTGTTGGCTCTATTATGTCTTTGCCTGGAGAACTAGGATAATTATTTTCTTCCCAGCTCTCTCCTTAGCACTTGTGTTTATCAAAGACTTAAATGCTTAGGTTAAATATTTCCATTCAAGTAGCCTAATTTCAGTCCATGTAACTTCTTTCAAGCCACCACAGGAGTCTCACGTTGGTCTCCTACCCATGGTGACTTCCCAGAAACGCATACCATAAATCATCCCATTTCCAAAGGATTTCACAAAGTTTCTGTCATCCTTAAATATGAACACTGGCACTCTAAAATGCAGAATGGAAGTGTTTATGAAAACCTATTTGTAACTTAAACATGCATATGTCAAGAGCAATTTCCTCAAAAGAATTAATAATACAAGAACCCTATTTTATTTCCATTGTGTTGGCAGGAGTAAACAGTGATTTGTCTGTATAATTATAGTAGGAGATGCTGAAGCATGAAGCTCTTCATTCCGCAAGGAGAAACACTTAGTGTCACATGTGACATAGTCAAGAGAGAAAAAGCTGCTGTCTGGTAGCCTCACAAAGAGCGGGTCCTGAAGCCAAGGATTCTCTAGAGCAAACAGACTTGAAAGCCCTGAGAAAGGTCACTAGTTCAAGTGGAGATCTTTTGATTTCCAGACACTTAAGCTTTTAATAAAAAAGGAGGCCTCTGTGGCATATAAGATAGTATCACATATGGCAAATAACTAAGCATACAATTGCAGTAAAGTTGCACATAGTTATACAGCATAAAGGTAACAAAAAATAGGAGGAACCTACTAGTGAAGGTAAGATGTCATTATCACTGCTCAACCAAGGGACTTCATCCATCAGTTCCCATTGGGGCACCATGCAGGCAACATACAATGGCACTCTGGCAAAATTGTGGCACAAGTTATTCTGAGAAGTTATGCTCATCTGTTGACTAGAATTTTATTTTATTTATTTTTTTTAAGATTTTATTTATTTATTTGACAGAGAGAGAGCACAAGCTGGGAGAGCGGCAGGCAGAGGGAGAGGGAAAAGCAGACTCCCCACTGAGTAAGGAGCCTGATATGGGACTCGATCCCAGGACCCTGGGATCCTGACCTGAGCTGAGGGCAAACGTTTAACTGACTGAGCAACTCAGGCATCCCTGCTGACTAGAATTTTAAATAAGAAGTATGCAACAAGGCACACTGATATAAACCAGAAATTTCACAATAAATTTCATATAAAAGCATTAAAAAGTCTCTGTAATATTTACTTGCCTAAACATTCTCCTCAAGGTCTACAAGTTGCTTTCCACACCTTCAGTATGTTTACCCATCTCAGTGCATTTGGTCCTGTTCCTACCCTAACATCAAACAAGCATGTATTCGTTCTGAAAACATAATCACCTATTATTTGCCATGATGTGATTCTATACAGACAACAATAAATAGGAATTTCCCCTGCTGTCATAGTCATAGGCTCATATTCAAGTGGGAGAGAGAGAAAGGCAAGCACCCAATTACAATATAATATAGCACAGCAACTACACAAGCATGGGAAAGGTAAGGAAATGTAGGCGAGGCTGCGATTCAATCTTACTGCACCAGGCCACCAAATACGACAGAACGTACTCCATATACTTCCACATATTTACGACCATTTTTGCAGTTGAGGCTATATGACTATGCCTGTATGTCACCGAAAAGAAAGTCTTCCTCCTCCCTCTCTTCTCTTTGGTCATTATCACGAAGGCCTTAGGGAGATGGCAGAGCCATAGAATAGAAGTAGCCAGAACTCCAAGTTTGTTGGAAGAAGAGGTCTTCCAGAGATTGAGGAATAAACTTTGTCTTGTCAAGCTACTGAAGAGGTATGTGTTCATTGTAGCAGTTATCATTTATATTTTGGCCACACCAGAAAGAAATAATTTGCCCAGTCAACTGAGTTTAATACTACAGCTTGGTACTAGGAATAGAACATTGGTACTGGGAATATAAAAGATTTTGACAGTAGTCATAGATGAGAGTCATCAACTGGTATAGTCAGAAAATAGTTCATATGTAAATGAAGACATACAGTTTTGAAATAATCTTCAAATTGGGTATCGCTAAAATAGAAGATTTGAAAGTCACCTATCAATTGGCAGGATGGGAGAGATAAGATCCTCATATACCTTTAAGAATTTTTTGAAAGTCATCTGGTCAGAAATGAGGCATTAAGAGTTTTTTTAGGGAGGCAAGACCATGGCCAAGTCTGTGTCTTTTGAAAAGGTTCATCTGGTAGCAGAATGGAGAATATTATAAAAGTAGTTTGGCAGATAAGTTAAAAACTTAGTACATTAGTCTGAGAAGAAAATGAAACCCTGAGAAAAGCAGAGACTCAAAGTGGCAAGTTTTGAGGTAATGATGATTAACAAGGAAAAATCTGAAATGCTGAGGTCATTGATTTTAAATAAGAGAGTTAGGGTGAAGGAAGAATCACAGTTTAGTTCTTAATTTCTGGCAGATGGATCATGGCACCACTAACTAAGAAGTTATGTAGGAGAAAACAGACTTGAAAGCAAAATAACGAGCCTAGGACATAATGAATTTGCAAATTTCCAGGAAACAGAAATATGAGTAAGAAAACCCAGGGATAATGGTTAGAAAAACAGATTTTTCACACAACTCTGTGAACTTAGTAAGTACTCAGTACAGTTGTTTTTCTTTCTTTTTTGAAAACATAAGTTATTGAGGGTAGGAAATTTGAGAACTAGACCACTGATTAGAAAAACATTTGTAATAAACTAAGAAACACAAACTTTGATGGCGTTGCACTGAGAAGAAACACACAGGCACGCCTGGGTGGCTCAGTCGGTTAAGTATCTGCCTTTGGCTCAGGTCATGATCCCAGAATCTTGGAATCGAGCCCCATGAAGGGCTCCCTAATCAGCAGGGAGCCTGCTTCTCCCTCTGACCCTCACCGCATTCGTGCTCTCTCTCTCTCTCCTCACCTCTCTCAAATAAATAAAATCTTTCTTGAAAGAAAGAAAGAAAGAAAGAAAGAAAGAGAGAAAGAAAGATAGATAGATGCAATTGTTCTAAGAATTTTTGAGATTTCCAAAGAATTTCTGAAAGAATGACAACCATGCCTGGTTGAATGTTGTCCAGTCTCTGCAGTGGAAGCCATTTGCTGAAGAACTGTTTCTACATGTATCTTAAAATGAACTAGGAAGGAACAGATAAATTCTTTTTTGAAAACTAGGTAAAAGAAGGGGAAGGGTGAAGCAGAGAGGATAGAGGAATTAAAAAAAAAGTTTTCCTATAAAATCTTATGAAAAATTCTCCACTGCAATATTTGAGATGACTGACGGAAGACAAAACAAATAAAAAAAAATAAAATCGGCTGACAAAAAAAGGCATTCCCTTCCACCAAACCTGCTGCAGTGACCTTTCCCCAGCCCACACAGGATGTACTTTCTTACACTACTTGCCAGATAAGTGGAAGCTTCCCAGTGGCACCTCCACAATTTACAAGGTTTTAATGTCATCCTGGTGTCCAAAACTCGTCAATGTCACTACAGGTTTTCCCCACGAGTGTTGCTATAGCACAGTTGTCAAAACTGCAGCCACGAAGTTTAAATAATCAGTATGACATTTTACAAATGAGTAAAAGCCAAGAGACTCAAAGTTCAGAAAGCTTATCCTGAACTAACATTCTTAATTTTCTCCAAGCTTTAAAACTAAAAGGGAAGAAAAAAGCCCATGGAGCTGCTAAAAATTTTGAAGCCATCTCAGCATAGTTTTCTGTAACTAATTACCTTTTAAAAATGACTCTTTGCAAAACTAATATAATATTTTATAAGAAGCAGACTCTGAAAGCAGCCCTGTCAAATGGTCAAAATCTTGCACAGCATACACCTGGCCGTGGTTGTTCTCCTGTGTGACCTTCTGAAGTTACTTAACTTTTCTATTTCCTCATCTGTGAAAAGATAATAAAAACACTCATTTACCCCCAGAACTTTGGTGGAAGTCAGTTAATTAATTAGAAAAAGTTATTCTGAAAATTACAAAAGTGCTTCATAAAATCCAATTATCAGTCATACTTTCAGAGCTTTATTTTTTTCTCAAGGGCATTTGCACTAAACTAGATGCAACGTATGCATAATTAAACTGTTATGTTTCTTCTTATGTGCAACCAGATGTGTAAGCAAATGTTTGGAATGAAGCAAGCAGAGGATTTTTCTCTTCATGTATATTCTTCAAGACATAAAAGACTGTTTAGCTCAAAAGTAGCTATGAGCAATGAAGAGTATGCTCCTTGGTATCTCTCTTGAGAAACATTTATGATGAAAATAAGAATCATTTCCACTGATTCTAAAAAAACACATTTTTATATCTCTGGAATTGAGATACAGTTAACAATTGTTGGCATTTCATAATTTATTGATAATGTTTTTTGCTTTTCTTTGTACAGGAAATAGTGTACCTTAGATTAGATGAGATATGTACAAGTTTTTGAATAGTGCTTTCAAAATGACTTCTTTGTGAGTTCAAAAAGAAATGTTACTCAATCAGCAAAAAAAGATATTTTCTTTATTTTATAAGCACAGAAATTCAAGATCACAGCTATTAAGAACAAATGTGTGTTAGTTCATGCCTTCAAAAGAGATGCCAAGATGGAATTAGATATAGATTTAATGGGGGAGAGACAGGAAAATGCTGGAGTACCTCAGATTCTGATGCTGATCTTACTCCTGTTAGAGAAGAGGGAAGAATAAGAACTATATTTTAAGAGTCTGTTACTGTAGCTGGGATGGTGGGGAGCCATGAGGTTAAGTCTCCTGATGAAAGAGTTCCAAGTCTCACCACAATGGGCCTACCTTAGTACCATGCTGAGTTCCTTTTTTTTTCCTTTTTTTTTTTTTTTTTTTTAAGATTTTATTCATTTATTTGACAGACAGAAACCACAAGTAGGCAGAGAGGCAGGCAGAGCCCGCGGAGCAGAGAGCCCTACGTGGGGCTTGATCCCAGAACCCTGGGATCATGACCTGAGCCCGAAGGCAGAGGCTTTACCCACTGAGCCTCCCAGGTACCCCCATGCTGAGTTTCATTACTGGCTGAGAGCTACCTGAGATGAGAATGACTTTGGCATGACTGTGGGGGTAAATCCTGAGGGGGCAGTAGGTAAGATCTTCCATCAATTGTGCTCTCCACAGCCAGAGATATTAGCTGTGTATTTTCACGGCCAGTACCCATGGTTTAGGCAAAACACCTCACAAGGAGTGGAACCACTTCCTTTCTATTATGAAACATTTTTATTTTTGTCATAAATGAGAAAAAATATATACTCCATTAATAAATTACGCCTTTGTATCACATATGAGTTTATATCTCCTAGATGTTAAAGTTCGCCAGCATGGAAAGCCTACTAATTTAGTCTTACAAAACACAACATGAAAAAGTTGCTCCATGTTTTCAGCATTCACTCTGGGGTACTTCATTGTATATTTTGTCCATGACCCACAAGCCTCTCATGGACTTACTAGCAGTGCTGTGGAAAGGTAAAAAGTAAAGAACACCAGCTGAAGATTCAGGAAACCTAGTACTTTTCTCTTCTCTGAATTCTTCCTCCCTTCCTCCTTCCTTTATTTCCTTCCTTCCTCTCTCCCTCCCTCCCTTCCTTATCTCTCTCTCTCTTCTCTTTCTCTCTCTCTCCCCCTGTCTCCCTCACTTTCTCTCTCTCTCTCAATGACCTCTGGAAAATCATCCAGGCTCTCTCAGTTATACTTTCCTTATAAATTAAATAAAGAATAGCATTTGAAATAGTTAACCTCTAAAAATATGTTCAATTAATTGACTAAATAATGTAGAAATAATTCGAGGTCAGGCCTAACAATACCAGTGGAATTTGGATTTCTGCAGGAAATGCTTAGTTGGACCAGTGTAAGGGAACACACCAGGCTGATTCCGTTACTTTCAATTCAAGCCAGATCTGTGGTTTCTAAAGCAAACTTGAGTTATGCTCATATTCTAAGGACTCATCCACTGGTGGCATTGCCTACTAATAACACTGGATTTGTACAAACTGTTATGTTTCTGAAAGGGAAATATGCCTCTAATCTGTGGTTTTCAAAATATATGTATAAAATGTGAAATAACAGAAATTGATCCAAAGAACATGGTTTCTTATAGTTTCAAGATGGATTTTTGGAAAAGCCCATTAATTCTTTCAAGGTAACTCTGTTGACCAAGGCTAAAAGTATATTGTGTAAAACAACAGTAGAAAACAGCTGAAAAGAGTGAATAAATTGAAAAATAAGTTAAATTTTGTCTCTGAGTTCTGGTTTTAAGACTGTACTTTTTGAACATATTTTCATAATTTATAACTGAATTAGATAATATTGTGATAAGGATATAAAATATGATTTTATATTTCAAGTAAAATATTTTGATTTTGATTTACATAGTATATTACATAAACTACCTTTCTTGATTAACAGACTAAAATAATTGAAATAAGTGAAATAAATGACTCCATTATCATCCCCATTGAAACAAACAACAAACTTAGTGCCAGTAACAAAATCACAATGACTATATATTCAGAAAACTTCTTTTCTTACTGTCTCTCCCTTTTTTTGAAAGATTTTATTTATTTATTTGACAGGGAGAGAGAACACAAGCTGGAAGAGTGGCAGACAGAGGGAAAGGGAGAAGCAGGCTTCCCACTGAGCAAAGAGCCAATGTGGGGCTGGATCCCAGGACTCTGGGATCATGACCTGAGCCGAAAGCAGACGCTTAACCGACTGAGCCACCCAGGTGCCCCTAGAAAACTTTTCTTTCTTAGCAAAATTGTAAATAAAATTAAAATAGTCTTAAGGTTCAATAAAGCAAAAGTGAAATGTACATATGCCATTCCAAACAGTCAAATCAAGATCCATAGAAGAAAGGAACAGTTAGATGTTTACAGTTGAACAGTTATAATTACTATGTAAGTTAATTTTATATGTTTTACTTGTTTTTTATTTTAGGTGAAATTTACATATGAAAACCACCCTTTTAAGTATATAATTCCTTGAGTTTTGACAAATGTCTTCAAAAAAGAGTAAGCAGGATCAGGATCTAGAATATTTCCATCAACCCAGCAGGTTCCTCTTATCCCTTCCCCCTCTCCTCAGTCCCAGGCAAATACTCATCTGCTTTCTCATTGCTATGGTTTTGCCTTTTCTAGCATTTCTTACAAATGGCAGATAGAATGTAGCTGTTTGGGCTAGTTTTGTTCTCTTAACATAATGCTACTAAAACGTACTTATGCTACCTAATAGCAATGTATACTGTCTATTTCTGAGTATTATTCCTTGGTAGGGTGTATCACAATTTGTTTATCCATTCTCCAGTTGATGGGCATCTGTGGTGTTTCCAGTTTCAGGTTATTATGAGCAAAGTCGCTATGAATATTCAGGAGCAATTCTTCGTGTGAACATATATTTTCATTCCTCTTGAGTAAATAGCTAGGAGAAAGACTTCTAGGTTCTATGATAACTGTGTATGTACTTAACTTTATAAGAAACAGTCAATAGCTTTTCAAAGTAGCAGTCTCTTATTGTATGTCCAGCAGGGATGTATAACATTTTAAGTCATTCCAGATCTTCACCACACTTGGTATTATCAGCTTTTTTGTAATTCTAGCAACTCTGGTGGGTTTGAAAGGATCATTTTTCTTATTCCAATGGATAATGAATGATGTTGAGAATTTTTCACATTATTCTTTGCCATGTGAATGGCATCTTCTATTTTTGAAGTGTCTGGTCAAATCTTTTCCCCCTTTTTAAAATTTGTGTTTTTATCTTGTTATTATATCACTTTAAGAATGAATTATATTTGGGCGCCTGGGTGGCTCAGTGGGTTAAGCCACTGCCTTCGGCTCAGGTCATGATCTCAGGGTCCTGGGATCGAGTCCCGCATCGGGCTCTCTGCTCATCAGGGAGCCTGCTTCCCTCTCTCTCTCTCTGCCTGCCTCTCTGTCTACTTGTGATCTCTGTCTGTCAAATAAATAAATAAAAATCTTTAAAAAAAAACAAAGAATGAATTATATTCTGGACGTATGTCTTTTTGTCTTAACAATCATGTTGTTAATATGTTTTATAGATAGTAATGTGAAAGCGTACCTTTTTGTCTTAATATAGTTAATGAATTTCAAACAGCAAAAGACCTAATTTTGATTATCCTATTTATCAACATTTTTTTAAAGATTTTTGTTTATTTATTTGACACACACAGAGAGAGAGAGAGAGAGAGGGAACACAGGCACAGGCAGGGGGAGTGGGAGAGGGAGAAGCAAACCTCCTGATGCAGGGTGTGATCCCAGGACTCTGGGACCATGACCTGAGCTGAAGGCAGATGCTTAATGACTGAGCCAGCCCGGTGCCACATATTTATCAATTTTTAAAAGCTTTTGTGTGCTTTTTGTGTAATATTTAGGCAATCTTTGCCTAATCCAGGATAATAAATATGTTCACCCATTTTCTTCTAGAAAATTCATATCTTTAGTCACTTTCAATTTTATGATTCACTTCACATTTACAAATTTTTTGTATAATCTCTGATTTTTTAGTACATGGATAACCAATTGTTCCAATAAGATTTATTAAGAAGATTAGTTTTGGTAAACTTTTCATTTTATTTCAGAAGTTTCAGGTATACAGAAATAATGCACAGTAGAGAGTTCCTGTATAGCCCATGCTCAGTTTTCCTTATTATTAATATCGTACATTAGTATGGCACATTTGTCACAGTTAGTGAACCAATAAATGCATGCTATTACTAACAAAAGCACCTACTTCATACAGCTTTCTTCTGTTTTTCTCTAATTTCTTTATTCTGTATCAGGAGCTATCCAAGATTCCACATTACATTAATAGCCATGTCACCTTAGACATCTCTTTATTATGACAGTTTGTCACACTTTCCTTACTTTTGATAGCCTTGACAATTTTAATGGTTTTTAGCTGGGCATTTTTGTAGAATATTTCTCAGTTGGTTTTGTCTGCCATTTGTTTCATGATTAGACTGGGGTTATATGTTTGGGGAGGAAAAACAAAAACAAAGTGCCGTTTTCATCATCTCACATCATATTGAGTGTACTACTATCATTATGTCTTATCATTTATATTAACCTTGATTGCCTGGTTTGAAATCATTTTTGCCAGATCTCTCCACTGTAAAGTTATTTTTCCCCTTCCTTTTCCATACCATTCTATGGAAGAAAAACACTGAAAAGCCCACATTTAGAGAGTGGGGAGATATATTCATGCCCTTAACAATAAAGTATTGACATAATTTATATGGAATTCTTCTCCATGGAGATTTGTCTATTCTACCCCCACTTTTTTGCTTAATAATGTATTTACAGAAGTATGAACCTATGAATATATACTTTAAGCTTTGTTTTATAAGCCAATACTTTTTTGTTGTTGTTGTTCTCAAATTGTTTCCACTGTGGTCATTGGGAGCCCTTTCTATTGGCTGATATATCCCTTTGACATTCCACTATTCTTTGGGGGATGGTCACTTCCTTACTTTCTGCACTGCAAGGTGTTCTAGGCTCATCCTGCATATCTCTTTCCTAGTTCTAGATTTGGCATTTCACCAAAGAGCCCAGGCTTCTCTTGTTAGAGAATGGACTTACCAACCAAATTCTAGGTGATAAGTGTGATCGTTGTTACCGTGTGTCATTGCTTCTTGGCCCTCTAAGCTGAAGAACAAAGAAACATAATGTGTCTATACTAACCTGTATGTATATACATACCTATAAATATCTTTATGTATAATAAAATATCATTAGGCTAAATCGGAGTACACATTGATGTCTGAGTCATTATTACATGGATCATGCTAGCTTCCTACACTTTCCGATTTGAGTTTCTAATCCAATTAGCTCATACCATCTAACATCTACTTACTTAATTGTTCAATTCCAGAGCACATGTATGATGTTTGCAAAATTGGTAACTAATACTCTATGGAAATCAATTTTATCAACTAATTTAGTGCATATATACAGTTCTATTACCTTTAGGCTTACAGACTGTACTTACTTCCAGAGATACTTAGATCAGCCCTTTTCCTTCACCCTTTTCAGTGAGGCTATCTCACCGAAACATTGCAAGGATAGACACTATAGAAGATGTTCTGGTTTGCAAATCAGAATACCCACTAAAGGAGCTTTTATTTTTTATCTTTTATTTTATTTTATTTTATTTATTTATTTATTTTTTTGAGAAAGAAAGGGAGAGGCAGGTCAGACACATAACCAAATAAGCCACCCATGTGCCCCGACACTATCTTTTTACATAAAAATTTTTTTTATATATTTATAATTTCAAATTTGATTGTTGCTATTTTGGGTTCTCTAGGTTTTATGCTATGCTTACCAAAGACTTTTGTACCTTCAACTTAATAGTTTCCTAGTAGTTTGATGTTTTTTATTTTTACATATAGGTCTTTAATCCATCAGTCACATTGGTCACATATGTTCTTCCTTCTCAAACATTTTGTTATGAAATAATTTATTAAATCAAGACCTTCAGAAAACTTTCTTTAAAAATCTTGTAATTAAATGTTATTTTACATGTATGTAGCTTTCTGGTGCTAAAATAACTCCACCTAAAATTCTGAAATCACTAATTATCCATTGTTGTCAACCATTTAATACCGTAAATGAAACAAAAGTAATGCTAAAATATTCCTGGATTTGGTTGGTAACCAAATTTTCTTTCTTAGAGCTTGTAGATTTTCTTCATGGAATCAGTATTCAAACATTTCATTGACATATGACTAGTTTAATAAGAATCCCTTTCTAAATTCAGTGGCACTTTCTGATACAATATTTAAGTCTTTTTTCAACTCAGCAATGAGATAAAAAGTCATATGGAAATGTAATCCACTGCTTAAGTTATGCACAATAAAATCAAATCTGGATACCTTAATGGAAGACTCAAGTAATACCGTTCATAGAGGAGTATGAAATAAGAAAATTATATTAAAATATTTTTAACATTCATTATTTTAAAAACAGAAAAATTGAATCATGTCTCCCTTGATTTCTACATTTTATTTACATGCCCCCAAAAAACTTTCTAGCATATTTTCCTTTTGTCTATTTCTTCATTACTTCTGTCAGCATGATGTTACCTTTTCCCTATTATATCATATTTTATAAGTTGTTTCTTTCTTTTTCTTTCTTCCAATATCCATTTTTTTCCCTGAAGCAGGAAAGCTCCATATTGTATTTGCCACATGAATTAACAGATAAGCAGATTACTTATATCTTGTTCAATGTCCACTTCCATGTTTGAACTCCCTTGTCATATTCACAAATAAAAATATATTTCATATTTAGGGTGATCAACCTTCCTGGGTTTTTTTTGTTTGTTTCTTTTTTTTCTTGTTTTGTTTTTACCTGGAAATGGCTTAGTTTTAGTATTGAGAGTTCCACATCTTGGAAAACTCCTCAGCCTTGGGGAAATCAGGACAGTTGGTCACCCTAGAACTGGCAGAGCTCTTAGCCCAGTGTTTAGTGATTAACTGGTTTTCTATTTTGTTCAACTGGGTTTCACTTCAGAAGGGCCATGCTATAGAATACCTATAGACAGCATGTAGTATCATAGCCCAGTTTATATAATGAGGAGCAAAGAACCAATAATCATTATGAGCCCATAGACTCAGTTGGACCTCATAATTAGAAAGGACTTTGGACTTTCTTCTCATGAAACTACACATTCACACCCATCTTACCATGAATTCAAGAGCAAGGAAACAGGCTAATATTTAAGATAACATGAAAATATCTATATTCTTCAAAATTGATCTAGGATGATCAGCAATAGCAGAGAACCAGTTTTGTTGATCTGGTTCAAGTACTAAATCCAGGTTGTTTGGCCTCATTGCAAATGGTATTTCTTCCCAGAATCTGGCAGATTTTTCTGTGTCTTAATGTGTTTTTATTAGGACTTTATAAAAGGTCAGAAGTTAGCTCAGATGTCATTTTTCAGTGAAAGTCTTGGTTTCCATTTTTTATTTAGAAAATACTGACTTAATCATTACCTGTTTCAAATTTAGAAAAAAAAATATTTATAATTAAAGTAATTTTTAGCCATCAAGGCAACATTTTGCCTTGAAAAACAAATAAACAAATAATAACAACATTTAAGGAGGGGTTGGAGAGTTAGAGGAGCAATGCACTTCTTAATTGTGGATCCTAGATATCCAATGTTTGACTGTGAATACCAGAAATGTAGTCCATGTTTTCCTCTTGAAATCTGTAAAGTGTGTACATTCAGAAGCTAGAGAGCTCTTTACAGACTTGGTTCCTTCTACTTCAAGGGGAATTACTTAAAGACATTTAAAATATAAGTTATTTTAGAAGTGGCTATTATTTGTAAAGTTATTTAATAAGAGTGATATTTAAAAATTTATAATTTAAATTTTTTTAAAGATTTATTTATTGGAGAGAGAGAACAAGAGCACAAGTTGTAGGAGAAGCAGAGGGAGAGGGAGAAGCAGATACCCCACTAAGAAGGGAGGCCAACGCTGGACTTGATCCCAGGACCCCGAGGATCATCACCTGAGTCAAAAGCAGATGCTTAACTGACTGAGCCACCCAGGCACCACAAAATTTAACTTTTAAGAGCACTTTCATAGTCACTTAGAGATAGACAATAATAAATTTGAGTTATGCTTTCCTTAAAAGGATAAGATATAGGTGTGTGTGTGTGTGTGTGTGTGTGTGTGTGTGTGTGTATAGTTTTATTTAGTTTGAGAGAGAGAATGACAGTGGGGAATGGCAGAGGGAGAGAAAGAGAGAAAATCTTAAGCAGGCTCTGGCTCTGCATGGAACCCGATAGGGGCGGGGGGGAGTCCTGGATCTCATAACCTTAAGGTCATGACCTGAGCAGAAATTAAGGGTAGGACACTTAACCAATTGAGCCACCCCAGTGCCCCCATAGATGTATTTCTATCTATTTAGTAATCGACCTGATAGAAGCACCAATAACAGATATTCATATTGTTTATGAGCACATACATCTACTTTTTAAAAGATTTTATTTATTTATTTGACAGAGAGAGACACAGTGAGTGAGGGAACACAAGCAGGAGGAGTGGGAGAGGGTGAAGCAGGCTTCCCTCTAAGCCGGGACCCTGATGCAGATCTTGATCCCAGGACCCTGGAATCATGACCTGAGCAGAAGGCAGATGTTTAATGATGGAGGCACCCCGGCACACCACATACATGTACTTTTACCACACCATGCTCAAAATACCTTTTATGATTATTTGCTAGAATGTATATGATTCACCAATAAATAAAGATGAATTCAGTTACTTTACAAAAGTAAAAATTAACTTTACTATGGAGGTTAATATCAATTAATGTCATAACTGCTTTTGGGTAAGATAAACTAATCTGGAGGTAAGTAGGTTCATCTTTGTATCTCCTCATTATGAATCATGGCTAGACTCTGGATGGATGTCACTTCAAGTGGGTAAGGTTTACCAGTAAAGAACTTGGAATCAAAATCAAACAAACTCGGGGCACCTGAGTGGCTCAGTGGGTTAAAACCTCTGTCTTTGGCTCAGGTTATGATCCCAGGGTCCTAGGATCGAGCCCTAAATTGGGCTCTCTGCTCAGCAGGAAGCCTGCTTCCTCTTCTCTCTGCCTGCCTCTCTGCCTACTTGTGATCTCTGTCTGTCAAATAAATAAAATAAAATAAAAAATCTTTTAAAAAAAAATCAAACAAACCCAATTAAGGCAGCTCACTTCAGTATCAATGAAAAGTTACAAAGCAGCTCATATCATGGTTTTTCATTTAGGTTCTACATATGACTCAAATACATAGCTGGAGACACTAAACTAACCCCGTGCGGAGGTACTGCTAACACCTTGATCTCTAAACTCAGGTGGACATTGGTTTAAGTGGGCTTTTAAACTCAGGAGTTGTGTGACGGTTAGGTAGTATTTTAACTTCAGCTTTTGGTATTCTTTAATCTATAAGATGGGGGTAATAATATTGTCTACATTTTAGGGACATTATATTATATAAAATAATATATCTAAAAGCCACTTACATTTTATTGCCCAAAGCCATTCCCTTGCAAACACCTGGCATATTAAAAAGTCCAATCCCCAAGTGTCCAGTCAGAAATTCAGAAATATTAACAATAAATTGTTATGCCTACCAACTTCTATGAGCTGAGGTTTAATTGAGCCCCAGGTTGAACTGAAGTGGGCCCCAAATGAAATAAAAGAAATATTTCACAGACTGCTATTGACATCTTATTTTAAAAATGAACAGTCTTTTGGAATAACTGCTCAGAAGAGTTAGCTTCTAGTTTCATAATAAGCAGAGAATGTTAAAAGGATTTCTCATATCTTCAGAATATTCCCATAATGTTGACAAGGATTTTAGTAGAGGAGAAAAATGACCATTGATTCTTTAGAAGGGAGGCTTGCATGTTTATCATTGTCAGAGTTGGGAACTATACCTTTCCACTGTGTTTCTATGTCTGACTCTTCAGATGTTTGCTATCCCTCATTATTCGCCAAGGTTAAGAAAACAGCATTGCTTGAAGGGATGACCCTCTCTGAACTTGGTTTTCCTGCCTACAATCTCTCGTTTGTTTGTTTTCGTTTATTGCTCAAAACCTACAAATTGTATATGCCAGAATCTTAATATGTAAGTCTCTCTATTTAGGGCAAGATGATATGAGATGCAAAGAGTTTGTTCCAGGCCATTATGGGAAGCATGGTAGTTGTGTGTATAGTAATTATTGTTCTGAGAACCGTTAACATATGGGTCTCCAGAGGTTATAGTGGTAAATTTTTCTAGAACCATTAAAACAAAAAAAGAAACATAGAACATGTATTGAGGAATGTCAATAAGGCATGTGCAAGAAGGTCCTGAGTTTGAGTCTAAGTTCTGCCACTGACAAACTGCAGCACCTGGACTTCTCAATATCAATGTTCTCATCTGAAAGCAAATAGAATAATAACACCCATTTCAAGGGACTGATCGCAGATTAAATGCATGTAAAATACTTAGAGTAAGTTTTAGTGCGTAGTAAGCATTTTTGAACTATTTGCTCTCTTTTATTATGCTATCTTCTTACTTTGGTGACTTAAAAATCTAAAAGTTAAAAATTTTTAAATAGTTTTAAGAGGATAGAAATTAATGAGATAAAGCTTAAGATGAGGGGAAAGGTACATAAATTTTTAAATAAATATAAAATAAATAACATTTTATGATAACAGAGCCAAGAATATACAGTGGGTAACAGAAAATCTCTTCAATAAATGGTGTTTGGGAAAACTGACAGCCACATGCAAAAGGATGAAACTGGACCACTATTTTATACCACACACAAAGTTAACTCAAAATAGATGAAAGACTTAATTCTAAGACCTGAAATCATAAAACTCCTAGAAGAGAACATAGGCAGTAAATTCCTTGACATTGGTCTTGGTGATAGTTTTTTGGATCTGCCTCCAAAAGCAAGGACAATAAAATAAAAAATGAACAAGTGGGATTACATCAAATGAAAAAGCTTCTGCACAGTAAAGGAAACCATCAACAAAATGGAAACACAGCCTACTGAATTGGGGCAAATATTTGTTTATCATTTATATGTATATTCAAATCACATAAAGAATTCCTTCAACTCAGTAACAAAAAACCCAACAATCAAATAAAAAAAATGGGCATAGAATATGACCAGACATTTTTCTTATAGAACAGTCAACAGGTATATGAAAAGATACTCAACATCACTAATCATCAGGGAAATGCAAATCAAAACAACTATAAGATGTCAATTCATATCTGTTAGAATGGCTATTTTCTGAAAGATAAGAGATAGCAAACGTTGTCAAAAGGGGAAAGGGGAAACCTTGTTCACTATTGGTGGGAATGTAAATTTTCTATTATGGCAAAAACTATGGAGGCTCCTTTAAAAAAATAAAAACTAACTTGAAATGATTTCTGCACTTACATGTTCATTGCAGCATTATTTGCAGTGGTCAAGATATAGAACAACCTAATTGTCCACTGTTGGATGAGAAGGATAAAGAAAATGACTATATGTATTCATAATGAAATATTATTTAGCCAAAAAGAAGGAACTCTTGCCATCTGCAACAACATGGATTGGTCCTTAAGAGCATTATGTTAAGTAAAATAAATCAGACAAAAAAAGATAAATACCCTATGATCTCATATATATATATGGAATCTTAAATAAAACAAAACAAATAAACAGTATGGCAGTTATTCAAAAAGTTAAAAATAGAGTTTCCTTAGGAACTAGTAATTGCACTGCTAGTATTTATCCGAAGGATACAAAAATACTGTTTTGAAGGGATACATGCACCCTGATGTTTATGGTAGCATTATCTCCAATAGCAAGATTATTGGAAAGAACCCAAATGTCCATCGACTGATGAATGGACTAAAGAACATGTGGTATCATATATACGATGGAATATTCCTCAGCCATATAAAGAAAAGAATCTTGTCACTTGCAATGATGTGGATAGAGCTAGAAGCTGTTATGCTAAGTGAAATAAGTAAGTCAGTGAAAGATAAATACCATACGTGGAATTTAAGAAACAAAACAAATGATCCTGGGGGTTAGGGAGAGAGAAACCAAGAAACAGATACTTAACTATAGAGAACAAAATGATCTTTACCAGAGGAGAGGTGGGTGGGGGATGGGTTAAATAGGTGATGGGGATTAAAGAGTATGCTTATTGTGATAAGCACCAAGTGTTGTATGTAAATCCTTAAATTGTAAACCTGAAACTAATATTACACTGTATCTTAACTAACTGGAATTTAAGTAAAAACCTTAAAAAAGTTAAAATCTTAAAAAAAATTAGGAAAACAAAAAACAAAACAAAGCAAAACCCTCATAGACAGATTGCTGGTTGCCAGAGGCTGGGAATTAAGAATGAACAAAAAGGGTAATAGTGACCAAAAGGCAAAAACTTCCAATTATCAGATGGATAGGTACTGGGATTCTAAGGTACAGAATGGTGACTACTGTTAATAATACTGTATTGTATATTTTCAAGTTGATAAGAGATTATATCTTAAAAGTTTTCATCACAAGAACAAAAATTTATGTAATATGTGTGTTGATGGATGTTAACTAGATTTAATGTGATAATCATCTTGCAATATGTATACATTGAATCGTTATATTGTACATTGGAAACTAATACAATGTTATGACAATTATATCTCAAAAATCTGAGAAAATATATGCATACATAAATACATACATATAAATAATATTTACTTATGATAATAAATGTAAATATAAAAATAAAGAAATATGGTGAAAGATAAAACATAAAATTTTTGTTTTGAGAATACTATTTTTTTAAAGATTATCTATTTTTAGAGAGAGAGAGAGACAGTGGGGCAAGGAAGAGGGAGAGAGTCTCAAGCAGTCTCTGCTCTTAGTGCTGAGCCCAACACAGAGCTCTATCTATGGACCCTGAGATCATGACCTGATCGTAAAACAAGAGTCAGATGCTCACCTGTACCACCCAGAATCCCCTATTTTGAGAATATTAATGAATTTTAAAACTTGATTAAAACTACTGATTAAACATTGAACTGACTATAGGGGCACCTGGCTGGCTCAGTCGGTAGAGTATGGGGCTCTTAATCTTGGGGCTAAAAGTTTGAGCCCCATGTTAGATGCAGAGATAACTTAAAAATAAAAAACTTTATAAAGAAAATAAAAATAAAACTTGCAGTGATTATAGATTCTTTTCTAATTTCTTTGCATTAGATAGTGAGCTTGAGTCAAACATGTACACTGAGCACATCCTTTTGCACATCCTATTGTAGTAGAATTGTAAGAAATGGCAATATTTATGTTAAACAGTAACATATACCATATATACATAGGCACACACATATATAATAGTGTATATATTATATATGTGTATATATAGTATATATATTATAATATATAGTGTATATATTATAATGCATCTATGTATGGGTACACTATATGTATATCTGTGTGTATAACATATACTATCATAGCTTCCACACAAAACATTCCTGTTCCTAGACTTACATTCAACTCCTGATTAGAATGTCCCATTCTATGGTGGACAGAATTATTTCTCTCTGTGTCCTTTGTCTGTATATACATACTACATTCCCACTCTTTACTTGTTTTATTTTCCTTTGGTCACTTTCCACTTTTAACTTCAAATGCCTAAGCATCTCTTTATCTTCAACAAGTATGCAGGCTTGGCACTTGAGTCGGTGATCTCATCTATTAAATTAGGACCACCGTGTCAAAGCTTCATGAAATATGAGTCAAATGTATTGCAAAGTGCTTTCTAAATGTGAGGTTATAAATAATAAATTGGGTCTATTTATAACAGCGATTAAATGGTGGACCTTTAAAAGTGGTCTCATATTATTTAAATATTGTCTGATATATGATGAGGAAAGAAAAAGAAGATAATTCTACCTTTGTTTCTACTCCATGCCACTATAAACCTACTCCATTTCATGGACTTCTAATGACATTTCTTATAAAATAAATGTAAGGGCATAATTGCAATTCCATAAAAGCATATCTAGAAATTCAAATGATAGACAGTGCTGTGACTTGGTTATCACAGGTGCC
The DNA here is from genome assembly GCF_010015895.1 of Lontra canadensis. NCBI lineage: Eukaryota > Metazoa > Chordata > Mammalia > Carnivora > Mustelidae > Lontra > Lontra canadensis. Next base: position 977,005 of record NW_022631042.1, read on the forward strand.
AAATAACCTAATGGAAAAGAAATTTTGATTGACCTTCTGACTTCATGGAACCACAAAACTCCAGTCATTCTGCTATTTCACTTAAGTGTATTATGTCCCAGACAGGCACTGTCTGAAAATATTGAGTAGCATGAAACTCAACTCTAGGAATAAAGCTCTGTGGGCCCTGAAATAAACCATTTTTATTTCCAAAAGAAGCCAGAAATGAACCGTAGTATCACAGAACCTTAAAACTGAAAAATGCCCACTGGCCCATTTTATTCCCCCAGTGTTTCTATACATAAAGCATGTCTCCCCAAAGAATACTAACAGTGCTTCCTTCTTCTGTTAAATGATTCAGAGGATGGCCTTTCCACAATTGCTTTCATTTTTATAGTTTGAAAGCCCAGCATTCATCTATGTAACCCACGACCTTTTTTTTTTTTTTTTTTTTTTTTTTGTTCCTGCATTTGTAAAACTAGGTTAATTCAGTGGAGAATATGGGCTGGTCCATATTTTAGCACTTCCTGCACTTTGCCTACCTCTAAAGGGCCAGAGTTATTTACCATGAGAGCCGGGAGCTATTACTATGGTCTTTCATACATCACACCAGAACTTACACTTAGAGAGAAATACACTCTCAGAATTGCCCTCCAAAGACACAAAGGTAGCACTATTCACTCTTTTCTCATCACATAACCATACAGAACTGTCTTAATTATCTTAAATACTAAAGACTTCTTTAACTAGAAAATTATTTTCATGGATGCCTTGCTGGAATGACTGAAATTGCATTAAATTGCCTTCAGATTATAGGAGCGAGTTTTTAGCTGGAAGGGTGCAAAATTTTGAGAGTTACACCTATAAAACATTAACACAAATGGAAAAGTATGATTAGCCAGCAAACAGTGGGGCCCTTAGGCACTGGGTCAAGAAACGAGTGGAAAGAGTTTTGAAAGACTTTGAATATGAAGGAGAAAATCAAGAGTAGGGAAGAAATGGAAAACACATTTTGCCTATGGCATACCCTCTACATAATCTTGTGCCTTGCAAAATTTTAAAGGTTTTGACTAAGATGTTGATTTATATGCATACATATGCTTACTTGATAATATTTGGATTTAGGGTATTAATAAATGATGATTAAAGAAAATCGTGGCCTTCATATGCAGCCTTGACAGGCTTTCCAATAATTACCATCTTTCTGATTACAGAAGGAAAGTTGAATTTTAAAGCAGAACACCAAAGTTTTAATTAAATGTACAAGAGAAAGTTGATACTGAGTCATACAAGAGAAAATTACTGAAGCATATCCAATTTGATCAGAAGTCAAGAATTTTCAGTAAAACAAAAACCTCTTAATCATAAGATCTTGTTAATACCAACACACATCTTATTTATCTGATAATTCTGTCAAATTTTAGTAAGAAGTATTCAAAACCAACATTGTCTAAACAATGTTTTTATAGAACTATGGAATTGCACCCTGTCCTATGTTTTTGACACATATCCAGGATTTATATTACATGTGTACTAACAATAGAAAGGTATTTTTCAAATTTAAAGTACTGGAAAATGAGAAAGAGAGAAGTGTAATAGGATTTGGGAATCCAGTGAATTGATTTTCTTCATCTTGCCCTAGTTAACTTTGTGGCTATTCATTTCCACGGTAGTCAATTCCACATACTCAACTATATGTTCCTTTGATCTAAAAATAACGAAAGAATTTATTAACTTCTACCTAATTTTAATAGCAGAGTGGAAATTTTAAAAAATTTCACATTGAAGAAACAGACCACATTTATTACAGGCTCTTCATATTACTTCATGGTAAATATGTTACAATGATTATATACTATAGGAGACTTGAGTTACTAAATAATAAATGATACAACTAATGAACATAATAGCCAGCATTCATTCATTGGTTAAACACTGCCTGCTTATTTTGTTCACTGCACTGCCTGAGGCATCACATAGTCAGACAAAAATACATGTCTTCTTCCTTCAAGGACCTCTCCCAGGTTGTGGGTTAATCAAGTAAAGAATCTAAGGATTGGATTAGCACTAAGAACATAGGAAGAAACACTGTGTAAGGATATCCAACCACACTGGGGCAGAGTCTAAATCTAAATCAGAAGCTTCCCAAGTCCACACACACAAATAATAATCCTTGGTTGGTAACACACTGTCATCATAGCTCTATGCATAGCCCTTTAAAAAATAATTAATATCATATGTATGTGTATGCGTAAATAACATACTCTTCAGTTTTGCTTGCATTTATCTTTTAATTCCATCTGTTTGTTTTTACTGAAATAATGAACACCCAAAAACCCATCATTAAACCCCAAACTAAAGCAGACTGACATATTTATGATTAATAGTTCATTAATAGTTCTACCTCTCCCTTTCATCTCTGCCTTTCTCATCCTTCCCCACCACCATCACAGAAATAATCACTATTCTGAGTTCCACTATCATTTCTAAGTTTTATATATATATATACATATATACACACACACACACACACATATATATACACACACACACACACACGTATCTAAATAATATAAACATGTGTTGCTTCTTTTAAATTTATAAATTTCAAAACCCAAGTGATGTTTCAGCGTTTGAACAGGTGGTACTTGGATCATTCCTGAGTACTTGCTGTCTAATCAAGAGTGTTTCAAGGGCTATGGATACTTTCTCTAGGATGCAGGTGTAATTCCATCCCTTTCTACAAACTACTATGAACATACCAATTGTGGGGACTCCAAAGGGAGAAAACAAAAAGAAAATGCCAATTCATTCCAAGAAGAATTTTGATTCCTTTACTTTTCTATACTTTGTTATTGCCATCCTATTATTACTCTACTTGTCACATAAAAAGTGTAGCAGAATCATCTGAGTGAACTTTCGAAGTACAAATATGGGTGTTAAGCCCTGCATCCAGTCTAGTGTGCGGAGGAGACCCTAGACTTATTCACACTGAAGAATGTTCCTAGATGATGGCAAATTGTTTTGTGGTTTCTATTCCTTAAATCTGGGAGGAAAAATAAAGCTCTGAAAACAAAACAACTGCTAAGCTGGTTAAGTTCTTCTCAGCCTGTCTAAAATCTGGGGATCTGCTACCAGATGAAAGAAGACCCAGAAGATGTAGTAGGTACAGTAGTGAGGAGTATGGAGGCTAGACCAGATGGTCTGGATTTAGACTCCCAGCTATGTGAGCTTGGGCAAACCACTGACTCTCTCTGTGAGTCCGTTTTATCATTTACGTATTTGAGATGTTATCATGATAAAATCTTCCTTATAAGTTTATAATGATAAATTAATACAGGTAAAACAGTACCTGATAATAGTCACTGTTCTTAGATTTTGTTTTTATCTTGTGGGACTGTTGCAAGGATTCTTTGGCTAAGCTCTTATCAGGAATGAATTATTAGAGATCACAGATATAAATTTGATGTTTTCACCCACATGTTTTCAATCATAATGTAACCAAGAGGGTTATCAATTAATTACTATTTATGACATGAGGCAGATACAGTTTTGTGAGATCTGTAGCTTATATAATTTGGAGATCTCTCTTTAAAAATATAAAATTATGAACTTAAATTTCAGGATGAAAATGATTTATCTAGGGGGGAAAATAAATCGCAAAGTTAACAATTTTTTGATATCTATCACACACATAAAAAAGACCCAGAAATATATTATCAATGTGTTTTTAATTTAGTTATCTGCCTGACACAGTTTTATGATACATTTTGCCCTCCAGTTTTTGGCTTCAACCTCTAACTTTTCGTATGATAATGTATTTGTGATAATTTCTGTGGAGAAAGAGTTGAAATTGCTTTTCATCACAGCTAATGGAAAACTTGTTTTTTATTATTTTTACTAAGTGTTAAGATTTTAGGTCACAGTTAAGTATATGCCTGAAAGAAAAAAAAGTTTTAGTCTGATTATCAGTTGATGGGAAAAAAATTTACAGATCTCAGCAAAAGATCCAATATATTTTTTATACTTGGTACTGTCCTCAATCCCTACACATCAAGGCCCGAGCACTGAAGGACCGGGGTTCCTACCTTGATATGACCTTTGGCTTTGTATCTTTATGCCTCCATGTTGGACAAGCTATCATGGCACTCCTGCAAGGGAATGGTGAGCAATAAATTAACTGTGTATGCACAGAAGTCATTGCCAAATCACATACTGATTGCTAAAAAGATATCCTACTAAACCCAAAGATATCTCAATTTTCCGTTAATGTCCATGGCCACTCCACAGCCACTTGACACCGAAGCTGGAGTGAACAGACAAGAATGCTAAGTGGTTTATATTTAAATAACTTGCTTTGGTAAAATTTGGTAAAAATATTAAACTATGTGAATACACTGCTCAGCCTTTGGCCAGGAGGGGTGCTCATGCAAGTGAGGAGGTCTGGAGCTCAAACTCTGATCTGATGCAGGTAAAAACTTTACCATAAGAATTAAAGATATTTTTAAAAATCTGTACTAATTCAGCAGTAACTCTTGCCAAAGATCATATTGGTTATAAACACAAGAAAAAATACAGGTATCCTTATAGAATAACTAGGTACACCTTTCTTTCGATTTCACTTGAAGTTTTGGAGAAAAGCGTGATATCTAATTGACAAGAAATGTAAATGCTGTTTATTCTGAGGTAGAATTCTGAGATTGAATGACATCTTTTCAAGGATATGATGACAGTACATTTTATTTAAGTCTTGTGCTTGTGGTGGGTTGCCTGGGTCTACTTCCTCCAAAGTTTAAGGTTGTAATATTTTTTTTTTCCTCTGTAAAACAACATTAGATTATGTGTACAAAATATTTATGATACTTTAAGAATGATTAAAGGACTTTTCATATTAAGTTTCTTTCCTACAATAAAACAGATACGGCTCCAGTAATATCAAAGTATTATTAAATTTGAAAAATTATTTTAACAAATGTATTATCAAACAAACTTCATGGGACCTCTTTATAAGGCATACCTCATTCAAGATAGATCATTTCAAATCACCTTGATTTAAGTGTATTAACTTCAGGCCATTGAATACAGGAAAAAAACAAAAACAAAATAGTGGCTTGATAATAATTTATGGTTTGCCCAAGGTAATACAATTTTGGAAACAGGATTCAAGTTCAGGTGCCGTGGCAACTCTCTCATGCAGGAATGTCTTCTCCCAAAGTAAACTGAGCAGACTTGTCAAATGTGTTTGACATGCATTTCCTAAGAAAAGGTTGGTATGTGATTTGCAACAACAGTACCATCATTCATTAGTAAGTTTAAAACTGTAAGAATCAAAATTTAGGACGAAAAATATAAAATTATTTTATATGCTAGCATTAATTTCAAGTGTTCAATTAACTATTGCTTTGAAAAGCCAGGTGTGGGCCATTTTGCATTTTATAAGAACCAAGAAACATGGAAAATGCCAGAAGGTATAATTTACCACCCAATACGGATAGCCCAAATACTGTATTTGATAGCAAGGATCAGTTTTCAAGACCCTGCATCCCAATTTTCTCCTGTCAGTAAATCCGCTGCTTTATCACAGACACATTGCATTAGGGAAAACTTTCCCCAAATTGCTAACTTCCTCTTTGTGCTCTGAATCAAAATCAATCCCAGAAAAATGTGCCTAAAGCTGCCTAAAGAAAGTTTTCAATAGCCATTTGGTCTTTTTATAGGAAGAGATTCCTTCTGGCTTTTCAAGATACTCTTCTCATTTTGAAGCTAACATAAAATCTGATTAATGTAACAGGACTACCTTGTACTCTTCTCTATCTATAAATTTTTGCAGTCTCCTATATGAAAAGAGCTGTCTGGAACAGCATGACAAAATGGAGAACAGATGGATAAGAGACAACATAATGAGGAAAACCACAATGAATAAGAGACATTATTATTCATTATTACTCATATTCACGCTAAGTATTTATTATGCATCTACCTTTAGGTGATTTATGTTTTAATATTTTGGAAAATAAAAGCCTTCCAAAAAAGTTTCCATGAATACATTCTCTCTCCATCTGTCATTTGAAACCATTATCATAGCTTACCAGTGGAATGTATTTTCTCTTTAAGAGATAGAGGGCACTAGAAAGGCCTACAGAAAACATATAAAATATTCATAAAGCTACCCATGAGGCCATGAGGAGCTAAGTAGGTATTAAAGATGTACTCCTAACAGGCCTTGGATTAAAGACATTAATGGAAAGTAGCTGTTGCTAAGTATGGTTTGGTGACAGCAGCAAAAGGAAAGAGGAAAATAAATGGAAGAGTTAGTGAGGAATGCCTGGGAACCCACACTTAGTGGTTGACTTGAGAAGCACCTATGGCACAGAAAGAGGTAGAAGAAATGGAAAACCAGAACAAAGGACTTAGGTGAGTCCTTCTTGAGCTCTGTATCTTATAGGCGCATTTAATAGAAGATATTGCTCTGTATAATTACAATTGATTAGTCAATTTTTTCACAGTGTCTAGAATCACAGGAACCACATGATTCTTTTCACTCGAACCACACTTGCATTTCATGAAATTATGTCATTTGATTTCATAATGTATGAAACAACATGACCATAAATAATATAAACAAAACTTCCCAGAATGAGCAATCACCTAAATTTTTACATAACTTGCATATTTTCATGGTGAGTAGAATTTTTTTCTTCCTTTAGAAAATAGGATATGCTTTCGATATCATATCATATACTGGAGATTCCTTCCAGAAGGAGGCTTTATTTTTAGGGAATGTGTAACATAGTGATATTAAAACAGTAATAATAATATGCCTTGTAGCTGGTTTTACTTATACAGTAAACTTTCTGAAGACTTCAGTTTCTCTCTTTTTAAAAATTTTTACTTAAACTAAATTAACATATAATATATTATTGATTTCAGAGGTAGAGGTCAGTGATTCATCAGTCTTCTATAACACCCAGTGCTCATTACATCACGTGCCCTCCTTAATGTCCATCACTCCATTACTCCATCCTCTTATCCCTTCCCCATCCAGCAACCCTCAGTTTGTTTCCTATGTTTAAGATTAGTCTCTTATGGTTTCTCTCCCTCTCTGATTTCATCTTGTTTTATTTTTTTCCTCTATTCCTCTATGATCCTTTGTTTTGTTTCTTAAATCCCACATGAGTGAAATCATATGATAATTGTCTTTCTCTGATTGACTTATTTTGTTTAGCATAATACTCTTTGGTTCCATCCATGTCATCGCAAATGGCAACATTTCATTTTTGATGGCTGAGTAATATTCAATTATAGATATAGACATAAGATATATAGATTTATAGACATAAGATATATAGATTTTTATCCATTCATCTGTCAATGGACATCTGGGCTCTTTCCAGAGTTTGACTATTGTGAACATTGCTGCTATAAACATTGGGGTACAGGTGTCCCTTCAGATCAATTTCTCTCTTTCAAACACTATCTCAAGATCCTAGATTCTCCCTTGTAGCTATTTTACTTATAAGTAAACATGATAAGCATACTTGAATACAAAAATTACTTTATGTAGATAGGAAGATGCAAAATTTTTATAATCATTTCATAATGATAATTAAATATAGCTACCTTTTACAAGCCTGGCTTAGGTGTTTTATATCTACATTCTCAATTAATCTCCCAAAATGTCTTGATGAGGTAGGTATTACTTCTCTCTCCTTTTCACACATAAGAATATGGAGGCCTGGAGAAGTAAGGTCACACCACTAGCATGTGGTGGGGTGGGGGAAGGTCTTGAATTTGAACACACACAATCAAGCTCTGGTAGAGTTGTGCTCCTAACCTCTCTCTGATTCTTCCTTGCTATGTTGTTTCTGCATATATTATGTGCTGGGAACTTGTCTGAGCTCATTACATGTATTCATTCAATCAATTCTTTCTCAACCCTGTTATGATTAGGCACCGCCACTATATTCATTCTATATATGAGAAATTGGGACCCTGAGAATTGCATGGTTTGCCCAAGTCACCTTGCTCTTAAAGCAAGGGAAATGCAAAAGACTTATATAAATAAAAAAAAAGTTTATCTCCTTAGTCTGATGTCCCAGTCCAGCTGATTCCAAGCTGGTTGGATACAAAACAAGGAGATAAAGACAGCCTAACACCCGGTCTAGTGCTTTCTCAATTCTTTTTTTTTTTTTTAAAGATTTTATTTATTTATTAGACAGACAGAGATCACAAGTAGGCAGAGAGGCAGGCAGAGAGAGAGGGGGAAGCAGGCTCCCTGCTGGGCAGAGAGCCCGATGCGGGGCTCGATCCCAGGACCCTGGGATCATGACCTGAGCTGAAGGCAGAGGCTTAACCCACTGAACCACCCAGGTGCCCCGCTTTCTCAATTCTTATGTAAGAATTGATATGCACAAAGTACATACCAACTGGGCTAAAACCACCAGAAAGGACGCCGATTGCCACATGTTTCTAATTTTTATAATAAAACCTTGAATCTCACTTATGAACCAGGGTTCGGCTGGTCCAGAGATTTAGCTACCAAAAAAAAAAAATTGAATTTTAGCCAGTTACCAGGATTTGATAAAGACAAAAAAAATTGTACAAAGAAATATATAGTTTATGATCAAATTAGGGTAATTAAGGTAATCATACACACACACACACACACACACACACACACACACACACTATGCTGTGTTTCTGCTAATACATTTCATTCAACCTTTTCTCACTCGGAGTTGTAGAAATTTTTATGCACCTGTAGACCAGAGTCCATAGTGTGTCCTATCTTCTCTTTCTGTTCTCCTCTTTTAGATTGCTTGCAGATTCTCTGATCTACCTGGGAATGGTCACCAGTAATGAACTTCTAAAAGTGAACCAGAAGCGAACTGGTGATTACTTGTGAACACCAGTTCTTTTTATTACTAACTGGATATTAATAGATGCTGTAATTTGCAGTCGTTCAATGTTCAGACTTTAAATACAACTTCCCTCCAGTAAGTTCAGTAAAAACTTCACCCCAAAACTGCCTCTCTGTACAGTGACAAGGTTTTCCATTACTTTCACTTCCCTGTGCAGTTTGGGGTCTGTCCCAACTGCAGACAGTCCAACTGCAGCAGCTTTCTCTGGAAAGACTGTGAAGTCACCTCAGCTTTGAAAGAAAGTAAAGCAGCTGCAATGAATAGCCATGAGACAATTAACTAGAGTATTTAGACTTAGCTTGTATTCCGGGAATGCTAATTTTTTCCGCAACCGAGAATGTATAACAAAAGAAGAAATTACTAACTAAAAAATGTACCATAAAATATCTTCAAATTAAATGCAGCCAGATATAACATAAACATATGCATGCATATGGATGAGATATTCACTTGATGACTTTGGAACTCATAATTATGTCACATGAAACATCTACCCCAAAGCTGACTTTTTCTCACATATTGCTTTAATTGCTAACTATTTCTCAGGACCCCATTTGGAAAAGCTGACAGGAGACTGGCCTGGTATGTTATATTTGGTAAGCTTAGGATTTATGAGGATTTCTAAAACCAGGCAACCATCAGAATAAAGGGTAAATCCCTGTAGGGTACACCATATTACAAAGTCTGCAAAATAAATTTATTGTGTGTTCTAAGTAGTCAATCCACATAACCTGCAAACCCAGCAAAGCATGGAAAGTTTCGTTTGTCCAAAGTAATCTTAGCCCATGACCAAATGTAATCAAGGTATAAAAATGCATGTGTCACATGTGTGTCCTGGAGGCTACACGGAAAGTGAGTGTTGTGAGCCTCTACTTCTTTTTTCCATTAAACTTACATATTCTCTTGCTCACAATTATTCACTTATGTTGGCTCTACATGGGGGTTGAGAGGAAAGCCCTGAAAGAAGGAATTCTAATGGGGCCATTTCTTTAGTAACCTACAGAATTATTTTATAACAATATTTTATGACAATTTTTGAACAGAGTGAAAAGTCCAGAAAATAAAAAGTCCCATAACTTGGTACATGCAGGCTTACTAGAAGTTTCCTCCTCTTTATCTTCACCAGTGTCTGATATTCAGATCTAAATAAAATAGATACAAAAATATTTCCTTTGTTTTGAGCTAGGACCCGGTTTTCTCAATGTCTATGTTCAAGGTTAATTTTTTATATTGAAGTAAAGTTAATATATAAGTTTATATTAGTTTCAGGTATACAACATAGTTGTTCAACATATATATACATACATGTATGTGTGTAATATAAATATGTATATATATATTACAAAATGGTCACCACAATTAGTTATCATCTGTCCACCATACAATGTTACAATATTATTAACTATATTCCCTATGCTATATTTTTCATTCTTGTGATTTTTTTCATTTTCTAGCTGGAAGTTTGTACTTCTTAAACCTCTTCACTTTGCTCATCCCCCTACAGCCTTTCCCTCTGGCAGCCACCAGTTTGTTTTCTGTATTTATAGATCTGTTTATATTTCTTATTTTTTTGTTTTGTTTTTTTTTTTAGATTTCACATATAAGTGAAGTGATATGGTATTTGTCTTTCTCTGACTTATTTCCCTTAGTGTAATACCTTCCAGGTTCATCCATGCTGTCACAAGTGGCAAAATTTCATTCTTTCAATTGCTGAGAAATGTTCCTTGTATATATGCTATACCTTCTTTATCCAATCCACTACTGATAGAAATGTAGGTTGCCTCCATATCTTGACTATTATAAATAATGCTGCAATAAACATGGGGGTGCATGTGTCATTTTGAGTTAGTATTTTCCTTGTCTAGGGTTTTTATTACCATGTCCTTTCTTTCTTTTTGTCCTCTTTATTACTTGAATTTTTCTTTTGCCTTATTACTTCAGTCCTAGTGAAAGTGTGTGTGTGTATGTGTGTGTGTGTGAAGTTTGGAGACAGAGAGACACTGAGAAAGGAAACTGTATTTTAACAAGTTCTTCAAGGAATTCTTGTATGATCTCATTTGAGAGCAACTCCCCTAGATTTCCAATCTAGTATTCTTTTTACCCCCACAGTGATGGGGTAGGACTCAGTTTAGTTAAATTCAACAAACATGCTTTGAGTATCTGCTATTGATCACAGATTTTGTTATGAGCCATGTATACACATATGAGTAAGAGATAATCTGTCTTCAGGGCACTCACATTTAATATTCTATTTTTAAACCATTATGTATTATCACAATGACTTTTCTAGACTGTTTAAATAATACAATTGCACGTTTTCCATCCATGTAAGAAATTCAACACAGAGAAGTAATTTGGAAACAAAACTTTCTTGATCTCAGTTACACTGCAAGGTTTTGAAATGAGGGTGTCAACAGTTTATTTTGACATGCTTCTGTGAATTTCACACACAAAATTCTGTTTTATGCATTTATCCCCTAACTGCTCATCTGATCTCTATAGCTTATGAGGTCTGAGAGGCTGAGATCAGGAAAATCTCCCGAGTGCCCAAAGGCATCACAACTGCTTTATTTCAAAACTTTGTTTAGAGAAGTGGGTTCCAGAAATGTTCTTCCGTTTTAAAATTTTCAGAAAAATGCTAATAGAAAATTTCATAACTTCTATTGAATAAAATTAACTTTGAAATGTCGACAACTATTTCAATGATGTGTCTGACACAGCATTGTCAAAATACCGTCAAAAGGTTTATAGTGCATTTCCCAATCTTACTGTTGATAAGAACCCTGAATAAAAACCAAGCAAGTCATCAGTTATTGTCCACTAATCAATATAAGATTCGCTGTGTTAACAAGTTTTTAGTTACAAAAGAATCACCACATAAATAAATAAAGTAAGAAGACTCCAACGTTCAGGGCTGTTTCCTTTTCAAATGTGAAACCTTAGAGTTTTCAGTGTATTCTTCTTGAGTTAGAAAATGGTTCTCATACTAAATTCTTCATTTTTCTTTCTTTCATTCATTGTGCTTTTTTTCCTTTTAGACCTTGTATTGTGTCCTGCATCTGACATTACAAAAAACAATCTGCATTTTTCCCCCCACTTCAAACAATTGCTAAATACCACTATGGACTTTGCTCCTTTTGTGAAATTCCAGAGAAATCTGCAACTCACCTCAGACTTGACGTGTATCATAAACAGGCTCAGGCCCTCTTCTGAGAGCATGCAGAGCATGGCCTATCTGGCAAGACTGAGCTGTGGCCTTATTTCTGGCAAAGCAATCATTCAGGGGAGCCAAGAATAAGAGTATTGGAAGGAACTGCCCATATATCAGACTAAAAAAGTGATGAGTGTATGAAATCTCCCAGTGGGTAGAGAGCCATTCCTAAATTATTCTGGCTGCCTTTGCAGACACATAGAATGCCCTTCCCTTACTTTGTTCTCATTGGGATCTTCCACTTTCACACAGGAGACCAACTGGGGTAACACAGTCAACTCATTTGAGAAAACACATTCAAACTACAGGCTTTTCATTAAAGTGCAATGTATTTCATAAATGTTCCTTTGAAATTTTCAGACACTTAAATGGTGCCAAGTTGAAGTCTCATTTCTATTCATTAAGCAATTAATCTTATAATTAGTCCATTTTTCTAAGCACAAAAAGAAGAATCACTGTATACTAAGCATTGTGGGACCAGGCGTGTAGGAAAAAGAAAGTTCCAGGACTAGTAGTAACAACGGAACTAGCAATATCATAATAACAACAAAAACAATAGAAATAATGATAACGAACTTAGATTACTTTCCCTGTGGAGGCGATGTACTTTGTATTTTGCCTGGGCTATATTATTTGCTACAACAACCTTATAAGTAGGTATTATTATTAGACTCAGCTTAATAATTGAAGATATTGAAACTTGGGCAGGTTATAGACTTTCAGCAAGCTTACAGAGCCAAGAGATAAAAACATGAGAGGTAAAAGAAACCCACCATACTGAACGACATACATTAGCTGAATTAATCCACATATAAACCCTCAGAAAATAAATACGTATCCATATTTGTTAGTTCAAGTCAACATCAGATTAAACATTTTCCCCAAGAAGGTACACCATGGGATTCTGATTTAAACCTAGGTCTGACCCCCAAAGACCATGATCTCTCCATTAACCTTACACATTACTGGGTGTATTTCTTGAAGGAGGAGTAGGAGCTGAAGGGGGCAGGTAGATGGAAGCTATTTAGTCAGGAGGGACAAAAACATTTTCATATCCACTTTACAGCACATAGAAGATATAGTTACAACACTTTGATAACACCATAGTTATAACATCATTGAATTCTGATGACCATTTTTCATGTTTCTATCCAGTCTACTCTTCTAATCTTTCATTAATGCATGTAATCATGATGGAACATCCCAAAGCCAGTCCAACTGTCACTTCATCTCTAAGAAAAAACCTGCAGGCTTATTCCCTCACAGGAAAAAGTCAGATTCACATAATCCTTTTACTCACATAGCCCCCTTTATTCTCATTAAAGGTAATTTTGCCTAAAAACGGAGACCATTTTCATTCAAATGAAAATCGTACCTAAAAAGAAATTGTTGAGTCAGATGATATAACCAGTAAGCATAGAATGGAATTCTTTTTGTCTCTATTTATCTCTAGATAAACCTTAACTACCATCTCTCAGTTGAAATGTACAGTGATTTTACACTTGTTTTATATCACCTTTCTGAAAAGTTATCAAAAACTTTAATTACAAATACTGAAGACCTGGTTTTGTAATCAGAATCATGGAAATATGTTTTAATTAACAAGATTGTTTTTTAACATATTTAGAAAAACAAACGGCTGCTTCCTTGTTTTATCTAACATGAAAATGTGCTAAACCCTTGAGGGGATACAATGAGCCCAGGAGAAAACGTTTCTTACTGGGCTTCTTTACCAGGTATATTCATTGCTATTAGTTCACTTCAGTTATACTGTTAGTACTCCTCCTTAAAGCAATGATTTATTCACCTCCATACAACAAGCAGAATGACATATATTACATGAAAACAAAACCCCCAAGGTGCTAAAACTTAAACCACAAGTCTACTTTGTCAAGGTCAGATAATCCCCTTGGGAATGGAGAATTTGGCTGAATCAGGTTGTAATATTTTAAGGGTTGTTACAAACTTGGTTAAGATGTGTTCTCCTTAAAAAGGCAGTTCAATGGCATAAAATTTCAGGGTTTGTTTTTATTTTTATTTTTTTTAAATATTGACTTTGAGTTCTAAGACACTAGCAAGGTACAAATTTCATATGATCAATTTCAAATTGGGGGCACATAGTAATATCATTAAATGAGCCAAATTTATTTGTACTAGCAATGCATTTCAGATTTTTTAAATTCATATTTGTGCTTAAGTAATAAAAACTTAACTTTACAGTAATCAATGCATAGAGGCCTAACCACACAGTGACATTTTAAAAATGTCACTGTGATTTAAATGGGACAAATTACCTTAAAATTTTAACATGTGCATTCAGAGCTCCCAGGAAAAAATGGGTCAAGAGAGTGTAAGGCATCCCATTAAAAAATGATTCCAAATAGTTCTTCTTGTCCCAAAGCTTGGGAGGTTCACAAACACTTGGATTCATAACACTAGTATCTTAGTAATTTTTTCTTTGCATGTCTTAGGCAAAAAACAAAACAAAACAAAAAAAAAAAACCTAACAGTTCCATTTCTTTAGTAGCTAATTCCAAACAGTTCAGTAAGTATTTACATCTTAACAATTTAATAAGCTTCTGGGAAGAGATACACACAAATGGGAAAAAATGAAATAATACTTTTATTTAATTCTTAAATAACTGGTTATTTACAAATTGGATGTGTGCACCTGCTTGGCTCCGAAGCCCTTAGATCAAGCACTCACATACTCTTTTCCTGTGTCATGTTGGTTTTCTTATGGCACTTTCATCATGCAACCACAGGAAACACAGTTTGACAAGTTATGATGTCATCAAAAGGAATGTAACTCAATGAAGTGTTGAAACCGTTAATAGTTGATGGGGTGTCTGACAGATGTTGAGTCCTGCTGCGTTTTCTCTGAACATTTAAAATAACATGCAGTTCCCCACTGAGTTTGCTGAAGCTCTTGAGAGAGTGCATTGGTGCCTAGTTCAGGAAGTGTTGTTGTAGTCTGTTGATCTCATTGTTGTACAGATCTACTGCAAATGATGCTTGTTTTTTAAAGCTGGTCTTTCCCTATCAAAACCATAATAGCTTCAGCTTACCAATCTTCCTTCCTCCTGCCCTATGCACGGGATCCTGCGTGAGCCAGGAGACCAGCACTAGCAGCAGCTGGTTCCAATCGGCCTTGACTGGACTGAGATGCGAGAAGCAGCAATTGTATCGAGGCACTGGAACACTGAAGCTTGTCTTTCCAAGAATACTTTTTCTCAGTTCTACTTTTTCACTTAATGTTATAGGTTGTGCAGGTTCCAGGGAAATTCATTTGATAGAACTTTTGTCTAGGAACAGTCTGATTACAAAATTTTTAAAAAGTCATATTGGATATAGGGAAATATCAGTGAAGATTCAGAATAATAGGTAAAGAGGTATTTCCATATGGGAACTTTCTGTAGTCAGTTTCTTGTCCAATCAGTGAAGTATCCAGGCATTTCTTCCTGTTAATGTCCAGGAACTATCTCTTTGTGATTACTGTTAAGTGTGCCATCCTGGCCAATTTCATTTCTTCCACCAAGATAAAAAGGTATAGGATGATCTTACTTATATATGGAATCCAAAACATGAAACAAGCAAAAAGCCAGGCTCATAGATAAAGAAAACAGACTGGTGGTTGGGGAAGTGGGGATGGGTGAAATGGGTAAAGGGGTCAAGAAGTACAAACTTCCAGTTATAAAGTCAATAAGTCATGGACATGTTATGCACAGGTTGGTGACTATGGTTAAAAATGCCGCATTGCATATTTGAAAGTTACTAAGAGAATAAACCTTGAAAGTTCTTAACACAAGAAAAAAATTGTAAGTATGAGTGGTAACAGATGTTAACTAGATTTATTGAGATGATCCTCTTGGATATATACAAATGTTGAAACATTATGTTGTACACCAGAAATGAATATAATGTATGTCAGTTGTACCTTGATTTAAAAAAAAAAAATTAAGTTTTTTTTTTTTTTTTAGGGACGACTTGGTGGCTTGGTCAGTTGAGCACTGGACTCTTGGTTTTGGTTCAGGTCACGATCTCAGGGTCCTGGGATCAAGCCCAGAGTCAGGCTGTGTGCTCAGCAGGGAGTCTGCTAGAGATTATATCCCTCTCCCTCCTTCTGTTCCTCCCCCAACTTGAGCTCTCTCTCTCTCTAAAATAAATATTTAAAAAAAAAAAAAGGTTTTTTAAAGTAGCAATGCAATTAATACTCACATCACCATGAAACAATGTAGAAAGTCTTGCCTCTACAGATTCTGAACATCACTTATTTAACACTGATTTCACCTTTACTCATAATCTGCATTTTCTGTGGTGCTATTCATGAATATTGGTTTCCAATTACTCTTTCAAAGAATATTAATGTTACTATACTTGGTTGATGAAGACAGCAAATGTAAGACTTATATATAATATAAATAAGCATGTGGAAAATAATTGATTTTCTGGTAAGGTTAAATTTTTCTTTAAAATTTTGTTGACAAATATGTAGCACAACATGGGGTGCCTGGGTGGCTCAGTCGGTTAAGTGTCTGCCTTCAGCTCAGGTCGTGATCTCTGGGTCCTGAGATCCAGCCCCACATGGGGCTCCCTGCTCAGCAGGGAGAATGCTTCTCCCTCTCCCTCTGTCCACCCTACTTGTGCTCTCATGTTCGGTCTCTCTCTCTAAAATAAATAAATAAAATCTTTTAAAAAATGCAGGACAGCACATCTTCTGGCCATGGCTTCTCCTGGTATCATTAGCCAATCAATAATCACTGGATTCCTAGAAACCGGTCTCTTCCCATATTGGTTGCATTCTCGCCTTCCACATACCGAGGAGGTTGTCCATCAGAAGGGTCTGTTGATCCTGCAGAATGACAATCTCAAAAGCCCTTGGAACAGAAAGACATGGCCTCCCCAACCATATCCTATTGTGTGGTCTGGAGTGAGTGGTCAGCCCCAGCAGGGAGGGGCAGGTGGAAGGTAGGGCACAGGACAAAGCTAAGACAAACCACTTCAGTTAAAAGTTGCTTAGGGAGGGGCACCTGAGTGGCTCAGTGGCTTTGATAAAGCCTCTGCCTTCAGCTGTGGTCATGATCTCAGGGTCCTGGGATCAAGCCCTACATCGGGCTCTCTGCTCAGCAGGGAGCATGCTTCCCCCTCTTTCTCTGCCTGCCTCTCTGCCTACTTGTGATCTCTCTGTCAAATAAATAAAATCTTAAAAAAAAAAAAAAAGTTGTTTAGGGAAGTGGCATTCTCTCCAAGTCTGTTTTTTAGTGACTTAGCCACTGGAAACAACGTGCTTCATCTTGAGCAAGTTGTCCGCCTCTTGGTATTGCTCCCCTTGGACTCTGTTTGAACGTGACCCCAAATATATTGGTTTGCAAGTTAAAAATTATGTCACAAACATCCCCACTTTTCCTTTTTTAAGATTTTATTTATCTATTTGTTTTAGAGAGCATGAGAGCATGGGGAAGGGGCAGAGGGAGGCAGAAAGGGAGAGAATCTCAAGTAGGGTCCATGCTGAGTGCCGAGCCCAACATGGGGTTCGAGCTTATGACCCAGACAGCATGATCTGAGCTGAAACCAAAAGTTGGTCATTTAACCTTCTGAGCCACACAGGCACCCCACCAATGTTCCCCTTTTCAATTTGTGTTTTCACCTGCCATCTTTGTAATCAATAACGGGATTTTATAATCTGTCTTTCTGCCTGATTGTCTACTACTCCACAGTATTTTTTTAAATTAATTATTTATTTATTTTGGAGAGAAAGAGTGCAGGAGTGGGAGGAGGAGAGGGAGAGAGAGAATCTCAAGCAGAGTCCCTGCTCCCCACGGAGCCCAACACAGGTATCAATCTCAGGACCCTGGGATCATGATCTGAGCCACAACTAAGAGTTCAACACTTAACCGAATGAGCCACCCAGGTGTCCTTAGAGTTTCACAGTATTAATGAAAGCTGACAAAGGCAACTCTTTCTGGAATGAATTTTAGCATAACTTTGATCTTCCAAAGTATCATTGTCTTGACATAGACCTGTCACAAAGAAAAAGAAACGAAAGCGGAATATTACAAATTTTTCCAGGTAGAGGCAAAGTTTAGATGCAATCCTTAATTGTATATCATTTTGACAATTATCCTGCTTATTTTCTTTAGTTTTGTCTGTGTATTTCTGGTTAGTCTCTTGTATGATTTAGATTCAAATATTTGATATGAGTCATGCTACAGTATGAAGATATTTAGAGTGGATGTCAGGCCTCTTTTTCTAGGCTGACTCTGTAGTGCAGTTCCTATGCTAATCACATTTGACTAAGTTTCAACTGATATAACACAAAAATTATATTATCTGAACTCTAAGGTCCCATTATGTATTAAAATTCTAGACAGCTATGGTTTTAAGTTAATAAATAACTGTGACTTGGGCTGATACAACCCAAATTTATGTAATTTTGACCACACCATTCCCCTTTTATATCTGATAGATTTATGGATTAAAGAAATTAAAGACACCCTAGACAGTTATTAGAATATCATTGACACTCACATCAATCCTCTCCCCAAAACAGTGAGAACAAACCTAACATGATTAATATAATTTGAAGGAACTAGAACATTCTTTGCTGCATGTAAAAAAAAAACTAGACCTGAGCCTGTGGAAGTAGTCCTATCACGTCTCTTCACATTTTTAGATAATAAGAGAATTGCCATTCCTTCATGCTATAAATACAGTTTTCAATTTACTTATTGGTATTTTCATCTGTTTTAAAGGGTAAAACTTCTCCCTAATAAGGATCAGAAATAGGAGGAATGTAGAAAGTGCTGGTGTAGTCCTTCTTCTTTTCCTGCTTACCTATCCCCAGTTAGACATCACCACTTGAGATTGCCAATGTTAAAAGGAGAGGGGGAAACAAAGTGATGAGGGATTCGTCTTTGGCTTCTTAATTTACATTCCAGTTATTGTTAACTTGTTTACCTTCAGTCTCTAATTTGTTATTTAGTCATATTTTTTGTTTACTTTTATTATTTTTGCAGCATGTATGGGAAGAGGAAGTCTACTACAGACCCTGAGCATCCCTGACACACTTGACTATGTCAGCCTGCAAGGCTTGTCTTCATACAGAGAACTTTGTGTAGTTAGCCACATAGGTACCTAAGAAGGTTAAGAAGATCATTGAGTGAATCTGTGTATCTGTTTGCTCCGAAAGGGAGGCAGCTCCTTTGGCTATGGCTTGCTATAATGTCTGCTGCTTGAGAAAAGGGAGTACCTGGCCATTGGCCCCAGGTTTCTCCCTGTGAAGAAACTCACTGTGTGTGCAGGTAGCCTCTGGCTCTTCACATACATGATCCTGTGGGGACTGGGGCTCTAAAGACCCACAGAAACATGCTGACATGGGGAATGCTGTTTTGGTCTCACCTCTGATAAAATAATTTCCTGGTTTTTGTCAGTTTCCATGAAATTTTGGCAAATTAGCTTAATATCTTGCAAGTAGGGAAAATCCCACAGTTTTTCACAATTCTTGACAGTGTTTGGCTATGAGAATGGCCTGCTAACAGAGACAAAGCTTTCTGGAAAAGGAGAAAGACCTGGGCCCTGTTGGCCAATTGATGGATTTATGGGAAGTTCTTGGGAATTTACAGCAAGTTTATTGATTGAATGGTATGGTCAGATGAGCAATAAATGTTTCTAAACCATGCTGTTGCATTCAATGACAAAAAATTAATCAGTTTTTACCAGTGTATTTCCTACATATTTAATTGGCTGTGATTAAAAACCTTCAAAAGAAAGTTAATAAGGAAAAGGGAGTAGCTAATTTTAATTATGCATTGCTTGAATAAAAATATATATGATAGCCAAGTATATTCTAGGTTATCTCTCATTAATTAATTTAGCATTTCATACCCATTTACTCACTATCAAAATTATTACCCTAAGAAAACCAGTATCTGATTAAACACTTTCCTATACTAAATGACTAATTAATAAGAGCTAGTTTAAGATTAAAAATCTAAGATCCTAGGAATTCTTTACAAATTATTATTTATAATCTCAATCACATAAAGTAATTTTAATCTCTGTATTTTTCATCACGTCATCTGCCCCATTTTCCCAGCTACATACACTTCACTATATATTTATAACAGGGTTACTGTAACATGTACTAAAAGATAATTCTGCCCCTCACAAAGTGCCTATTTGAAAAGTATCATAAATGTTTTCATTAAACATTGCAAGAAAGAAAGCCTGATAGAAGAGATTAAGAGAATGCACTTGACTAAAAACCTGAGAAGGATTTGGAATTTCCACAGCAGGGTTCCTTCTTAATGAGTGGTTACTTTGTGTCTAGTATTGTTCTGAATGATTCCATTCACTTATTTACTATGTGATGCTGTGGTGAGGCTTTAGCAATAACTACATTTTACAAAGAAGGAAACTAAGAAACAGACTTCCAGTAAGAAAGAGAGTTCCTCTTTCTGTTTCAGAGTTAGATTTTTAGCGGCTGTGCTAGGTCAGGGAAGTTGAGGTCTGAATTGTTCTAGGTCTGGGTTTCCTCATTATGTGAAAATGTGGACAGGGCAACATTGAGGATACCTTTCAGAAATGAGAATTTTTACATCATCAGAAGAGAAATCACATTTACATGATTAAATTTTATTAGGAATATAATTAAATTTCTGATTATAAGCCTTAAGTTTCTGAAATTTCATGAATGCTTACAGACTTGATATTCCTTTTGTAAGTTTTTGTTTTAATTTCAGTTAGTCAGCAAACAGTGTTATATTAGTTTTAGTTGTACAGTATGATTCCATACATCACCCAGCACTCAACACGACAAGTGCATTTCTCAGTCCCCATCATCTATTTCCCCCACATCCCCCGCCATACCCTCCCACCCCTGGTAACCCTTAATGTTCTCTATACTTAAAAGTCTGTTTCTTGGTGTCTCTCTCTCTCTCTCTTTTTTTTTTTTTTTTTTTTTTTTTTGCTCATTTGTTTTGTTTCTGACAGAATTTTTATTCTTACCATCTTAGAGTAGACAGAGTCTCGGTGGTCATATTTTACAAATATAATAATTCAAATCTGAATGACTTGGGAAGTACTAAACACACATCAAAAAATTAATGTTCTCCAAGTAAGACACTTTCACATACATCTTCTTAAAGAAGCCATCTTTACTAAAATCTTGTCAGAGCAAAGACTACTCAAGGTCGTGGTATCTCTCTTCTTTAAACAAAATTTGAGTTCCCCTCCCTCCAAATTCCTCACTTTAAATGTATATTAACAAAACCTATTTATTATTATGTTTGGGGACAAAAGAAAAGACTCACATCTCAGATCTTGAACTAAGATATAAACAACAGAGTATTGTTTGGCCGACAGTCAAATACTACGGCATTTAACCCTTAACCTTTCCCATCTCTAAGACATTTTCTCGTTTTATCAGAATATTAATCTCTCCATGTTAGCTACTTCTGCCTTCTCAGCATAGTTAACCTTAATTCATGGTGATCTTGTCAAAATAATTCTATTTCACCTTTTAGAGCAATTCCAGCTGTTTCTTTCTATAATGGAGTTTTGTTTTTACTGAAAGAACATGCAAATCAGACAAGGTAAGACTCAGTTTATTCTTTTCTTGAAAATAAAGTGTTTGCATTGTGAACAAAATATTAATTCTATCTTTAAGAGGTAAGTAAACCAGTTTTGCTTAGTATGATGCATAGCTTACATATTTAAGACCAAATGCCTTAAGAATAGCCTGCACTCAGTATCTAATTCCTGTGACAAAGATGACCGTTGAAAATTATACCAAACACAAATTTAATAAAGTTGTCCCACATTTTGCAAATATGCATCTCAAAATGTGTGGTTCACATGAGCCAAAGATCCACAGGACTTTCAACCAAAGTGTGATCATTTTCTCCAAAGTATTGGGGTATATTGAATGAGTATGTGAAAAATATTGCTTTCATTTGTTTTAGCATATTAATACCCATTTATAACAAGACATAGAAGGAGCAGAGGTTGGCAAGTGATTGTTCAAATTCTAAGTTTGTTCCACCGTAGTCTTGTTTCTTTGTCGTTAATCACTCTTTTGTATAGTATATCATTATTAAAACAACTTCGAATGAGAAAATATAGGGGCTATGTATTTCAGGAATTTGGCTTGGTAACCTCAGACATTTAGCTAACGTGAGGCAGTAAAGTCCTTAATTACCTTTGGTATTTCCCTTCCTAAATTTTATGTATCTTTTCTGCCACAGGTCTTCCTTACCTCTTATCTAGAGTATGACATCACTCTCTTACCTGGGCTACCCATCCACAGCCTATGAACATCTTGCCCCTCATACCATATAAACATAATTGACAAATTATCTTTCTGAAACATAGTTCTGATGATGTTATTTGGAATCAAACTTTTCAACTATAATTTACATTAAATGATATGCCCATATTTTAATTCTAGAGTATGATGATGCTATGATGTGTATAAACCTTTAAGCTATCACCAAAATCTAGATATTGAGAACTTCTCTCACTCCAGAACATTCTTTTATGTCCCTGTTCATTCAGTTCTCTCCCAAACTCTGATCCCAGACAACTAAGCAATAATTTATTTTTACCTCTCCTGGGACCTTATAAAAATATTAAACACACTGTATGTCTAGCTTCTTTAGCCAGTCACACTTGCTGTGTGTCTGTTCTTATAACTGAAGTCGGTTCTTGTTCATTGATGAGTCATACCCCGTTGTATGCATGTACTAGTTTCTATCTCTGCTCACGTGTTTATGTTTATCTGGGTTGTTTCATGTCGGAAGTGAATATAAATAAAGCAGCTATGAACATTGGCATATGTCACCGATGGACATAGGTTTTCATCTATCCTGGGAAAATATAAAATATGTTAAACTTTAACAAGAAACATCAAAATATTTTTCAAGGTCATTCTTAAAATACATGAGAACTCAAATAGCTCATATTCTGGTCAATACTTGATAATGTATTTTTAATTTTTGTCATTTTAGTGAGTGTGTAGTATCTCATTGTGGTTTTAAGTTTAAGCTCTTCTAACGAATGTCTCTTCATAATCTTATGAATCATCTATATATCTTATTTTGTGAGGTATCTGCTTAAAACTTGCTCATTTAGAAAAATGTTCTTTTTTTTTTAAGTATTAATTTGCAAAAGTCCATATATGTCCTAGATAGAAGCTTTTTGTCAGATATATATTTGGAATATACTTTTTCCTACAATGTGAAACTTTTTTCAAAAGCAGAAACCTTAACTTACTCTGAAGTCCAACTTAACAATTAATGCATTTGTGGCTAATGTTTTCTGTGTCCTCTCCTAGAAATTTTTGCCTATACCCATACTTATACCTATACCCTCTACTTAAGACTTTTTTCTATATTTTCTTTTAAAAAAATGATTTATGTGAGAGAGAGCAAGCCCACATGCAAGCATATACAAGTGGGAGGAGGGGCAAAGGAAGAAGAAAAGGGACAAGCAGACTGAGGTTCAGCTGGAGCGGGGGGGAGACTCTATGAGGGGCTTCATGAGGTCTCCAAGAGGGGCTCCCTGTGGGCTCCAAGTAGGGCTCAATCACAGGAACCTAAGATCATGACCTGAGCTGAAGTCAAACACTTAACCAAGTGAACCAGCCAGGCACCCCAGATTTTTCTCTATATTTTCTACTTGAATGTTTACAGTTTTAACTTCTATGTTTATAAATAATACTCATTTTGAATTTTTAAAAATAATAATCTAGAGGGGTCAATGTTCACATTTTACATACAGATAACCAGTTGTTTGAGGAGTATTCTTTGAAAAGACTATCTTTTCTCCATTAAATGATCTTGAAATCTTTGCTGGAAATCAGTTGACCATGGCTGTATAAATCTATTCCTAGACTCTATTATGTTCCATTCGTTCACGTGTCTATCCTTATGATATGCTCCAGTCTCCGCTTCACTGCAGCTCTACAGTAGATCTTGAAAGGGGATAGTATTAAGTCATCCCATGTATTTTTCTTTTTCACTACTGTTTTGAATTTCTAGGTTTTTGTTTTTCCATAACAATTTAGATCAGCTTATCAATGTCTACGATAAAGTTTGCTTCTGATATTGATTGGGAGTTACTTGAACCTACAGATCAATGTGGGGAAATTTGATACTTTATTTTTTCCAGATCATGAGCCCATATACACTGTATTGTTCCTAAATTCCTCTATAAATATTTTGTTTTCAAAGTACACATTTTATAGGCCTTTAAAAAAATTATCCTTCGGATGTTTTACTTTAATGTCATTATAAATCGTTTGCTATTACTCTTTTCCAATTGTTCATTTCCAGTCTACATAACTATATTTATTTTTATAAGGTTATATCCACTGATAAGTTGCTTTATATCCAGTGTATTCTTAAATTATCAGAGTTTACTTAAAGTAAATATTTATGACTTCCTACTTCACATTTCCCATTAAATACTATAACATATATAATTCCATTTACTTAGCCCTCATTCTTTTGACTATTGTAATAACTTTTATTTTAACCCCATTCATAAACCCTTATCTACAATGTTATCATTTTGGGTTTAAAAAACAATTTATCAGGCGCCTGGTGGCTCAGTTGGTTAAACCACGGCCTTTGGCTCAGGTCATTATCCCAGAGTTCTGGGATTGTGTTCCACATTGGACTCCTAGCTCCGCGGGGAGTCTGCTTCTCCCTCTGACCTTCTCCCCTCTCATGCTATCTCTCACTCTCTCTTTCTCTCTCAAATAAATAAAGTCTTAAAAAATAAAAAAATAAAAAGCAATTTATCTTATGTGAAATTTTGCTAAAAATTAAACATAGTTTTTATAGTTATCCAATTATTTACCATTTCTTGTGCTCTTCATTCTTTCCTTCAGATCTGAATATACCAAAGAGGTATGATTCTATCCAATCTATCTAGGAACGAGTTACCATTTCCCTTCATCCTGAAGAGCAACATCCTTTAGCTCCTCCTGCACTACATTCTGTTAATGATACAACCTCAAAGCTTTCTTCTATCTGAAAATGTCTTTTATATATATATATTTTTAGAAGCATGCTTTATAGGGTTTAGAATTCAGACTGGACCAATATTTTTTTTTTTTCAGCACAATAATGAAAAAAGTTTTAAATCTAACTATAGAAATTTCAGGGTTGGTTCAGTGCCTCAATGATGTTGAAGATTCAGATTTCATTTCATTTCTGCTTCACAATTCTTAGCATATCATTTTATGGTGCTATGAGTCCAAGAAGGATGTTACAGTGGCAGAAATTATGTCTTTAATGCGTAGAGTAGGTGGAAATGGCTTTCTAGCTTCATCTGAAATGTAATGAACTTTTTCCTGAAGATTTTGACCCAACTTCCATTTAAATTCATTGACTAAAATAGAACTTTGTAATCATTAATAGCTGTAATATGAGGCTGGAAAAGTCAGTATTTGACTTTCATCCTCTGTAGTGTAATTCAATGAAGGAGAAAATTTTCAGTATGGATTTGGGGTCACCCATCAGCAGGATTTGTTTCTATATGAAGAGAAACACAGAAATAATGTCATATGGCAATTGAAATTACAGGAGTAAAAAGAGAATAAGAGAATATAATCCTAGAAGGAGGAGAGAAATAAAGAGGAAGAAGAAATATTTGAAAAATATTGTGACATATATTGACGCATACCTTAAATATATTGCAAAATTGATGGCTGGTTCACCATACAGGGTAAGTGATATTGATCATATATCTGAAATGTTCTTGTTACAAGAAGCAAGAACACTTGCTTCCAAACAAGATCTCATGGAGACAAAATGTGAAATTTCAACAAACTCTATAAAACCAATGATTTACATGTTTTTTAACTATATCTGTATACTCTGAAATACATGGCTTTGAAATAATTAATTTATATTTTGTAATAGAAACCTGTTGGACTATTGAAGCAATTAAATTTATTAGGGTACTGATACACTAAGATTTTATTTGGAATGTAAATGTTTACTTTTATAAAACCAATAAAAAGTTTAGTTATTAGAAGAATATGCAAAGGATAAAAGAGGAATGTTGCTTTTGCATTTGAGTAATTTGGAGAGCAATATACATATCAAACAGCACCATATCCTACAATTTTTACCACTAACCTGAAACACAAAGTTTAAAGTAAAAACAAACAAAAACAAAACAAACAAACAAACAACAAAACAACAACAACAAACAAAGGGAAGATCTTTATTGTGAGAACTGAAACCAAAAAATTCCTAGAAGAAAACAGGCACTAATCTCTTTGACATTGGCCTTAAAAACATTTTTCTAGGTCTGTCACCCTGGGTAAGGGAAACAAAGGCAAAATAAACTATTGTGTTTACACCAAAATGAAAAAGTTTTGGGTGCCTGGGTGGCTCAGTGGGTTAGTAAGCCTCTGCCTTCGGCTCAGGTCATGATCTCAGGGTCCTGGGATCGAGTCCCGCATCGGGCTCTCTGCTTGGCAGGGAGCCTGCTTTCTCCTCTCTCTCTCTCTGTCTGCCTCTCTGCCTACTTGTGATCTCTGTCTGTCAAATAAATAAATAAAATATTAAAAAAAATGAAAAAGTTTTGCACAGTGAAGGAAACCATCAACAGAGCAAAAAGACAATGGGAGAAGGTAGTTGCAAATGATAGAGCAGATAAGGAGTTAATGGTCCAAATATATAAAGAAATTATGTAACTCAACACCAAAAAGACAAATAATCCACTTAAAGGCAGAAGATCTGAATAGGCATTTTTTCCAAAGAAGACATACAGATGGCCAACAGACATGAGAAGATGCTTTACATCACTAATCATCAGGAATGCAAATCTAAACCTCAATGAGATATTTCCTCACACCTGTCAAAATGGCTAGAATAAAAAAGACAAGAAGTAACAATTTTGCCAAACATGTGGAGAAAAAGGAAGCATGCTACCCTGTAAATGAAAATGTAAAGGGTGAAGCCACTGTGGAAGAGTGTATGGGGATTCTCCATGTAATTAAAAATAGAAATATCAGATGATCCAGTTGTCCTAGTACTGGATAGTTACCCAAAGAAAACTAAAACACCAATTTGAAAAGATATATGCACCATTGTGTTTACAGCAGCATTATTTATAATAGCTGAGATGTGGAAGCAGCCCAAGTATCTATCAATAGATGACTGGATAAAGAAGATGTGCTATATGTATATGTACATATATATATGAGTATTATTGAGCTATCAAAAAGGATGAGATCTTGTCATTTGCAACAACATAGATAGACCCAAAAGACCATATGCTAAGTGAAATAAGTCAGACAGAGAAAGGCAAATACATGATTTTACTTATATGTAGAATCTAAAAAAAAACAAAACAACAAACAAGCCATAAAACAGACTCTTAAATACAGAGAACAAAGTGGTAGTTGCCAGAGGCGAGGTGGGTGGGTGAATGAGTGAAACAGATAAAGGGGATTAGGAGGTACAAACTTCCAGTCATAAAATAAATAAGTCACAAAAATGAAAAGTACAACAAAGGAAATATAGTCAATAATGTTGTAATAATATTGTATGGTGACTGTACTTATCATGGTAACACTAAGTAATGTAGAGGATTGCTGAATCAATACATTATACACCTGAAATTAATATAACATTGTGTGGTAAATGTATTTTAATAAAAATAGTAATAAAGAGCAGACTACTGCAATTAATTGTTCACAAAAAAATCAACATGTAAATATAAGAAATACTTTTATTTTAAAAATTTATAAAGGGGACATATAAAAACTTAACAAATTTGTGTGAAATCATTTTCAACTTATCTTCTCTTTTACCCATTCTATCTTAGTACCAAGATCTGCTATCTTTGAAGAATAAAGTGCTCTGCTAAGTTTAGTGATTTAAAATAATACAATTTATTGGCATCACACGAGCTATTATTTCTGAAATAATACAAATAATACAAATATTTCTGAAATAATACAAATATTTACAATTTATAGTTTTAATAGGATGCAGTTAAATCTGTCTTTTTGCCTTTCTTCTTGGGATTTGCTCAAAATTTCTAAAAAGAGTGAGAAAGAAAATGCAAATTTTACCTTTGATAAACATTACAGAAACACAAACTCTTTGTATCATAAGTGAATAAGAAGGGATTCCCAAATGTAGCAATGGTCAAGGGGGAGTGTAGGAAGACACAGCAATCTCCCTTTAGGGTACACCGAGTGGTACACTTCTTCAGAGTAAGAGACACAAAGGCTTCAACTGACAGGTCCCTGTTTGCAATAATCAGAAATAGTTCCCTGAGATGGCAGTGGGAGCTGCCATGGACTTGATTTGATTTCCAGTCATAGAGATTAGCAATATTTTCATAAAACTATTTACCAGTCAGGCAGCGTAGAAGACAGTGATTGAACTGGAAGCAATATACTCAGTTGCCCGAGAGAAATAACAGATGAAAGAACTTGCCCACAAAATCCTTTCCTATAGCTAATTCACAGTATCTTGGAAACGACCTGGACTTGCCAATGGGGAAAGCCAATGGGACAGTGCAGTTCTTCAAGGGAGAGAAAGTATGACTCAATGACATTATACATAACACAGTCATCATTTAAATACAAAAGTAACAGATACATTTTTGCAATAACACAGGGATTATATTGTTTGTATGTTGCTTATAAGCTTTTGTTTAATTTACTAATTGAGGTTGAACTTCAGGCAACCTTGAAATGAGGATGAATTTATGGCAAGAAGAATGTGTGACAATAAGTTAAATATGGAGTTTTGGTTTACAAATTCCCATACAAATGTCACACACCTTAACATCTTGAAAAAGACAAAAGTAAAAAGATTTGTTGCAGAAAGGAGAAAAGAAATTGGGTAGGTAATGTAATTTCCTCATTTTTTACATGTATAAAAAATTATTTAAGACTGACAAAATCACAGATGTACAGGTAATTTAATTATCTATAAGTAAATTCTCCTTCTAGGAAAAGAATTTATCTATATAATAAAACAATAAAATATATAAAATTTTAACTAAAGTAAATCAAGATTAAAAGGAAGATAATAAAATTATATAAAATAAGAAATACCAAGAGGAAGGTTGCCATCAATATATAGGAAATTATTATAAATATTTTAAGAGAGTTCTTTGTTCAACTGCATGAAATAAGTTTTTAAACCTGGGTACAACAGATGCTTCTCATGAAAATATAAGTTATCGAAACTGACAGACAAGGTATAGAAGGTCTAAACTGAAAAAAAAAAAGGCCATAATAAATAAATTGTATTTTCGAAGATATTCTTCACTCAAGAAAACACTGGACCTAGATTTGTCCACAGAAGTACCTCACAGAGATTATAATGACAGATTTAGTACATGTCCTTTAGCATTATCTTTGAAGTTCAGCATTATACATCAGTAAAAAGAATCAAAGTACTGACTAAAAAGAATATATGCTGCTAGCTGAACAGATTCATTGAACTTATGCAGTCAACCTGACCAAAAGAATTTAACCAATATCCATTACTTTGTATATTAACCATTGCAAACATAAGTTTTCATGATTCAACATTTTAACATCAAAATAAAATGGGCAATTAATTCACTTGGCATTGATTTACTTAGAGTGTTGTCCAAAGCAATACTGGTAGGAGGAGAATATAAAAATGTAAGAAATCAAAATTTAATTTTAGTTCTTCAACAAGCTTGATTCATGCAGAATCTTGTGCCTTTTCTCTTATCATTGAAAAATTATAGTCCAAACTATAAGCAGGTGTGACTCTGTGACTGAGTCAGCTTTGTTTTCCATCATCAAACAATAGATGATCCTTAAGTAGTTATCTTTTAAGTATATTATAACAATTAAATTTGGTATAACATAACATTTTTTATGTAAGGTACTTAAGTTTTCTCAGAGTATAGGAGCCTCTAATTTGTTTTACTAGAATCAGGATGTGATTTCATGTAGATGGTGAACTCTGTGGTCAAATGACAAAAACCAAGCAAATAGTATTTTATTATGTTTGGTCCACATGAAGCCAAATAACCATTTAAAATATCTTGTTAAAGATAATTTATAGGAAATCAATCAGTAAATGTCAAAATTGTTTATTTTAGAATTTCTACTTCATCAATGACCAATCTCAAATCAGCATTAAAAGAAAAAAATCTGCTGGAAAATTGCCTTTGGCACCACTGAGTGTTTGCTATTCTTATAAATACCTTCTTATATTGTATCTCAATAGCATCTAACTCCATCTAGAAATGAAATGGTGGGTCTTCAAGTCAGTTAATAAATTGTATTTCTGTTTAAAACAATGACTAGGGGGCATTTCGGTGCCTCACTTGGTTAAGTGGCTGACTCTTGATTTTGGCTCAGGTCATGATCTCAGTGTCCCAGGACCGAGCCCTGGGCAGGCTCCACACTCAACGGGGAGTCTGCTTGAGAATTCTCTCTCTCCCTCATCCTCTGCCCCTCCCCGGGCTCATGCATGTACACACACACTGCAGGCCCTTTCTCTTTCTCTCTCTCAAACAAATAAATAAATCTTTAAAAATAAAATTAAAAAATCCAACTAAATTTAAATTGAACATAAAATAATAAAGAGTAGATATAGAGTAGCTTTGACTTCATTCTTACACGAATGCTTAATCACATCCTTACGTGAATGCTTAATCACAATATGCTTAATCACATCAGTAATAATATGATGAACATTGAGGATAGCCATGAAAGCAAGTATCAATATTACCAAGGATACGAGCAGAAGTAAATTACTATTTCTGACTTACAAATGGAGAAACTGAAGTTTACATAGAACCACACTCAGAAAAGAGTCAATAACCAAACTAGATCTTGATAAACTCCAAACTCCCAAGCCACTCATATTCCCTGAAATCACACTTCTTCCATTATGTTTTGGAACTATATTTGTTGTGGGTCTCTTTCATTACAAAGTTGGCCAAGTAGGAAACTCCCTTAAAATCCTGGGGTTTTGTATGCAGATTATCTTGACAAAGTTATATGGTAAGAAGAAAAATGAGTTAATAATTCTCAAGTGTTTTTGGCTTAGGAGAAAAATTCATATACATCATTGTGTATATGACAAAATGTTTCCTGTTTATGAGAAAGAAGGATCATATATGAAAGAATTCTAGCTTCAGTTGTGATTAAAAATAGAGAATGGTATTTCCTTCTTGGTACAATTCCTAATAACATTTTATCCTCCAGTTTTAGTAGATGTTTTGATATTTATGATAGCAATATCTAAAAACTTTATTAATATGTGATATTCAGTGTTATGGTTGCAATTCATCTTGAGTTTTTTGTTTGTTTGTAAACATTTTATTTATCCATTTGAGAGAGAGAGAGAGACAAAGAGACAAAGAGACAAAGATCTCACTATGTGACAGACACAGTGAGAGAGAGCATAAGCAAGGAGGAGAGAGAAAAGCAGGCTCCCCCCTGAGCAGGGAGCCCCACACAGGGCTCCATCCTAGGACCCAGGGATCATGACCTAAGCCAAAAGCGGACACTTAACTGAACCACCCAGGAGCCCCCTGGTATTTTTTTAGAATATTTTATTCTTACTCAGCATTTTGCAAGTATGATCACTAATTTTGAATGACTCTGGGCATATTATAATTGCTATATAATAAAACTCTTATTTTAATTCCTATAACAGTTATTGGGTGGAAATGACAACTCAGATGCTGGGTTAATATCCAAGATTCAGTGATGGTTTAAACATGGTTCCTGCTCTCAAGGAGCTTAGTTTAATGGGAGAAAAAGCAATATAAATGAATAAAAGCAATCTCTTCACATATTTTCTTTTCTTATGTACAAAATCATAAGACCTAAACTCTATAGTTTCAAATATTGAAAACATCACCTAGAATTTGCTGTTGGTAATAAGAGTTGTGCTCAATTTATCTTTTTATAAAATGTTAACATAATTATAATTCCAAAGTATTTAAATAAATTGTGTATAAAAGCACAAGGGAAAGAGCAATTAATTTGACCTGAAAGGAGACAGGGATATTTCCACACAATTGTCAGATATTAATTTCTGAGGGTTTACCCCTTTTTTTTCTTTTTCGGTATCTGCTACTTCTTCAATATATCCCTGGCTAAATGAAACATAATTATTTTGGCCTTCTTTATCTAGAAAATGAAATACTGCAACTTTAACTTATAATGCATACCGATTAGTTTGGCCCAATTAACCTAGATTTTACTATTATTGATGTGTTTCTAGAATTGCAATAAAATGTGTCTGTCTATAGTAATAAACGAGCATGAAAGGTAATATGTTATTTATATTTGGCAGAAATAGTTCTGAAGATCTAACCTTCTGTGATATAAGCTAACCTGTCATTTGAGATAACTGAAAAGACTGAGTTTTGCATTCAGTGGTTGCATTCTTTTTTTAAAGATTTATTTATTTTAGAGAGAGAGAGAGAGGGAGAGATCACAGGCACAAGAGGGGCAGAGGGCGAAGGTGGAATGTGGAGTTTGACTAGGGGTCAATTCCATGACCTGAGATCATGACCTGAGCCAAAACCAAGAGTTGGATGCCTAACTGACTGAGCCACCAGGTGCTTCTGGTGCTTTTATTTTTAATTTCCCCATATCTTCATTCATATTTGCCTTATTTTTCTTATGTATTTTTACCTTCAAATTACAAAAGTACTTTTGCTTATAATTTCTAACTTCTCTTTTTCTTGTCAACAAAGTAAAACCTAGTTGAAAAACAATTGCCCCCATTTAATATAGAGGAAACCCAGATAACTCATGTCATGACCTGGAATTGTCCCCCTATTGGTGATTAGCAAGTTCATGAGTGAGGGGTGATGTACACGTGTTAAATGAATGAGTGTCCACTTGACATACGTAATTCTCTGGCTGTGTTATTTATGCAGTAACATGAAACAGATTTTCAGAATGTAAAGGAAGATGAGTTACAGTGCTGTCTTCTGTTGAAATTTTAGTTCAAAATCTAATGAATGCAGGTAATTTGGAGGAAGACCAAACCTAATTTGGAGTAAGACCAAACCTAATCAATGTCAACTAAAAAGACGATTAATTGCAAAACCTGGTTTCATTGGTCAGCATTTTTCATTAAAATTTTTTTTCTTATATGTGAACTTATATGACTTAGGCTTCACAGTTTCAAGCACTGATAACATTTTAAATATGTATCTAAGTGTAGAAATCTCAATGAAAGGCACAAGAAAAAATTCAGTATACATACTGAGCAGCATCTGGAATTTAATGGACAGAGGAACTTTGTCACCAAGACAGCTGGAAGTTATTTCAAGATTTTTTTGAAATCATGGAAGTGTATGACCGAAAGTACAGTGACAAAGGAAATGGGACATGTTGGGGGACATCTTTATTTAGGAATTGTGGAAAGCATACCAGGAAAAGTGACAGAGACAGAAAGACAAGAAAGAAGAGAGAATGGAAAGTAGGAAAAGAAACTACATAATAATGTTGCATAAACAATATTTGGTTTTAAGAGACAGAATTTAAGAAGGGTAGCAATATGGAACAGAAAATCTTTTTGATTGGTCACTGGAAAGACACCGTTGACCCAAAGAAAGAAATGGTTATTGGATTAGGGCAGGAGTAGAAGGCAGCTTGCAATGGCTTAGGTACTACTGAGGAAAAGATTCAGCAAGTATCAATTAATTTTGTGAAAAGATTAGTAGCATAAAGAAGGAATTCTAAAAACCTGGCTTGATTTCCTTGTAAATTTAGGTAATAATTAATTTTAAAAAGATGTAAAGAAGGAAACATGGCTGGAGAAGAGAGGTAGTTGACAGAATAAGTCAAAGCCACATGTTAAATGAAATATTTTCTTGGAGAAATTTTGGCATACAAGAGAAAGTATTTGTTTGATCACACTATCCCATGAAAGTCTCCAAAGAGCAGTGGATAAAGGGATACAGGGCATTTGTATTTTCTTGCCAGATATTTTTTCTTTGTTGTCTCTTCTGTCTCTGTAAGTGAAGGAATTTTTTGGCAAACAATTTCAACATGAACTTATAATAATAGGTAAATGCTGTCATAAAAGTGTGTGCAGGCATTATGGGAGAGGGAGAGAGACCCTTCCATCATCTGGAAGCTAACTTCGCTAACATTCCCACTGCCTATCTTCTAGACATTAAAGCATTAGTGATTTAAACCACTGCACTAACTGATCACCTCTGTGACTCCATGGCAAGCACTGAAATGTTCAATTCTGTCTCAAAGGAATTATTTAAGCCAATGGAAGATAAATATTTTCAGAATTTATTCATTTCCATCCCTCTTTGCCAGGTACTGAGACAGCTTGACAGAGGCAGATACTAAAATTTCTAATTAAGTTTAAATATTAAATTTATTTTCAATAATATTAGTGCAGAGAACTCACCAGTGATCATAATGAACTAAGAGAAGCATTGCACTTACTAGTCAGTAGCTAAAAATATCCATAGTTTGTTTTTTTTTTTCCTCAAACCCTTCCACAAGCATAGAAGTTTCATGTTCAGTAAAGCAGGGAGAAACAGAAAGACTTTTCAACACCTAAGCTGGGGCCACTTTACCACATTTCCATTTTTTTTATTATTTATTAAAGTTTTAGAGAAAATGAAGGACATTTTTCACATGCTTACCTTAATTCACTATATACGCTATCCAACAATTGATTTATGTTTACTATTTGCATAACTGTTTCTTCATGCCTGGCCATAATTTGATTTCATTTTTTTAAAAAATCACATTTTGTCTGATCCCCCAGCCAGTTGATTTATTATAATTCATAAATTTCTATGCCATGCAGATCATTGTTTAAGAACAGAGATTATGAAAAATGTAGTATAGTATAAAATATGGTAATGTATTGTACAGTAATAACATAGTAATATAATATAGTAGAGTAATACAGTGTTAAAGACAGAATGGAAACAGCTGTCACAAAAAGAATAAGAGATAAGTTTTTTGTGTCATCCATGATTTCAAATGCCATGTAAGCTGCTGAGTAAACATGGGGAATAATCCATATCTCCCCGCAAAAATAAAAGACTATCACTGGGAAGGTATTTGAAAAGTCAGCTTTTTCACCACTCACCAAAACTGAAAAACATACAATTTAAAAAATTCTTCCATGCATGTTGTACTTAATGAATTCCAGATAATAGTGCTAACTGATTTGGTACTATTTTAAGATTCTTTAAAACGCAAGTCGGTGAAGAGCTAATAATCAGCCAATCAGAAGTTCAGCATGATTTAGATTCTCAATTCTAGAATCCATGAATTGTTCTTGAAGTTATAATCAGTTGCTATACCATGATGTCTGTCTATGGATGGAATTGTGAGGATTGATGGCATCTAACATGCACAGTCATAGACTCTAAGAATGGTTTTCCTTAATTGTCTGACAATCTAGAATTACATGTATCTAAGAGACATATCAGTGCTGGATGTGTGACCAGATATGGACCTTCTTCCTTAAAATGTTGTTCTGACTTAAAGATCACCAAATGGGAGACAGGAATGTAAACACATTGCAGTGTGCAGATATATCTTATATTTCACACATATATATTTTTTTAAGTTGAAGTCAGAGAACATTGAAATACCTATTTTTTTTTTTAAATTTTGAGATTGTGTGGGGAGATGGTTTACAGAAGGGATCACGGTTTAAGGCCCCGAGTACCCAAAAGCACAAAGATTCATGTCATCTCTCGATTGGTCACCAAGGCCTCTGATTCCACTAAGTCCTCAAGCCAGGACATCTACCTTGGACCTTGCTTCTCTCACTTCTGCTAATACATTTCAAACATGGCATTTTCCTAAGAAAATAATTTTATGTGAACATATATTTCTTTACATTCTTAATCTCTGTCAATCACATGAAATTCTATTGTTGGTCATGTTATAGGACTCAGTTCTTAATTTGATTCATCCCTCAGTGTTCAGGGCGAAAAAAAACAAAAACAGAAAATGCTTTGGGTATTTTCAGCAGGAAGATATTTGATACAGGGACTTTAACCCCGAAAGTCATTCTAAGTACTGAAGGTATATAGGGGATGCCCTGTAAATTCTCCATGAATAATACAGCACTGACCCACTGAGGAAATAACTTCTGAGGCTGCAGCTAGGGTTATGCTGAAAGAAAGAAATAGCTACTGTTACCTGATAAG
Organism: Lontra canadensis; assembly: GCF_010015895.1. Lineage (NCBI taxonomy): Eukaryota > Metazoa > Chordata > Mammalia > Carnivora > Mustelidae > Lontra > Lontra canadensis. Next base: position 1,013,308 of record NW_022631042.1, read on the forward strand.
TACCTCTCACACAGGTGAAGAAGGCATAGTGAATGTTGCTTTAGGGAAGTCCCATAAATCCATACTGTTAGCCTTTGGTAATTGTCAAGAATACAGGAAGGTAAGTGTCCCTTTCATTCTTGCCTGGCTAAACACATTTTACAGCTAGAATCTGAAAGAATTTCTGGGAAATCTTGATCTTTAGCATTTCATCAAGAAGAACTGGACATTCAAGTGACAATCTTAAGAACTCAACAGTCATCTAAATATAATAGAGTAACTCAACTTCAAGTTACAGCAAACCAATTAGCTATTCCAGTGGTGAATTCCACAGATCTGGTCCTCATCCATCATGGTAGCACTCACACACAGACTAAGCTTAATCGTATCAACGGATTAAGTGGTAGAATTTCTCATGCTCTTACATCTGAGTGAAAGAAAGAAAACTATTTAAGGATTAAAAATGTCTATAGACTCTCAATAGTAAGTCAGATATGACTGCCAAGACCCTTTGCCCAGAGTTATTTATGTTATGACAATAAAATTGTGGTTTTCATGGCCACGAGGAAAACTTGTCCATTCTCATCTACATGAATCCACAGCAGTAGTTTTTGCCAAGTATTTTGATTACATATTCTCATTGCCAAACGCTAATGTATAAACTTGGGCCTGTTGTGTTAATCATGCCATTCTGGTTCAGCGCTATTTTGTCTTACCAGTGATTGATATCATAAAACTGTACCCATTAAGCTACAGACTGAGGAGAGTTCCTTAATGTACCCTGCAGCTTTTCAATCAAAAGCAGATCATGACGACTCCTTTCAGGGAAAGAAATCCAGGGTCTTTCTGCTAGGCTATTATGGAAAAGTTAGATTTAGAATATGATTATCTTTAGGAAAATTAATACATTGCCAGAGTTGGTAAAGACCTTAGAGATTGTCTTATCTTACGTTTCTCGGAAAATAGTGCCTGAGACAAAGGATGCTGTATGACTAGTTTATCTGAGACAGTGATCCCAGGAACAAGACGTGATGCATGGGAGAGCCAATATGTTATCAAATTGGCCACTATTCTGGAAACAAAATGTTACTTTTCTGGAGGTCATATGAGAAACCTCATGAACACTTACTGGACAAAAAAAAAAAAAAAATGTATTTATTTATCAGTTCCTATCCGCATGTTCAAAGATTGTTCTAAGAGATATTAACTTCTTTGTTGAGGAAGAGACACAAGAGCAAAGAAGTCCTAGGGCACAAACATACTTAGACTGGCCTGGTATTCACTTTCATTATAGAAAATATTTCACACCCCAGAAGACAAGGCCCAATTTTTATAAGCTGTTTCATCATTTCATTAGATCAGCTTCCTCTGGGTGAGGGGATATATGTTAGACCAGGAGATACCATAATTATGTACCCATCATTGTACTTCTTTTGACATAAAATGAGTCCCTTGATCTGAGCCAATACTGTACAATATACCATGCTAGCAAAACAAACACTTCTATGATGATGTTTTCAAAGGCACTGTACACTGGGAAAGCAAACTCATATCCAGCCTTGGTGTCACTTCTGGTAAGAAGGACCTACTTGCCTCTCCTGGACAAAAGGGGGTATGAGTCATCACCTGCAGGCAAGAGGCTAATTTTTGGCACGAATTATGCCGTATCAAAGAAAAAGTATCACGAGTGTCCCAAAGCCTCAAGAGTTCCCCAAATATATATTTTGGGCAAAATTTCAAGTATATTGCTCACATCATCTCTTGTCAGAGAAGGCCAATGGCAAGAACTAGGAGGACTGGGGCACCTGGGTGGCTCAGTGGGTTAAGCCTCCGTCTTCAGCTCGGGTCATGATCTCAGGGTCCTGGGAAAAAGCCCCGCATTGCATCAGGCTCTCTGCTCAGCGGGGAGCCTGCTTCCCCCCTCTCTCTGCCTGCTACTCTTCCTACTTGTGATCTCTCTCTCTGTCAAATAAATAGGTAAAATCTTAAAAAAAAAAAAAAAAGAACTAGGAGGACTGAGGTTGAAGTCCTATACCTGCATGAAGCTGAGTATATCCTGGTGAAACTTATCAACAAAGCAGTGTCTATAGTAAGAGTTGAGACAAGAGGATTTTAAGTGGGTACAGATTTCCTATAAAATACAATACAAATAATACAGTACAAATAACATATTCTCTCCTCCCGCTAATGTAGGAACTGCAGCATTCCTAATAGTTAAGCATCTGGCCTCTGCTAAAATGTTTTAATTGAGGTTAATTAACAGTTCCCTGTGCTGTCCAGGATGGCATTATCTGGAGATCATTTTAGAAGGCATTCTCATGGAATTTGCATGATGTACAGGCATGAGAAATTACTTAGAGGAGGAGAAAATGAGAAATGCTTGAGAAAATGAGCATGAGAAAATGCTTAGAGGATGGGATCATTCAGTGAACTCCTGGAATCAAAAGGAAGATACCATTCAAAATTCAGAAATTTTGAGTCTTTTGAACAACTGTGCTTTAGACCAAATGTTCTGTCACTTTTGGACCCAACAACAGAAGAGAGACATGAAAGTGAATGGCTGAGGATGGCGTTAGATCCCTCAAGTGAAGAGGAAAGAGGGTGCCGGAAGGAAGAGTATGGAAAAGTGTACATGGCCGCACTGGCTGAAAAGGGACCCCAAAAGTATTTGTTCCGACATCATGACTGTGGGTGCCACTGTACTTTTTGAGACCAATACACCGTACCTGGAGCTGGGCTGAGGCAGGGGGATAGAGAGGAGGGGCAGTTGGTGGCGGGGGTGGGGAGGGTTGGGGCAGGGGTCAGCTGTGAAAAGATGTCTGCAGACGTTGAATGAATGAAATGGGCGGCTGATATAACTGTTCCGCAAGATGACTTATATCATACTTCAACTGCTCCTGGCATCTTTGTTGAGAGAAGGGAATCTCCCTTTTCATTATAAAAAGACTCAAAGATATTTCATAAAATAAAGTAAATCTTGAAAGCAAAATATGTAAAGATGTGTAAACAACTGTATATGAAAATGATGTCTGCCTGTTCCATGTCTTGCATTTCTTGTCTTATCTTTGGAAAGACAGAACAGGTTCTCTAGCTTCTGGCTACCAATCCTTCAGTTTCTTGAAAACTATTACCACCATCTCATACCCTATTTCTTTCCTAGCTTCATCAAAATCAACAACTGGTCTTTGCTTTACAGTGTTTCCGGGGAATTTGCCATCCTTGTCATGTTTCTCAGATCTCTTTTTACACATCCTCCTTCAACTGGGTTTTCTAAAATAAAACCTCTTCTAGGGCTAAGTACACAGCCAAATCTTCAAGCAAAAGTGGAACAAACAGAAGGAATGATCAGATCACTTGTGGAGGTTAGGAAAACAGAATCAGGCCCTGGTTTAATGCAAGTATGGAAAATAGAAAGAAAGGTCAAGCACACAGAAATTAAGGTGAGGTCAGGAGCAGCAGAGGCTAAAAGAAAAAGAGAGAAGAGAGAGAAACGCACAGTCTATGGTTAGGGATAAGTCACCATGAGAGATAAGCATCTGGATTCCCAGACAATTGCTGACTCTAGTGTTGCCTTGAAATTATTCCCAACATTCCCAGCCTATTAGTTTCATCCTTGATCTTATATATATTGCTGTAGGGGTTTTGTTTGTAGACTAACCGGTAAACATCTATAGATCCAAACAACATATGGGATCCCAATATCTTTATATAAATGCAGAAACTATAACAACAAAAACAACAAACTTTAATTTTGGGGTACAAAATTTCAGACAGGGTACCAAACAATTTTGCATATGCTTTATATTCAATATCCACTATTAACCTTATGATAAGTATTATTATCAAAGTGGTACGTATTTAGGTTTTTTGCCCAAGGTCACATAACAATTAAGAGTCAGTATAATGTAAAATTCAGCAAACAATTTTAAAGTTTCTGCTCTTTACAAAGTGGAATGATAAATGTTGTTTTTTCTCGAAAGTCTCTTACATCAAGGGGCTCACACTCTAGTAAGTGACACAAACATACTCTAAATAATTGCTATAAAAGATCACCTTCTTTGTTGCATCTTTACAGAAATCAAAGTCTAGAATCATATGTTCAGATAGGAAGGAATGACTAATTTCATCTGGCACTCTCAGGGGAACGATTGGTTGAAGGGTTAGCAGATTTCTCTAAGTGGAGAAATGGTAAATACATAGAATTTAAATAAAATAAACCAAGTAGGAAACAACTGGAATTGTCTAGATGAGATATAACAACAACCTCAAAGAAGCTCAAATTGTACAAGTGACTATTAATTTGTTCGCTTTTTGCAAATCAGAATGTTAAAGATAAACCCAATTCTTTAACAATCTGTCTTCCATATTCTTAATGCCACTAAAATGAATTTTCTTTCCATATACCCATTTGTTTTTACAGAGAATCATAGATACATGTATAGTACATGTGAAATATGTAGTTATATATAATTATAAATACATATATATATAGTTTATGCATATGCTATGGTATTATTATATTAGTTCCCTACAGAGGCCATAACAAAGTATCACAAACTAGGTAGATGGTTTAACTACAGAAATTAATTGTTTCAGAGGTCTTGATGCTACAAATCCTAAATCACAGTGTTGGCAACGTTGGTTCCTCCTGAGGCCTATGAAACAGAAGGTCTCTCCTAACCTTTAGTGATTTGTTGGAAGTAGTGGGCGTTCCTTGGCTTAGAGTAACATCACCCTGATCCTGCTTTTGTTTTCATTTGACTCTGTTTCCCCATGTGCACGTTTGTCTCCAAATTTTCTCTTTATATAAGTGGAGCTATCATTGTATATTTGGGCCTACTGTAATGATCTCATTTTAACTTGATTTTCTCTGTAAAGACCTTTGTTAAATTCTGAAGTTTTATGTCCCTCCAAAATTTTTATGTTGAAACCCTTATCCTCAATGTGATGATATTTAAAGATGAGATCTCTGAGAGGTAATTAGGTCATGAGGTTGGAATCCTCATGACATGGTTAGTGTACTTATGAGAAGAGACAAGAGAGCTTGCTGTTTCCCTCTCTCTTCACCATCTGAGGATACAGTTGGCTGTCTCCAAGCCTGAAAGGGGACGCTACCAGAGATGGTATCTGTCAATACCTTGCAACCTCCTGTCCTTCAAAATTATGAGAAGTAAGTTTGTCTTGTTTAAGCTACCAGTATATAAGTATTTTTGTTATGGCAGCCTGACCTAAGACACCCTATCTCCAAATAAGGACACATTTTGAGGTACAGAGGGATAGAACTTCAACATATGGATTTGGCTAAAGACACTATTAAACCAAAAATAGCTGTGAAAAATGTGATTGTTTCAGATTTAACATTCTTGGATATATGAAATAACTAGATACAAACATTAAAGGAATGTACAAATTTAAAATTTTTAAATGACCTTAATTTCCATCTAAGGTATGTATTTCTTGAAGATGATAATATGATTTTATTTTTACTAGCTATTTTATATTTGATAAACTAAGGAGCAATACTGGTAGGCATATTTTTATATGCATGTAAGTTCTATTAAAGCATTTTCAATGGCAATAATAATCCTTTTGACTATATTATAATATAATATATTATATTTTATATTAATATATATTAATATTATTATATTATATTATTATAATAAGCAAACTGTTTTTATTAACAATGGTTCTTAAATTGGAATATATTTAGAAAAGATGACAGCATCAATGACAAATTATTAAGGATATTTTTTCAAGGTTGAGAGAGAGTAAAAGTAATTTTAGATCACTCGATTCTGAACTAAAGACCCGTTATTTCATAATAAAAACAAGTGCATGACACGTGGATGGCTCAGCCAGTTAAACATCTGTCTACCTTTGGCTCAGATCATGATCCCAGGGTCCTGGAAGCAAGCTCCCTGCTCAGCGGGGAGTCTGCTTCTCCCACTGTCCCTCACCTGTGCTCACATGCTCTCTCTCTCTCACAAAAATAAGTAAATAAAATCTTTAAAAAAAGGAAATAAAAGCAAATGCTACTGAGGTGATTCATTTTTTACGTCACATTCATTTGTAAAATATTAATTTTATTGCTGATTTCCATTAGAAAATTTAGTCATTTATCCAGGGACAGAATTTGGAGCACATTATTTTTTTTCTCTTGGTTTAATATGAAATGGCATTAAAGAAAGGGAGGAAATAACTATAATTCAGACTTTCCCCTTCAACTTCAGTAAAACTTTTGGCCAATATTATATACAAAAGAGGACTCTACTGCTTCAGATGCTTTTAATTCCAGAGTAGTTTCTTGTTCTAATATTCTAAGTTTCCTAATTTTATCCACATGGTTTCCTCCACTATATAAAGTCAAATTAAGAAGTGGAAGACTGATCTGAATCCCTCTATTTGCTCAAAGTCTGTGCGCAGACTTTGCAGAGTGCCAAGTAGTCCACAGAGTACTTCAGAAGTCTCAGATCAACCCTGGGGTATTGCACAGCTCCTCATTGCTTATTTATAAGGCTGTGTTAGAAAGGAAGCCTGAACTCAGTTCAGAAATCAACAGAGTGTCTGGAAACAAAGAATGAGTAGGCCCAGAATAAATAGACCCAGAAGTTGCAAAGAATTCTAGAAACAAACAGGCATCCTGGACACTATGAACAATTACTCAGAGAGAGGTTAATTTCTACCACAGTATTTAAGCAAACACAATGCACTCTTTGGGACTTTTCACCATATAATGTGAACTCATTTGCACAAGCACAGGTAATATTACACTGTACCTGTCAATCAGCCTCTGACTAACTGACCTGTGACACTTTGGGAATAGGAAGAAACTTACTTCTTTGTTATTACTTGTTGCTCCCTCTTTAGTACAACAAATGTGCTTTCTGTATGGCCATCAAGATAAATGAGGACAAATTTGTAGTGCATAACTCTCTCATTGTAGTAATACTAGATTTCAGAAAGCCTTTGTAAATTTAAGTGAGAACAAATACTGATGTTTGCTACTATGCTCTGAAATATATTGCAAGTTAAACAGGAAAGTGGGAGAATTGAGGAAGTGGGAAGGGAAATGGGATTACGGGTTCTACAGCAAATGCCAAACTGACCAGTGCCAAAAAAAACCTTTTACCAAGTTTGTCAGTGACATATCTTCGTCTTTGCTTTCCTTCAGCCATGACATGCACTCCCCTGTAAAGGCTCAAGACCACTTAATTATAGGATGCTGATGCATCATGATTTCATGATGTATCAATCATGACACTCTCCATTAAGCAGGTAAATAATTATCAATTTTGCTTTAATATTTTAATTCTCAAATTTTGAGGTAGGCATTTTATGACTGGGTAGTCAACCATCATTATGATTAAATATTCAAAAATATTCATTTATGTTTACACACAGCAGTTTGGCTCACTGAGTGTCTTATTGGTAGGCTACCCTGATGATTTTTAAACATATAGCATTAATTATGGCAAGATATGATGCCAGTGGGATAACACAGAGCACCTAAATAAAAAGTTCGGCAAGGGGTGCCTTGGTGGCTCAGTGAGTTAAGCCTCTGCCTTCAGCGCAGGTCATGGTCTCAGGGTCCTGGGATCAAGCCCCACATTGGGCTCTCTGCTTCGTGGGGAGCATGCTTCCTCCTCTCTCTCTGCCTGCCTCTCTGCCTACTTGTGATTTCTCTCTGTGTGCCAAATAAATAAATAAAATCTACAAAAAAATTTAAAAAAAGGTTCAGCAATATAACAGGTCTATGTGAAAACTGACAGACATACACATTATATGGAGGATACCTCTCTTCTCAGGGGTAGTCTAAAAAAAATTTTTTTTTATTTCCCAATATTAGATCTTTGAACAATACAGTTTAAAGTTTACTCTGGCTGGGTGAGATTATAATCAGAGGCAGGATTTGAAATAATTTCTGCATCTATATGGCCAGCTATATAATTTCCATTATCTAGTGCAAAATGAAAATGTGTGGTCCCTTGCTTAGTATCTTGTCATTAAAAGTGCAAAAATATAAAAATCCTAACCTTTAAAGATTTTTTGCTAAATATAATTCTAAACATAATAAAGGTACTAGTACTTCAGAAAAAATATTAATTTATAAACTATAAATAAATTGTGTTGTAATTTTATATAAAACCTTAAATAGTAATAATTTCTTACTGTAGAATCTTGATTAATCATATAATTGACTCAGTTTTTATTTACAAGTTCATCAAAATTCATGTTTATAGTTACATTGTTTATAATATAGCTGAAAGCAATGTTAGTCACTCTTGGTAAATGAACAATTGCAAATAATTTTGATAATTTCTAATTTTGAGAGAGATTTTTCTACCCATACAACTGCTTCTGGAACCAATAAGAATGTCCATAAGCTATAATAACACTAGGATAAATTTCTTATAAATTATTTCAAAATACAAAATTTAGTACATCTGGACCTGATGTTTCTCATGGAACATTTTTTCTAAAAAGATTTAACTCTTCATACAAATCAGTTTCTTATTTAACTTAAATGTAAATTTATATAATGGCATTTTAATGTTTCCTTTGGCATTTTCTCTAACTTGTGGGGGTCATATAAGAAACAAACCAGTTTCATGATATGCACATAATTAAAAATGCCTGTCTGTGCATTCTATTTCTGTATCTTTCAAAAAAATTTAATTTAAAATTATCTTCCTTGTTAATAATAGAGTCATCCAAACTTCATATGAAAATTGTGTTCTTTTCCAATAATACAATGATATTTAAATTCCATTTCCAAGCCTTTGGGAATTTGCTCTGCAACATTACATTAGTAATCAAAACTAGAGATTGTAACTGTACCAAGTGTTCTAATAGCTCCCCCTATTCTTTATTACAATACTCATGTATCAACTTCTATTTTGCAATAATTGACTGACATATTTTACTGCTTGATTGTCAGCAGGTTCTGTTCCTGTACACAGCCTGGAGAGTTAATATATCTACAGATACCTCAAAGATAGGCGCCATAGACAAATGAGCAAGCAGCCTCACACCTCAGATCCTGATACCCATGCAGAGCCCCTCCTCCCTCCCACAGCCACTGCTGCTGGTACTTTTTCCTGCTGTAGCCATTGCTGTCTCTAGTCTGGCCTCTGGTCCTGGCTTGGCAGCCCAGGTATACAATTCTGTGTCATGCCAACTGCTATACATGCATGCTTCTATCACACTGAGAGGTTTGAGCCAGCAGGTGTTGACTACTGCTGAACCACAATCACATGAGTGCTCTGCCAACCAGCATGTCTCCTCTGGTCACATGCATGCTCTATTTTTCCATCAGGCTTCACTTAAAAAACTCAAGTCCAAAGAATTTCAAGATGGTGAAAGTAAAGCATTAAAGCATTGGGCGGTTCTCAGTGTGGGATCTGTCCAACTAGAAGATCACATGCCAGTGAAGCTGACTGTAGTAGTAGGTAATAGTTTGGCTAGATAAGTCAGTGATTTGGAAGTAGAAAGATTGAAAGATTATATAGTGATGAATTTGGGGGAAAGACAATTTTATGACAGTGAACGCTCATCAGAGAGCCTTCACCAGAGTGGGGGGGAACTAAACAAATAATTGATTAAACTATCCAAAGTGACTGACTATTTTTATCCATCCTAATGACACAAAACTAAAGCGACCATGGGAGTGGGGATGAGAGTGTTTGAGAAAATTAAGAACATGAACTTCTTACCATGTTCTTCTGGGACTAACTCCCAATTTTCCAGGAACAAATCCAGTGCTTATTTCATGATGATTAGTCACTGGGCCACCCACTTGTGTGGTAGAATGTAAGTCTGCCACAAACCTAGAATTAAAGACAAAACGATAAATTATCTACCTACAGTAGAGCAAGAAATTGTTTCATATGGTAGTATTGAGACCTTTCAATGCTGACACGTTCTCATGTCAAAGTGATATTATAAAAGGCAGTGAGCCTTTTCAGTGGTTAAGTATTTTGTTGAACGTCACACTCCAAATAAGGGGCAAAGAAAGGATTTGAACCCAGAAGCTCCAGTTTAAGAGCTGCAGTCACAACCTCCTAGTCAACACTGGCTCCCAGTATTACCTGGTCTCCCTTCAACCTTAAAATCACACATCTCAGATAAGTACTCATCACTGCCAACCCTCATCTTAAAGCCAGAACCCTAGTAGATAACCTAGAAGATCATTGTCCCACTCTCCACAGACTATGTCTTCATAATCCTTTCTCTTTACTGAGTGGATGGATGATCTCAGTTTGCAGACACTATCAGATGCAGTCAATCTCATCTTCCTCCTCTAATATAATGTAAGAATTCTCAAATATGATATAATTCTTCCTTTTCTAGTCTAAGGATAAATGTGTCAGTTGTGTAATGGAGGCATATATCGCATTTCTTAAAAACTGATTAATAAGCACCCTCTTTCCCTATCACATGATCAGTTTCTCATTGTGTATTGGAACATTGGATCAGAATAGAAATATGCCGTAACATTTTTTTTTTTTTACCTTAACATTTTTTAAAGAGCTACTTTTTGGGAAAATGCTCTCGACTTTCTCCATCCACTCTATTTTATTCCATTATATCCCTAACCCATTCCACTAAAATAGCTCTTATTAAATTCACAAATGATCTCTCTAAGGTCAGTAGCCAACTTTCCATCCTCAGGTTATTTGATTTCTTAGCAGCATTTTAAATTGAAGGACCCTTTACTAATGCATGCTATTAAACGTCCCTTGTAGTAGCTTCCAGATAAGCAGCACCTGTAACCACCCTGAGGCAACAGGATGGACACTGCCCAAGTTTGGTTCATATTTAGAGACTGATGATGCCACACACGTATGAAGGGAATATGAAAAGGTTTATTACATAATAAGACTTTTTAGGAAGAGCAGAACATTTCTAAGCAGTCCAAAAATGGTGTGTGAAGCAGGGAAAGATGACTGGTCTAGGGTTTTTTATTGTCTTTAGTGGGGGAAAGAGAAAACCAGGTAAATGTTCCCTCACAGTGGCAGAGGTTCCTGAGGGTTTGAACCTCTCATGAGAACCAAAGGAGGAACGAAGCCAAACTTTCTTATCAGCTTACCTAGATGTGGGGAAAAGAGGAAGAGGGAAGAGTGATGCCTGAAAGCTGTCAGTAAACATCACAAAAATATAGCCAGATCCTTTATATATGTGGGAACTTATAAAATAAACAAATGATCGGGCCCATCTCAGAACTACTAAATCAGAAACTTGGAGGGTGAGGTCAGTAGTCTGTCTTAACAAGCTTTCCAGGAGATTTTGATGCACCCTCAAGAGTGAGAACTATGCTCTCTGTTCCAACAAAACAAGGTTTATCTGTGTTTTCTCCCCCCTCCTGAGACCCATTTTCTAAGACCCCTTTACTAGCCTTTATTCTACCTGCTCTTTAAATTAACACAATTTTAGCCTTCTTTCCTCTACTTAAATTGACTTTCATGACTTTAAAATCCATCAGAAAGTTGTGACTCCTAAATCCTTGACCCCAGTCTGGCTTCTTTCCACTGTGTTCCAGTCTCACTTTTACAAACGCCTTCAGCATCTCTTCTTGGATTTATAATGGGCATACCAAATTTACCATGGTTAAAATAGAAAGCTTATTCACCCTTGGCCCCTTAGAAATTCTCCAGACAGTTCTATTTCTGAGAAAATAGTTCCTGTCTCAGATGATCACACTACTATCCCATCAGTTATCCATGTCACAATTCTTGGAGCTATTGATAAAACCACTAAATGTAAAATGTTGTTGGTTCTTCCTTTAAAATGGCTAATACAACCTCTATTCATCACATTCTGTTCCAAGTACAGTTGAAAACACAATCATTTTATTTGGACCAGGTCAGCAATCTCATATTTGGGCCATGGGCCTCCATTCTTAATTCCCATTGAGTAAATTCTCCAGGAAACAGCCAAAGTGCTTATTTTAAAACAAAAATCTGACCATGATACACCCTTGAATACAAAACTAAGCAAGGGTGTATCATGGGCAGATTTCTGCAACACCTCCAAAGGTTTTCTACCGTAATGAGAGTAAAAGTAAAATTCCTTATTGTAATACACAAAGACCTCTGTGGTCTTTCACAGGCTTGCCCTCTTATCTCCCTTACTTCTCAACTGCCCTTAATCACGCATGTTAATTTATCAAAAGTAATTGATAGTCTTTCTAGTTCTCAAAAACAACTTGAAAGCAAAGATTTTTTTCTTATTTTTCAACTATCTCTAATTTAACGTCATATGAATAAACATGAAATTCTCCTGACACATATTAGATTACTCAAAAAACACTGAATGACTCAATGTGTTCTAGCTGGACAATTTAGTGGAACACTTTTGGAAATGTATGCATAAGAGTGATGTCATGTGTTTACCGCATCAAGAAATAGAAAGTAATGGAGATTTCAGCCAGCGCTTGTCCTGTCCACGCCCACACCCTTGGATCAGGGGCCTTGCTTGACCAAGGTTCTCGCGCAGTGCCTTGCCATGGTATATGTCCCTATTGGTTGAATCAGTGGCACACCTCTAATCCAAGAGAGCTTAATACTAGGCAGACCAAAAGCCTAGAATATAGGCAGACATCAGAGCATTTGTCTTTAATAGGAATGTAGTTCAGAAATTTACATAACCTTTTCTGGAAATTTAAACTAAAAATAGAGGAGAAGGTCAGCAATTGCTACCATGTAGGAAAAAAGAAGGCATTTATGCAGGATATTATATTATTTGTTAAACATGAAACTGAAGATTCATAAGCTATTGGTCCTGAGAGCTCTAGTGCTCACTTAGATCAAGAGCCACCTTCCAGCTCTTCTCTGGAACAGATCAGGGTTAATGTAGCTGGTGTTCTTAAATTGTCAAGAGCAGTGTAAGGGAAATGAAAATTAAAACATGAGTGATCTGGCACCTAACAAACTACACATTATGTACGCTGCATAGATAGGGAATGAGAAAGAAGGTAGTAAGTAAACGTGTTTTATTCAAGAAGAGCAGCTGGTACAAAATACAGAAGCGTATTTGCACTGAGCAATGCTACTATGATTTCATTGTTTTGGAATAAAATGCACTGTGAGAGTAGATTTGAGAAAACTGGCTGACCTGTATTTCTAAACAGATGGGGCACATAGGAAAGAAGAGGCTAAAAATGAGAGGACAGTTTAAAAGGTTCCTAAGCAGGAGATCCAATATTAGCTAACTGAATAAAAAAGCCATGAGAAAAAAATTCCAGGTCAAAGTTGTGGAAACTAAATAAAACTTGCTTTGAAATAACTAAAAGTCAAGTAAAAGTGAATGAAGATCAATAAAGTTGACAGGTTCCCCCTCTGGTCATTTGTTTGCCAAAAAGAGGAACAAGTTAGCCTACCAGAGAAAATCTATCAACATTTTGTCTTTTAATATTTTTCATTAATAAAATTTGTCTGTTATTAACATTTTGATAGACAGAGTCCAATCTGAATAAGCACTCACTTTTTTTTTTCTTATACAAATCACCTGAACTTACATATTCTGCAAAGCCCCTTAGAAATGAAAGAATATTCTCATTAGACTTTAGGTCCTTCCTTTCTCAGCTATATTGACAATACTGGCTGAGCCTCTGCTACTCTCAAACAGCCACACAATGAAACTCACTTACTTCTGACTATAACATACATTATAAGTGCTTATAAAGATGTAGACAAAAAGAAATAAACAAAGTTACTTGACATGCACCAATGTTTTTTAAAGAATATCAGCTCACAGGCTATTTCATAAACAAGAGTCACTGAATTTTGTTCAAACAAAGATGTGGCTCAATTCTTCCCACCCAAATTGGTTTACTAATTTCTAGCTGTCATGTGCCTGTGGTTACAGAGCTCTCCACAAACTGCAGTCTGCCTGCATGTGCTTTCAAGTACCATAGCTTTTGGACCTGATTCAAACTCATCTGTAGGTCTGTGGTTTTAAGAAATAGAGAAATAAATTCAAGAATGCTCATCATTATGTGGCTTATAAATGAAATAGAAGACTGACTTTTCTCAAAGTAATTTGAAGCAGACAAAGTAAATTTACAGAAAAAACTAAGTTCTTTTTCAAAGATATTCCCAAATAAAAATTAAGTTATTAAATTTGTATAACACATTAGTATTAGCACCCACAAACACACACATAAGCAAACATACCAGAATATATACTTGTCACAAATTAATTTAATTTTAGTGTATTTATTCAGTCAGCAAAAACTTACAAAGTACATCTCTGTGCCAGGGACCATGCTATATATTAGTAACTTATTAAATAGTCTTGCTTACTCTCTTTGAATCTTTACATAGTGCCCACATAGATAGAACACTTAGCATAATTCTGATAAGAATAATAGGAGCCATAACTTGTGGCCACTTATTTCAAGGAACTTAGTCTAGTTGTACAGATAAAATACTTGCAAAAAAAAAATGGGTAAATCCTAATAATGATATGTGCTACCATGTGATAAGATGTAATTGAAGTATTACTGGCTGAATTACTCTTGAACATAGGGGAAGAGTGAAATTTCACTATAAATTTATGTGTAATACAGGAAAGGCATCTGGAGGATTTATTGCCTAATAAATCTGGGTTGAGCTCAGAATTTGAAAGAAAAAAAATGATTAAAAAGTGCATTCTTGGGGCACCTGGATGGCCCACTCTGTTGTCCCCAACTAAGGTCATGATCTGCGGGTTCTGGGATCCAGGCATGCTCCAGGCTTGAAGCTCAGCCGGTCGTCTCCTTAAGATCCTCTTCTTCTCCTCTCCCTCTGCCTCTCTCCCACTCACACCGTGGCACCACTGAGAGAGTCTCACCTCCAGCATTCTAACAATAGACAGAGGGGAATATCTGGACCTGGAACTGGGAGAGATGGAATCCCAAGACTTTTAATGGGGTATCTGAGGATCTCTGATGGCTGGGTTTTCTGAACCATATAGGGAAAAAGAAAGATCCTACTTTTCTTTGAAAAAAGCTTCCCCTTATATGAGGACTATTCAGATGTTTCCAGATGGCAAGAGCTTCACAAAACAATGCTTTCTTCTGGATCTGTTCTTAGTTCCCTTTCTGAACATCACACCTATTTGTAGAGTCAAATATCAGCATCATCCAATTGGAAAAGTGCTGTGTGTGCTACAGGCTGAGTGGGATTTACCCCCAAAAGAGCTGCTGGATCTAGCTAACATGCATGAGTTGGAGTAAATAAGAGTGGATAATAGGGATGCTGGGTCAAGTGGCGCAGACTGTGAAACTAGATAAGGAACATTAACAGTATGGAGCTACTCTCTCGTGACACAGGATTTAACAACCTGGCAAAGGTCCCTGGGAAAAAATTCTAACAGACTGATGGCTTAGCTCTCAGCAGCTAGAATAAAGTGGAAGCCAGATATTTCTGCTTCCGCTTAAACTTCAGAAAGTTTGGAGAGACTATCACTTCCATCATAGCCAGATATTTTTTTGAAGCAATCAAATAACTGTAGTCACAGTGTCACCAAGTTGGCTGAAATCAAAGGCTTCCTCACCACCCCAACCCCACTTGGGTAGGTAGGGAAGAATCTGATACAACGTTACTAAATTACTAAAGGAGAAGTGTGGGCGGGAAAGACTATATATATAATACCTGGGAGCTCCAGAGACAGGGCTAGTTTTAAATCACTCACTGTCAGTAGCTCTACTGAACTGGAAAGAAAGATCTGGGCAGTCAGGTGTGAGAGCAGCTGATTAAAGTCACCAGACAAAGATGAAAGTAACAGTGAAATCTTGAATCACTTATATTGGTATGAGCAGGAATCTAAAATCAGAACTCTATATTCTTACCTATTTATTTCCCCCCACAAATAGATAGTAGACATGGGAACTCATCTCACTGTTAAGAGATACCTGAACAGAAGCCTCTGGAGATTTGGTCTGAGAAGAGAGAGAAAGATAAGGGCTAGGAATGGAAAAATACTAAGTCAGAGTGGAGAAAAATTATCTTGTGGTTCCTTGATAGAGAAACCTCCAAATGGAGACATCTGCATCAGGAATGCAGATATTCATAAAAACATAGCCAGTTATGGGGTCTTGGGTTCTTGACCGCGACTTCCTTCAGAGACTGTAACACACTGACTGTACCCCAGGACTTGGGTGGAGAATTCAGCTTTCTCCCCATGAGTCCTGCCAGGTAAAGCTTTGTGACTGCCTATGGACTTGAAGGATCATGCATAGTTTTTTTAGTACTGAACAACACTACTAATCGATTTGACTTTTATGAAATATTTCCAAACAACAACCAAACCTAACAACTCACATTTAAGAGTTCACATGGAATATTTGCCAAAATAGATCACATTATGGGCCTTAAAACAAACACAACACAAGAAGGAAAATCACACAAAATGTGCCCTCAACATACAGCAGAATCAAATCAGAAATCAATGAAATAAATAAATTGAGAAAGTCCCAAAATATTTAGAAATTAAGTATTAACCTTTTAAATAATCCATGGACAGATAGGATATTATAAGGAAAAATCAGAACACATTTTTAACTGACTGAAAATGAAACCACAACATTTCATAAGATGTGGGATTTACACTGCTTATAGAGTCACTTAGAGTATTGCATACATATGTTAGAAAAAAAGAAAAACATTAAATAAATGACCTAATCTTCCAACTCAATAAATGGAAAGAGTAAATTAAATCCAAAGCAAGCAGAAGAGAAGAAAAACTTAAAGTGGGGGAATAAATTAATAAATTAAGATAATATTTTTAAAAGATTTATCAATTGATTTATTGATTGATCAATTTTTTATTTTTATTATATATATATTTTTTATTTTAGAGAGAGAGAAAGCAGGAGGGTCAGGGTAAGGGTGAGAGATTTTCAAGTTGACTCCACACTGAGCATGGAGCCGTATGCAGGGCTTGATCTCACAGCCCTGAGATCAGGACCTGAGCCTAAACCAAGAGTCGGATGCTTAACCCACTGGACTACCAAAGTGCCCCAGAAGAGTGGTTTTAAATCCATTAAACCAAAGGCATTTCTTTGAAAATACGAACAAATTGATAAGACTCTAACCGGACTAACAAAGCGAAAAAGAAACAAGACTTATATTACCAAAATCAGAGATGAAGAGTGTGACATCACTGCAGACTTTAATGGAATATGATGAACACCTTCATGCCCCCAAATTTGATCATTTAGATGAAATGGACAAATTCCTTGAAATACACAAACAACTAGTGGCTATAGGAGAAGACGAAAAACATAAACAGTAATATATCTATTAAAGCCTTTGATTACTTCACTGAAAATTTTTATCAAATATTTAGGGGAAAATAATAGAAGTGGAAAGAAGGAGGAAATATTTCTCAAGTCATTTAATGAGGTCTGTATAACAAATACAGAAAAATTTTAAGAAAATAAAATTACAAACCAATATCCATCATGCAAATAGACAAAATCACCATTCTAAAAAATTAGCCAATATAATGCAGATTTTTTTAAAGATGCTAACATCTAATGACCAAATTGGGGCTTATTCCAGGAATTCAAGGCTGGTTCAACATTTCAAAGTCAAACAATTCAATTCATCATGTCACCATACTAAATAAGAAATATGATATGACCTTTGCAGGAAATGCAGAAAACATAACTGGAAAAATTCAATTCTCATTCATGATAAAAATTCTAAGCAATCTATGCATTAAGGGAATGTATTCAGCCTGATAAAAGTATTCACCAAAGTTCTACAGCCAGTATCATACTTGATAGTAAAATATTGAATAATTCCCCTTACAATCAGGAACTGACAGGGATGTCCACTTTCAAGAACTTAATGTCAAGAATTTAACATCATACTGAAGGTTGTAGTCAGTTCTGTACAGGGAAAAAAATGTATAAAATATGTACAGATGAGAAATAAATGCATTTAAGGGCACCTGGGTGGCTCAGTTGGTTAAACATTCAATTCTCCACTTTAGCTCAGGTTATGATTTCAGGGTCATGAGACTGAGCCCCTCATCAGATTCCACCCTAAGCAGATTCTGCCTAAGATTCTTTCCTTCTCCCTCTGCTCCTTCCCCATCCCCTCTCAAGTAAATAAATAAATAAATAAGTACATTTAGAGCTCTATATTTGCAAGGAATATTATTGTCAATGGAGAACATTTGAATGTTTGAAAAGGCTACTAAAATGAATAAGTGAGTTTAGAGTGGAGATAGGATGCAAGTTCAATGGAAGACAATGAAATGGATTTCTAATCATTATCATGAATGATTATAAATTAAAAACAAATTACTTTTTACCACACATCAACTAAATACAAAATGCTTGCTTGCATCTAAAAAACTGCATGCAAGATCTGTGGCTAAAACTATAACACATAAATGAGGGTAAACAAAAACCTAAATAATGGAGAGACATAATGAGCTCATGTATTTTAAGATTCAGTACTGTTAAGACACCATTTATCAGTTTGAACTACAGATTCAAAACAGTCCCAATGAAAATGCCAAAAATTCTTAGCTAGATTAGCCAATCCCATTTTCTTAAAAAATAACATTGGGAGAACACACACTACCTGATTTAAGACTTCTTAGAAACATACAATAATAAATTCAGCATAGTAATGAGAAAGGAAAACATGCATAGATAAATGAAAGAGAATAGGATCCAGAAATATAACCACACAACTCATCCTGACAGACTGAAAAAGCAATCAATGGGAAAAGAATAGTATTATCATTCAGTAATAGAGCAGTTTGATAGTCTTAAGTGACATACCTTTCACCACATAAAAATTAAGTTGGAGTGAATCATTGATATAAATACAAAATATAAAACTATAAAATTTCTGTTAAAAATATAGAAGACAAGGTTTTCAACCTTGAATTAGGAAAAGGTGTTTTTGATTGGAAATCCAAACCATAAACCATGAAAGAAAATATATTAGACTTCACAAAATTAAAAACTTCTGCTCTTTGAAAGACATTAAGAGAAAGATAACTACAAATTGAGGGGAAAAACCTTCAAAATGTATTTCTGAGAAAAGACTGTTATCTCAAATATATCAAGAACATTTGTGACCCATTAAATAAGAAAAGAAACATCCCAATTTTTTTTAAAAATGGACAAAACATTTAACGAGATACTTTATCAAAGAAAATGCATGATAAATAACTTCATATAAAGATGTTCAACATCATTACACTTGATCTTAGCCAAAAGGCCGAGAAGCAATAAAGATGTTCAACATCATTAGATATTAAGGAAATGCAGGTGAGATCCACTAGGAGTTACCACACACACCTATTAGAAGGGTAACATCAACAAGATTTGACAATGCCAAGTGCTGGAAAAGATATAAAACAGCTAGAAATCTCATCCACTCTTGGTGAAAAAAAAATTTCATTTTATGGTGGAACCATTTCATATCTCTGCTTAAAACTTGGGGCTATTTTTTTTTTTTAAGTCATCTCTACACCCAACCTGGGCCTTGAACTCACCCCGCCCCTGAGATCAAGAGTTGCATGCTCCACTGACAGAGCCATCCAGGGGCTCCCAGTTGAGCTATTTCTTATAACAGTAAACATGTACTTACATATGTCTCTGCAATCCTACTCTAAAATATTTACCCAAAATAAATAAAACCTGGACACAAATGTGTATGACGGTTTCAATCAGAATGAGCAAAAATTTGCAAATATCCTTCAAATAGTGAATTAATTAAAAAATTGACACATCCATGCCATAGACCACTAATCTTCAATACAAAGACAAACCAATGATACATATAACAACATGCTTGAGTCTCAAAAGAATTTGCAAAGTGGAAGAAGCCCTACTAAAAAGGCAACATATTAAATGATTCTTGTACCTAAAATTTCGGCAAAAGAAATACTATAGAAAAGATAATCGACCCACTGTGAGGAGTTGTATGAAGGTTATGAGGGAACTTTTTTGGGGTGATGACAATATTCTATGTCTTGATTATTATGATGCTATACAGCTATTATCATTACCATTTGTAGAAATAAATATTGTAAAGAGCTAGATTTTACCACATATAAATTATACCTCAATAAACCTGTGTTTAAAAAAATTGTGATGCACCACATTAAATGTCTGAGACATGGCCTAACTGACATGGCAGACAGTAGAGGAAGAGAGCAAAAGGCTCACTTATAAGGTGATTATCCACAATAGCTGTGCTGTGAGAATGAAAAACCCAGCTGTTCCCCAGGTTTTATAAGAAGGCTAGGAGAACACTTGGTTTTCAAAGTGGTAAATAATGGTCAATGAAGGAGGATACAAACATCTTCATCAATGCAAATCTCAGTAAAGGAAATAATAAGATTCAAGAGTAGCCCTGATTAGGTGGTAACCCTTAACCATCAGAAGCCAGTGAGCATATCTGCTGATGAGAAGTTGGGTCAGAATAGCAGCCAGGGATAGGACCCTCAGAGATCTAAGGAGATGTCTAAAGGACTAGAGTTCTTTGTTGGTTTTATTTTTGTTATTTGGTAGCAATGCATATGATGACCCAAAATGTCTGTTCTCAGATCAGTACTCATCAGATTAAACTAATCCTAAATTCTCCTCAGGAAGGACCCTGCAATGCTGGGTCAAATGATGTAATGGACATCACCTTGGTCTTCCACCAAAGGGACCTCAGGGAAATTTTTATCAGGTAACTTTACCCTGGGAAAAGAAGGATACCAGATCACGCAAGTGATGTTAGATTTAGAGTCTCTGTTAATGTTGATAACTGGAAATCTAGAGAAACCAGAATATGGGTGTCATACAATCATGAGTGGCATCCTAGGCCCATCAACCTCATAAGTGGGCCCACTAAATAAATCCATGGACACGTCCACTATTAATTATCCCAGTTGCTAAATATATAATTGAAATATGCCTAACTAGCAGTTGGCAGAAACTTCACATTAATTCCTCAATCTCTGAGGAACAAACTAAAGTGTAAGGCAATAAACCTACCCTCGGCCCTCATCTCCTGGGTAGGAAAATAAACCAAAATTGATATTGCATAGTATGGTGAATGACAGAGGTTGGGGCTACTGTCAAACATTGAAAGGATCCAGGAGCAGATACAGTGTAGGGAGAGATGACCTCCTTTCTGTTTCCGTGCATTTCACCATGATCCCTGAAAAACTAAATGGAGAGTGAGGAATGGCAGTGGACTGCTAGGAGCTTGTAGAAGTGATGAGAATCCCAGCTGCTGAATTTACTAGAGAGGATTAGCCATGGATCCTGGGACATGATACACTGCCACAGTTTTTGTACATGCCTTGTCTTCAAAAGCCCAATGGGAAGAAGGGTCAGAAGCAGTTTTCTTTTCCAGGAGGTGGAAATCTATATACATTTGATGTCTTGTCTTAGAGATATATTCATTCTGTTGCTATTTCTTACAACATAGATCAGGTGAAAATCCAGCAGAAAATAAAATTGATCCACTGTATTGATGATATTATGTAAATTCACACTGAACAGTAAGAAGTAGTAAGCACTCCTGCAAATCTTCAGTTAAAGTTATTGTCATATGATTTTTTTTTTTTTTTTGCTGGTGTAGATGTGTTTTTAACATGAATTATATTTTAATGGACACTGTTATATAGTAACACATGTATAGCAATAGTATTATAATTGTGTTCCTCAAACTTACTGGACTATCTTCTGAATGTATAATGTTTCTATTCTTTGATTATTTCTTTTTTTCTATTCAAATCATGGCAACAGTAAGTAATGTCATTTTGCTTCATGCTTCCAATTTGGTATAAATTTTTTTTTATTTTTCTTATTTTGCTCCATAGACCAGAATTCCTAGCACAATGCTGAATAAAAAGTAGCAACAGTTAGAATCCTTCTCTCATCTCTGGTTCCAGAGATAGTGTCTTTAACATTTACTCATTATGAATAATATCGTAATCTTAATCTTGATATCCTTTCTCAAGTTACAACAATTCTCTTCTTGTCTATATTGACTGCTTGATGTACCATCTATTTCTCAATATAATAGATTTTTCAAATTGACTTTGCAGTTCTATCAATTTTTGGATTTATGTACTTTAAAGCCATATGATTAAGGAATCCACTTATATTTATTAGATAACTGATACATTTGAATTTATTTTTTCCATTTAATGTTGCACATTTGTTTCAACTTCTATCTTTTAGTCTTATATTTCTTTTTTGCTTCTTAAAAACTAAAAAACAACTGCTTTTTCCTCATGCATTCATCTTTATTGATATTATTTTAATTCTTTGAATTGCTGTTCTTCTAAAGTCTAGCACATACACCTGAAGTTTAAACCTAAGCATTTGTTTGGTACTGATTCCTCTTCAAACTATGACTTCCTAGTTATTAGCTATTATTCACCAACATTTTAGTATCATTCTGTGTTTCTAATCCCACAGGTAAATATTTTTGTTGGTTTATACAGTTCTATATGTTTAGATTTACCCACATGTTTATGCTTTGAATTTTTTGCCGGCTCTTCCTGTTTGCTTCTCAGACCTACTTTCAGGATGTTTTTTCTACTTCCTAAGGTAACAGTTTTGAGGTTGTATTGATGAAAAATTCTACTTCTATTTATCTAAAGATATTGCAATTTTACTTTGAAACTTAAAGAATAGTTAATTGGATATTCAATTTTAGAATAAGTTATTTTCTCCAATAACTGGTTTCTATTGTTGGTCCTATGAATTCTGTTGTGAATCTTGTACACATCCTTTGTAAATATTTTCAGGGTAATATTTTAAATACTCACTTTGTCTTGGTATACTGCTATTTCATTACATGTCTTAAGAATCAATTTATTTTTATTTGTCATGACGGAGTTCCATGGTATTTCCTGAATCTGAAAACGTATGCCTTTTTAACTCAGGAAAATTTTTATATTCTCAAACATGATATTTCATAGTAGTGCCAACTTTCCTTCCCACATTCCTTCTTAATTATTGTCTGAGATCTGTTAAAATATACATTAGTCATTTTTAATCTATCTTCCATGATTTATTCTCACTCATATTTTTTTCTTTCATGGTCTTTATCAGATTGTGATATATCTTCTTGTCATACGTAACTTTATATCTATATCCGAATCTCTATCTAGCTATCATCTCAAACATTTTGATCTGAAAAACTCTTTTCACACTTAAAAATTATCAAGAGTCCCTTTCTAAGAAAACACATCTGTGTTTCACTTTAACTCACACACTCAAAACAGTTCTAACACCAGATGTGGAAGTTTTTTCCCCCCACACCAAGCAATTCTCTGACACCAGCTAGAGGTCCAACAATTCAGTTCAATTTAATTGTAACACCAACCAGTCTTATGATACTGAGTCTTCATCCTAGGCAGGCTCTATCGGTTAAAAACTCAGTCCCATAAAACTGCCCCCCCATGTTCACATGTAGTTGGTCCCTTGGTTACTCCCAACATTTGTCTGATTTCGCTAAAAACCAGAGTTTTCCTAAACCTCTTCAAACTATGGATTATATATATGGATTATATATATGGATATATATATATATTATTATTATTATCATAACCTTGGATTGATCACTTGCCAAAACAGTTCACAGAACCCAGGAAAATCCTTACTTATGTTTACCAGTTTATTATATAGCAAAGGATGTAATGAAGGATAGAGGTAAAGAGCCATATTAAAAGATATATTGGTTGAGATCTGCAAATGTCCCCAGCACAGGGCCTTGTGGATTTGGGTACATGGATGTGTTCTCTCTGTGCGTGGATGTGTTCAACAAGATGGAATATTCAGAATCCCATACTTTTGGGATTTTTATGGAGACTTTATCACATAGGCATGATTGATCATTAACTCTTAACTCCTCTCTAGCCCCTCTCTCCTTCCTGGAGGGTAGGGTGAGTGCGACTAAAAGTTCCAGGCTTCTAATTATGGCTTGGTCTTTCTGCTGACTAACCCCCATCAAGAGTCCAAGAATCATGTCATCAGAACAAAAGATATTTCTATTGCCCCCCAAATGCCAAGGGATTTAGGAGTTGCATGTTGGACATTCCTATCACTCAGAAAATTATGATGTTCTTAGGAGGTCTTTATATCAGAAACCAGAGTCAAAGAGTACATGTTAAAATGAAATATTTTCCTAGCAGCCTTATTGACAAGGGTTTCAGGAGCTCTGTGTAAGGAACCAGAGCCAGAGACCAAATATGTATTTCTTATTATTTCACCATCCCCAAAAGATTTTGTTCATCCATATAAATATCTATCAATATTGACTGATTAGAAACTGAAAAAATGTTAAGATACTTACCAACTTAAACATAATGAATTTCAAAATAACAATGATATATCTACTACCTGTTAGCATAAGGAAAAATATTGTTAGAGTCATTATATTTTATTAAATGATTATATTTTATGTAAATAACTGTATTTCCAAAAATGAAGAAACTCAGTAAGAAGAATTTTTTTGTACATATCTTTAATATTTGTTATAATAGAAGACAACTGTTTATCTTGTGCAATCAAATTTTTGCAATATGATGTTTTGGTTGAATATGAAGAAAACTCAAGCTTACACAAATCTGTAACTGGAAAAGGGCAGATAATTTTAATAACCTTTTCAGATAACTAGGGATATTCTATTTTGTCACTACATTAAAATTTGGCAAGTGGTAGGTTTGTATCTTAAAGTAGACTAGCAGTGAGAAATATGAAACCATGTCCATGAACATCCCATACTCTGTTACTTTAAAATCCAACAAATTATCTTGCATTTTAAGTATATCCTTTAGCTAAGCATGATTTCATAACATCATGAATTGATCACTTGGAAAATACTTGTTCATGGAGTTATGCAGATCTCGCAAATGTTGGCACATTTCATAATACAAACCAAACAATAACTTTTGTTATTAGCACCAAAGATCTTAATAGATACAACTTTTAGAAGTGGAAAACTGTCAAGTTTATGGTCGTGGAGACAAGTTACCCAAAATTCTAACTCTTGCTATAGGGCGCCAATATTATCTTGGCAATAATATCATCGGCTATTGATCATAGGATAGGCTCCCTTTGTTCATTTTCAGGAAGATACCTGCCAAGTACCAGAGTAAGAATAGACATGGTTTGTCTGTTAGTTATTACTTCAAGTAAAAATATTGTGTTTCATGAACAGGCCACTTGTTCAACTAACAATTCAAATCATCGTGTAGGTTATTTTCCCTGAAACAGTGATCTTCATACCATATGCAGCATGAGGGCTTTGTATATACTCATGCAATCGCATAAAATACTTTAAAAAGTGTACCCGAGTGTACAGCTTACAAATAGTCATTTTTATGGATTCTTTCAGGACATTGTAAAGTATACACTTAATTTTTTTTTCCACAGCAAATGCATGGTGATTAAAAAACAAAAACAAAAACAAAAACAAAACAAAACAAAAAAACAAACAAAAAAAACCTAGTATAGTTTGCTACCACTGCCTCAATCACTCAAAGCTTCCAGCAGTTTTGTCCCATTTTTATTTTTGCAAATGTCAACATGGTAAAAAAAAAAAAAAAAAAGCTATTAAATGCCAACTATTGCTATGAAAATTGTTTTGACTTCATGAGCCCCTTGAAAAGTCTTAAGATTCCCCAGGTATCCACAGAATGTTTCAAGAATGGCACGAGATGGAGAGCAGATAGCTTTTTTCCAGTTTACATCAGGTGTGTACTTTCTGGCTTAATCCTGCAAATGAGTTTTTACTTGTGTATTATTTTTCAAAAAATCATCTTTTGTCGTTTTCACATTTTTCTTTTACTTTAATGATCTCATTTCTTATCTGCTCTCAATAGTACATTTTGTATCACATATTTCATCATTTTAATATCTGAATTATTTGTGGGTCTTCTTCTGTGGGTCTCATGCTGCTAGCGCTTGCTCATTTTTGCCATCTTCCTTTGTGTGTGTGCTTTGCTGTTCTACTCAGAGTTCCTGTGCATCTGAATTCCATAGGTGAGAATGCTTTTTAAGGCCCCTGTCCAAGGCAACCTCCTTCAGAGAAGATTTGCATTAGCTTTTGCTGAGTAATAGGAGCCTCTACAAACCCAGTCAGCCTGCTTAGATCAGCTATAATTCTTTCATATAAATTTGCTTCATTAGGGACATTTTGGGGATATGTGGATGATACTGGTATCGTGAATTCAGACCACAGACCTTCCTGAGCTTCCCCACATGGTTACAAACATTCAGAAGAGAGATTTTGTTCTCTCCATTCAAAGCCAAATTTGAGGAAGGTGACTGTGCGTCCTGTCTCCCTTTGCAGAGCGGGTTTTTCTGTGCTTTACCCTTTCATTGGGAGTATAGCTTTTTGAAACCCCAGCTTTATGGGAGTGTCTGTCTCCAGGCTCCTCATCATGGGTAGGACCTGGATTTTCATTTGTGCTCTTGCTTGATCTGAGTGTTTCCTGACTTTCTTAGCAGTTGGGCAATGCATATAAAGTGATATATTTTTTAATTTTGTATAGTCTTTTCAGCATTTACAATGGAGGTTTATATGAGATATTTCTACATAGTCTCTGTTCACTCTTCAACTCACTTCAGACTGGCTTCTGCATCTAGTACCCGATTGTTCTTGTCAGTTTGCAAGTTATATATTCTTGTTTCCAGCTCCATTTTGAAAAGCTTCTTGGCCGGAATCTACACAGTTCTTGTTCCCTCTTTCTTAAACCATCTTCACCTTCTTGATCGCTCATTTACTTTCTACCACAACTGTCAATCTTTCTCAGAACACTTCATTAGTTTCATCTTCTACCTAATTTATGTGTGTGTATGTATATACAGATTCCAAAAAGATGTATGTGGACTTCCAACATTTTTTTTTGGAGTTCCAAGACTTTAAATTCCAGATTTTTCTTTACTTGACAGACGCCAGACGCCTTTTCTTTGTTCCAATTAACATATCCAATTGTCTGATTCAAAAACTTGTGTATTTTCCCAACTCAAATTTAATATCTGCCTCCAAAATTGACTTCCTCTATTCAAGCTTAAGCAACATTTATTATGTAGTATCTTAAATATGCAAAATAACATATGTAGTCTTTGAAACATACTAACAAAATAAATACCTATTAGCCAACAACCTAACAAAATTACTAGAATATTACCAATAGCACTGAATCTCTACTTGTGTACTTCTCCTTAGCCTTATCTCCTCTTGGCTATTTTGATTTTGTTTTATTAATCGTTCTCCTGTCTTCTTATAGTATTTGAATATATATGTGTCTCTAAGCAATGTACATATTGTGATTTATGAAAATATCACAATATGTACATATATACATGAGTTAACTTTTTCATTAAAAATCTCATTTTTAAGATTTATTTATGTTGTTCTTATAATACTGGTTTATTTTTTTACTTGTACATACTATCACACTATGCGAATATAACACAACTTATTTATACATTCTCTTGCCAACGGACACAGGGTCATTTCCAACATTTTGCTATTGAAAGCGATGCTGTAAGATGTCCCAGGCCCATCCTTGGTCACGTTTCATGCTTGGTCATTCAATGCACCTCCTGAGAATGTGCCAAGTTCCTCTCCAGAACCCAATCCTGTGCAAGTATTTCTAGTTTCTATAGAACATATGCCTAAAAGTATAATGGAGTTGCAGGGAATATACAT
The DNA here is from genome assembly GCF_010015895.1 of Lontra canadensis. NCBI lineage: Eukaryota > Metazoa > Chordata > Mammalia > Carnivora > Mustelidae > Lontra > Lontra canadensis. The sequence goes on from NW_022631042.1 coordinate 1,040,973, forward strand.
ATTCTACCTTATAACACTAAATTATTATTCAAATGACTTGTTCTGGCTTACAACTCAGTCAACAGTTTATGTAAATTCTCACTGTTCTACATGCTTGCAAACACTTGGTATAATCAAACATCTCTATTTTTGCCAATTAGAGCATGTAACAATACATCTTACTGATGGCTTCGTTTTTATTTATGAAGAGTTTAATTGAGCAAATTTTATTCCTCTGTTAAGAAATGCCTGTTCACTACACCAGTTAGAATGGCCAAAATTAACAAGACCGTAAACAACAAGCATTGGAGGGGTGTGGATAAAGGGAAACACTCTTACACTATTGGTGGGAATGCAAGTTAGTGCAGCCACATTGGAAAACAGTGTGGCGATTCCTTAAGAAATTAAAAATAGAGCTACCTATGACCCTGCAATTGCACTAATGGGTATTTACTCCAAAGATACAGATGCAGTGAAAGGAAGGGCCACATGTACCCCGATGTTCATAGCAGCAATGGCCACAGTCACCAAACTGCAGAAAGAAACAAGATGCCCTTCAACGGACAAACGGATAAAGAAGTTATGGTCCATATAAACAATGGAGTATTATGCTTCCTTTAGATAGGATGAATACCCAATTTTCATATCAACATGGACGGGACTGGAAGAGATTATGCTGAGTGAAATAAGTCAAGCAGAGAGAGCCAATTATCATATGCTCCACACTTACTTGTGGAGCATAAGAAATAACATGGAGGACATTGGGTGATGGAGAGGAGAAGTGAGTTGGGGGAAATTGGAGGGGAAGATGAGCCATGAGAGACTGTGGACTCTGAGAAACAAACCAAGGGTTTTGGAGGGGAGGGGGTGGGGGATGGGTGAGCCTGGTGATGGGTATTAAGGAGGGCATGTACTGCATGGAGCGCTGGGTGTGGTACATAAAAAATGAATGCTGGAACACTGAAAAGAAATAAAATAAAATAAAATAAATGCCCATTCACATTTTTTTCTGTTATTTATTTTATGCTGTGTGTCTTAATTTTTAAGCAAGTGATCCCAATGGGTATTTCATATATTCTGGATACTGATTAGCTTTTAATTTATATTTTTAAGCTATTTGCTGCTGATATAGGACAAAAATTCTCTGGGGCCATATTAGTAAATGTTCTAATAATTTTTACAGATTCTTTTGGATGTTTTTTAATTGATTTACTAATTTTTTCCATTTTTCTCATTAGAATGTAAGCTCACAGACTCTGACACCATGTTTATGCTGTTCAATGTAGTATCTTCAGTTAATGTCAGAGTTCTCGAAGCAGTCAATAAGTATGTGCTGATTGACTGGAATGAGTCTTACCATCTGTAGAAAACTAAGGGAAAATTAGCAATCATTGGCTTTTTCAGTCATCAAGTAAAAATGTTTTTGTGCATAGAGTACAAACCAGGTGCTTCAGAAAAATAAGAGATATACAAGATGTGGCTTCTACCCTCCAGACATTTTTATAGCCACAGTCTCCTTTTTTTTTCACAATTGGAACCATAATCCCTTTATTTAGTCTACTTTGAGCAATAGACTATTCTCTTTAGGTATTGTTTTTTAATACATACAGCTGTTTTTAAAACATTTTCAACATTTGTTTCGCTGTGTGGTATTTACCATGTAAAACAACTTTAATATAGCTTGTATCTCCAGGAAATTATTTGAAACACCTGTATTTAACTTTACTGAGCATTAGAAAAATTTGCCACATGTTCAGATTTCATAAACCACATTCGCTAAATATCTTAAAAAACACTAGTTGTACAAAAACAAAAAAATATCACTTTTATTTATAATAACTAAGGTGTGGAAAGTATATCAGCACCATCTGAGTAGAAAATGAATTTTGTTCTTTTAAACACAGGAGGCACCCTCTTCTACTTGAATTTTTTTAAAACTCAATAAATTATTATATATAATATATTCCCAGGGAGAGCTGGGAATAATGCCAAACACTATGAGGCAGAAAGTTAAAGGACTTAGAGCAGATGGAGGGTTTTTCTTTATAGGACTCTGAATATCGCCTGGGCAAGGTAGACCAAAGCTCAGCAAATGTCGCTCAAAGAACAAAAATAACATACCAGGCATTCTACCCACCAGAATTATCTACTCTCTAGAACTCCTCCTGTACATCACAACTCATAATGATTTCTACCAAACTGAGTGATAGAGATGTATTTTAAGAATATTGTAAGACGATAGACATTACAAGTGAATTTCTTTTATCATTATCTAAGCATAGGACTTATGGTAATTGTAGTAATCACAAGGCTGCATTTAGCCAGAAACACTCCATCATCTTGCAACGTAAGTTTACCATACCATACAATTTAAGTCAGTATTGATATTTATATTTCAGTATTTTTTCATGCAGATGTCCACTACTCACATGTGGAGTTTTGATAAAACTGTTATATATTAAAAATAAGACAAATTTATTTCATTGAACACAGTTTTGATTTGCTATAAAAGTATTATTTAAAGAGGGAATAAAAAAAGAGGGTAACAGATGTTTAAAATAGGTTGTTTTTGATGAGTCTAGCATTTGTCAAATCTTTAAATGATTAACATCTTTATAATTTTTAAGAGATAATGGCAAACACAGTCATTTGGGCAAAGACACAATAGGAGTGCTGATGAAATGAAAGATGTTAAATTTATATATAATATTAATTACACGCATACTATATATCGCATGCATATGCCTATATATACATTTGCATGTGTGTATACAATTTCATATATATGTGTGCATATTTGTGTATGTGTTTCTTTCCCTTCATTTTTAAAAAATTCTTTGCATTATTGGGGCACCGAGGTGGCTCAGTCATTTGGCTATCTGACTCTCAGTTTTGGCTCTGGTCATGGTCTCAGGGTTTTGGGGTCAAGCCCCATGTGGAGCTCTGTGCTCAGTGGGGAGTCTGCATCTCTCCCTCTCCACCCACCCCCATTCCTGCTCTCTCTCTCTAAAATAAATAAATAAATCTTTCTTAAAAAATTATTTTCATTTTTTCTTTGTCTCTAACTGAATTGTTTGTTTCTAACTCCTTCCCCAAACCTGCTTCCTGTCCCTCATTTTCTTGCCCTCTTTCCTTTCTTTGCCTCTGCAAAACAGAGACTGGACAATTCTGAAATAAAGAAGTACAAAGATTATAACTCCTACAATCCCATATTCTGCCAGGTTATAGCCACCATTATTCTTCCCTAAATTAGCACTTTCAGGGTTGTCGGTGTTAAACAACCCCACCCACACATCTCCCCCAGGTGTTAGAGCTGACAGTCAGTAGACCTAGGGCTTGAATCGAAGCCTTCTGGATCAAAACTCCTTGATCTTTACCTCTGCATTTTGACTGACATAAAAAGAACCAAGATATATATTTTTTTGTGATATTCTATGACTGATAGCTTTTGGAAATCAGTTGAATGTGGAAGAGAAAGAAATGGGAGTAGGTAAAGGAAATGCCAAGAAGAGTCAGGGAAAGGAACCAAAGCAGTCAAAGGAAATTTTAACACATCATTATAGTACTGACACACTGGTCAGGAAAGAGAAACCACAATTTATATTTGAAAACTGATGGAATTTAATATACGCAATTAGTTACACTGATCTTCCAGGCTGGGAGAGTTTGAGGAAAGACTAAGACTATAATTACAGGAAGCAGCTACAACCCTAGAGCTCAGGGAACAAAGGGAAGAAGTTGCTATTATCAGAATCTAGAAACTCAGAGGATTTAGGGCTCAGATCCCTGAGGAGTGCGGACACAGGACACAGGACACAGGACACAGAAGAGCTGGTTCTGTGTATGCAAAGAGAAGCTGGAGGCTGGAACCAAGTGCTGCTATGAGATGCTGACAGGAATAGCAAACAAATGGCAACAAATTACATTCTCCCTTCCTCGTGCTTGCCAATATCATTGTATCACTACCCATGAGTACTGAAAGAAGCCCAACTGGTAAAGGAGAAAGGCCATTTGCAGATTCTTTACAGATTCTGATCTAGTAGATTTCTGAGCTAGAAAATGTAAATAACCAGCACAATTATATCGAGACCATAGATACGGTGAGTAGCTTATAGGTGTTAGTGTTGATGTGCTAAATAATAAATTCAGGATTGAAATAGTTCATTTTGGGAGTGCCTGAGTGACTCATTTGGTTAAGCATCTGACTCTTGGTTTCCACTCAGGTCATGATCTCAGGTCCTGACGTGGAGCTTCCCGTTGGACTCTGTGCTCAGTGGGGAGCCTGCTTGAAGATTTTCTCCCTCTGCGCCTCGCCCAACTCATGCTCTCTCTCTAAAATAAATAAACAAGTAACTGAATATTTTAAAAAAGAAAGTTAAATTGGAGATGTTTGTGAGACATAAAGAGCGAACCCACGTATTTGGATCTTCTTGTATATCTGTAGCATGGGGAATACGTTATTACTGAAGACAAAGATATCATTCATTCATTCATTCATTCCTTTGCTCAATATCCCATTGATAAATACGTAATAGTCGAACTGTGGACTGATTCATAGCATGAAGATAAATAAATACTGAGGAAAGAAAAGAGTGAAGGATATAAATCCCAGGATATCTATTTGTAAAAAGGCTCAGGATATTTATCAGTCATGAGATGTTTGTCTTTCACTACTTAGCCTCTTTGTACCTCAGTTTTCCTTTTTGTAGGATAAAGAAAATAATATTCGCTTCATAGGGCAGCTGTGAGGATTAAGAGAATCAATGACAAATGCTTAGAAACCTGCCAAGGATATTGTAAGCATCCAAACATTATTAGTTTTTACAATAATTACAGAAAAGCTTAAAAAAATAAAAGTCAGTGAAGAAATTATCACTATTATTGTTAAAGAAACAATTGGAATTATGATATATGTATTGAATCTCTACAACACAGATCTTTTTTCTCTACTACTTTTTGTTCCTATGTATTGCTGCCCAGATTATGCATTCCACAACCCTACATAAGCTGTTCACATAATAGCATCGTGCAGTGAGACAGTCGAGGTAATTTTCCACTTAAGTAAAATATAAAGCTTGTTTTCTGCTTCAATGCATCTAAATGTTATTCAAAGCTACTAGAATTACAGCAGCTGCTTTCTGATTTATAGGTGAGAGAATTGATTGCAGAATAAATGACAGCAGAAGAATGAAGGAAATTGTATGCATGAGCTTTAAACTTAATTTGTAGAGTTTAAAATTGCGAAAGACATGATTTGGGTGTCATTTCAGCTTTTTCAAATGTGGTAAGTATCTTCTAGTTATGTGAACTTTTTTTTTTAAGATATATTTACTTATTTATTTGACACGGAGAGACACAGAGAAGGAACGCAAGCAAGGGGAACAGGGGTGGGGAAAGAGCAGATTCCCTGAAGAGCTGGGAGCCCAGTGCAGGGTTTGATCCCGAACCCTGGGATTATGACCTGAGCCGAAGCAGATGATTAATGACTGATCCACCCAGGCGCCCTGTTATGTGAACATTTACGAAGAAAAATGCATATGGAAAAATGAGACAGTTACAACCTAGCGAATGAACAGTACCCCAGGTGAATAATTAGCAGTTAGAAAATGCAAGGTGGGATTAGTGAGTTGATAGGGAGTTTCAAAACACCTGATAAGAATTGAGATGTTTTGTAATTCGGTCTATTTTAGACTCTGCATTTTTACAAAAGGAATAACTTGATGCATCTTCATAGTGAAATTCGTCTTCTCTCTTATCTGATTACCAGAACGGAGAGCTACAGTTGTATTACTTAACTCTCAAGTCTTTCAGAACTTCTCTACAGAGATATGTATAAAAAATCATTTAAAGAGAGATTGCAGAAATTCAGATATCTTGCACATTAGAGAACTCTGAATGCTTTTATTTATTAACTTGTTCATTTATGTAGTACAGTCCATTCGCAAATAACTTTTTTAGATCCCCTCTCAAACTCAGATGACATGAATTCCTTCTATCCCAGATATTTGGGAGTGGGGTGTATTTAAACTGTTCATATATGTCAACTTACCTAGCAATGTCTGAAAACATGATTTTTGAAGATGTTTATGTTTGAAAAATGTAAGCTACAACTATATCTGTGATGATTTTATCTTTATTCAAATGAAATATAAAAACTGGGTGAAAACACGTGAATAAAATTAATGGTTTAAGTTTTATCACTATTTGCCTCAAAAAAGAGAACTTTATAAACACCCGAGGAATAGAGTAAGGGATCAAAATGACAGACTATGCGATCTGCAAAAAGAAGAGAGCCAAGTCAAAGTGCAACTCCTTTCAAAAAAAAAAAAAATTCCGGGGGGGGGGGGGGGGGGTGAGCCCACAGATTTCACTTCTTTGAGGCCTCATAGTTGAAGAGATTCTTTTAACAAATGCTTTAAAGCTTGAGCTGTTCTATCATAATTTAAAAGTCTTGAAATTCATATTATGCAGAGCCTAGAGATAAGATTAATTTGCCATCTACTATAAGGGGCAAATGGTTACCCGTGTTCTAGTTCACTTACAAGGTTTTATGTGTACACATTACCACCAAAATCCAGAAACAAATATTCAGTACTACTTGCCGTCCTTATTCTGTCTTTATTTAATATAAACAAAATCAACTTTGCTACATTTACTAGCAATTGGGATATTTTTTTTTAACCAAAAAAGCTATGACATATGTTTCTGAGAATTTGTTTTATAAATTAACATAAACACCCATACTTTTGGGTAGGCATAGCTATCCCATAATTTTATATACAGGTTAAGGGATGATTTTGGAGAAAAAAATTATAAAAATGACCAATAAGGTTAGTTTGGGGAATGTCTTTAATGTGTTAACAGTAGTCTTTTTTTAGCAATAGTCTGAAAGAATATAATTATAATTTGAAACATTAGCTATTTTTTTCTATTTACTCACTTTAGATGCTCAGAAATTGACTATCTTTTAGTAAAAGCCAAATATGCAGAATAATAAATGCAGAACAAACTGGATATGAGTGAGTGGATGAGAGACAAGTGTATTTTGAAATGATTTTTCTGCAAAAGTAATATGAAAATGGCACTAATGTATGTTCTAGTTCCATAACTATTTTTATAAACATAAATATCAACGTATAACATAGTTTTTCTTGCAATTAAGGAAACCCGTGCTTTGTTTTTCACTGTATTTTCATAGATAAAGGAGCATTAATAATATTTCATCAACACTAGCTCTTAATGTCCTTTGAGAAGAGAGTCTGTAAATGCCGGAAGGAAAGTTAAATAAAATTACTCAAAATTGATATTGTAAGGGAAAAAAGTCAGTTGGCTTTGATTCAGCTTGATTCACATGATGAGATTAAACAATAACACATTTGAAGGTATAAGTGAAACTTGGTGAAATTCTTATTACAGAATGTCAACTTGATTGGTATAATCGTTATCTATGTATAAATACAGAGTTTCTGAGAGCTACAGGGCTTGGCTTCAGGATCTAAGAATCCAAATTAAAGAGCCTAGACTGCCTGGAGCCACAGGTTTAAATCCTGTCAACCAACCCCTTCCTCTTTTTGAAGCAGATAAACCAGGTTCCTCAAAGCCAGCTCAGCGTCTGGGGTGGGGTGGAGATCTCTCAGTGACACTTTCAAACCCTGGCCTGATTATACGTTGGGGACAGGAAAGATTATTTTGTCTGTCTTTTACAGTAGTACAACTTCATATTTGCCACATTTCTGGGAGCTAGACCAAAACACAAGGTAGGCCAACAGCCACCAGATCCCAATAGGATATGTGGAATTTTAAAATGTTTTTATGTCTTTTATTGCCTCGGATGTATTTTCTAAAGGCATTAAGGATAGAAGAAATCATTTTGTACAAACCCCAGGAAGATGACTTCTGATGATCAGATATTTATAAGCTACTTTGATCATCCAGTTAAGGGTTGAAAAGGAAAAACAAAGCATGAAGCAGAAACCCACAATGGTACTCCTGGGTCAGAAGGCAGATGCAACTCAAGGAAAAACAAAGGCAATGGAACCCAGGGGACCCTTCAGCGCTCCGTCATTTCTTCAGCAGCAAACAGAGCCAGGGACACGCACCTCAGTCAAGGCAGTCTTTAGGTATGCAGTGGTCCACATATTGTAAGAATTTAACCAGTGGATCTTGATTTATTTTTTTTTAAAGTTTTGAAAATCAGAAGGTGAAAACACAAATATCACAAAGTCTGTCTTTTTCCCTAGAAAGGTAAGAATACCATTAGAGTGAAAAGGCATGTGGTTTATTTCAAGAAGGTAAGTGAAGTGATTCAGAGCCTTTATTTAAAAAGGAATTTCGATTGTGGGGAAAATGAATAATGAATAAAGAGAACAAGACCAAACAATACACTTCTCAGATGATGTTGATGAAAAGAAATGAAAAATTCCTTGAAGAATCCAACCAATAAAAAAAGCAAAGCAGAGAGATGAATGTGTCCTTTTTTGTCAAAATAGAGCATTAAATCTGGATCAAAATCTTTTTCTATATATACTTTTATTATTTACGTTAGCCAAAAAATTAGCAGTATTAAAATTAAGTAAAAGAGATGCTGACAAATACCAAAGGATTTAGAAGCTTTTCCATTGTCTTTTGATGTATTGAGTTGTATTGAAAACATGGGAATTACAGACCACGCAGAAGCTATTCCACCTGCTTTGAAATAACTTACAGACCAATTAAGCAACACTGCATTGAACAAGTTCCATGGAAAATACATTTTTGTGGACAATGTATCATGTTTAATTCATAGTCATGAACAATAGCTTCACACCATTCTTAAACTGCGGTCATTACAGGGTTCTTTGGCTAAGCACAAGCTGCCTCTGGAAAATACAAAAACTGTCTCTGAACCATCCTCAGCTATACCTGAGAACAGAACACAAGAACAAGGATACCTTTCAGGAGATTATCTACAAAGGAGGAGCAAATAAATCCTTTCTTGAAGCCTCGCATACCCATCTAATGCCAAAATATTTTTGAAAGAACATGTTTATTTCAGAAATCAATAACTAGGATAGACAATTACTCTTTTTTTCTCCAGAAAGAGGTTCAAAACACATAGCAACAACAGCTGCTCTCTCTCTTGAATGCAGAAAAGTAGCCAGGAATTCAGGCTATAATTATGTATAATGGACATCAATTTGCCCGTCTAGATTTTTCAGTTTACAATATCCCAGGAATTTGCAGGTGTCACAACTTTGCCACAAACAGCCCCTGAAAGCGGTATTAACTGTCAAGTCTACTGACTTATTATACAGAAAAGTTTGAATAGGCCTCTGAGGTATATCACTTAACAGATGACTTGTGTTCACAAAAAGGCAGCCACCAGATCCCTTGGACAATCATGAATGTCACAGCAACCATGACAGAAATTTCACCAAACAATATATTCCAACAACAGTGCTCAAAAAAATTCTAGTCTATAACAAAGATAATGAGAGGTCATCTGCTTTATCCTTGCTGCTCTAAAAAAACAATTTAGTTGAGAAAGCTGTCTGGGATTTACTCCTTTATACAACTTACCTCCTGTGTTAACGTGCATGGACTTCAAGGCCAAGGGGTTAGTTTTTACACTGTGGAGACTATAATTATGAACCAAAAATTAAAATACATAGTCCGGGTATAGGGACACACTATTTTAATTTGGTATGTCTTAGAAAACTTGGGATGCATGGTGTCTGGTCTTATACATTTTAAAATTACTCACAAATCCTAGCACCATTATCTTTGATCACAGATGTTATTCAAAAAGCATTACTGAATGAGTAATTCATTTACAAATTTAAATATATTTAAATTAAATATAAAAAATTAAATATATTTAAAAAGCATAGTGAATGAGTGCTTGAATTATTAAAGCTATAATTAATTTAATTTTAATTAATTTAATAGGAGTTAAAGCTTTCTTCCAGGTTCAGGGCTGTATCTTGTGTATGAAATGCAGCAGTTTTTTTTCTGGACATCTGAATGTTAAATTAGTGTTGGTAGCATGAAACAGGTTAGTCAGCATTTTTATGTCATCCTGTCAAAATAAATGAAACTATGAAGATGAAGATATAAATCTCTTTTAACTAAAATTTCAACAGCTGCACGTATATAAAATATTTAAATCACACAATCTCCTTGAAATGTCATTATAAATAGCAAAAAGATCCATATTTCAACAAAAAAGATATAATTTGTTTATTTTGCTACAAATATAGCTTGAATTAAAATCTATCAAGGTGGTTGAGCAAAGAGTGACACAGACTTTTCTAATTTTTGGTTAACTACGAACGAAACGACAAAACTACAGCTACATCTAATGATTGGAAAAATGTAATTTATAGATATCATTTTTGGTGAAACAAATTACAGCTACATCTAATATCTAAATATTTATATAAGATTGGAAAAAAAGTAATTCACAGATATCATTTCCTCTACTCAAAAGTAAGCATCATTTGTTTAGCAGTTTCTCCTTTAACATTTCTGTTTTATTGATAATTATTTTCATTGAGTATTAGTTATACAATAGATTTTAAATATCAATAAACTTGGTTATGGCACATAATGCCCAAATAACTAATTAACTGAGTCACTTTCATTAATTAGTCAATCAATTTTAGTAGTGAAAAATAATTGGGTATGTCAATTAACTAGTCAGTGTAGCTGGAACATTCCAAGTGCCGTACAACAAGGGTGTGTAAATTTTACTGCATTCATAGAGTCACCTCAATTATAAGTAGCTATTTTAGTGGGTTTCTATTACAATAGTTCTTTTCTTTTGACATGAGAAGAGTTCTGTGTTCTGCTTTGGTTTTCATTAAATTGACCATTTATTTTTAAAAGCATTTGCTTTACTGTGTATTTTACGTTTTGAATCTCAAAATAACTTACTGGCATAAAATTTGTAAACTCATGCCCATTAGTTGCTAATATTCCATGATAGAAAATAAAATTAGCAAGTTTGGGAAAACAGTTGTGTGCCCATCTGTATTTGCATGTATATATGTATATGAGTTCTATGGGGTAAAAAAAATGACCTCTTTGTAGGGCATCAGTTTTCATTTAATAAAAAGAGTTGGTAGGTTTTAATTGTTGTTATTTAGCATCTAACTAATAAATAACTCCTTATTCACCATAATGATGAGGTAGTTAAACTTTTTCCTCTAGGAGATAAATGTGCTATGATTTGAAAGCCATTTGTAGAAATACAAACCTCAGAAAAATGCTCCCTTTGTTTTTAGCATTCAGGACAGTTTCTCCCTAGTTTTACTTTTGAATGTTTACTTGTACTCTAAATCATTGTTCTGAATGACTTTCCATTGTGCTTATTATTAAGTGATTGTTTTTCAGCCTCAAACCCTTCCTTTTGCATTTTGCTCTGTGAAAGAAAGCCTGGGATTTGAGAACCACATTTCTTAATTAGCTGCTGGCTCCCCATTAGGTTTACTAGACGAAGAGGGCAGTGTGGTAGACAGAAGAGAATTACTCCTCCTCTTTGCTTCCTAATCCTCCCTTTGGGCACTGCTCCAGTCCAGCCATGGTTCCGCTCCCCTGCAGCAGAAGCTGGTTTCATTTGTAGCTGCTCTTCGCTGCTCCCAGAATGCACCATATCATGTCCCCTCCGAAATACCCATCTCACATGGAAAGATGCTCATGGTCACTTACCATCAGGGAAATGCAAATCAATTTTACAATGAGATATCACCTCACAGCTGTCAGAATGGCTAAAGTCAACAGCACAAGAAACACCAGGTGTTGGCGAGGATGTAGAGAACAACGAAACCGCGTACACTGTTGATGGAAATGTGAACTGGGGTAGCCACTGTGGAAAATAGTATGGAGGTTCTTCAAACTGCTAGAAAGAGAAGTGCACTATGATCCAGCATTCGACCACTGGATATTTACGCAAAGTATACAAAAATACTAATTCAAAGGAATATATGCATGCTGATGTTTATAGCAACATTCTCTACAATAGCCAAGATATGGAACCAGTCCAGGTATCCATTGATAGATGAATAGATCAAGAAGATGTGAGAGAGACAGATATCTATATTTATGCACACATACATAATGGATAGTGTTCAACCATAAAGAAATGAAATCTTGCCATTTACAAGGATATGGATAGAAGTAGAAAGTATAATGCTAAGGGAAACAAGTCAGTCAGAAAGGACAAATACAATAAGATTTCATTCATCTGTGGAATTTAAGAAACAAAACAAATGAGCAAAGGGGGAAAAGAGAGCAAGAAATAATCCAAGAAACAGACTCTTTAACTACAGAGAACAGGCTGATGTTTACCAGAGTGGAGATGGGTGAAACAGGTGATGGGGATTAAGGGGAACACTTGTGATGAGCATTGGGGTGTTGCATGGAAGTGTCAAATAACTAAATTGTACACCTGACACAAGTATTACACTGTATGTTCACTAACTGGAATTAAAATAAAAACTTAAAAAGAATAATAGTAAAAACTTAAAAAAATACACATCTCTGTGGGCTGACATTCTTTCTATAGAGTCTAAGCCTCAGATGGGCAGGGGCCCTCCTCTTACTGCCTGCATACCAGCCCAGGTGAACAGTGTCCTCTCTTCAAAGATCTGGGGCCCATCCCTGAGTGCGGGATCCTTTTTTTTCAAATTCCTGGCTGAAATCTAGTCCTAAGCCCTTCCCTGTGTCTCCCGGCCCCAGCAGCGGCAAGTGCTTCCTTTGGTTCCTATCCCTATGATAATTCAGTGTTCTGCATTTGCCTTTCCAGTTCTCCAAGACTCGCAAACAATTTCTTAAATTACTTATTTTTTCTCCATTAAAATGACTGATATTTCTTTTCTAGGCCAGACCCTGACTGACTCTTACTAGTCAGGACCTATCATCATTTAGTTATAATTCTCAGTTGTAAGGCAATGTAAAGAGTAAAATCTAAAATAGACTGTACTTCAAACAGATTTAAACTCAATAACTTAATTTAAATTTTATATCCATGTTTATTTCATTTTGGCTTTGGCTACATTATATCTGATTTTGAATCAAATAATTGTGGAAATGTAGAGCTGGAATAGATTTTAAAGATCATCTGGCCCAGTACTAATATGGAAAAGCACCTGAAGTTAAAATGTTCTTTGGGGATTTTCATACCCATAACAAAAGACCATAAAACACTGACATATTTAATTCTCTCATATGAACTGGAAACACTTACCAGCAGAAATATGACTATATTATAATCATGAAAAATAAATTATACCCTGAACTACAAAAACAATAAGATGGTGGTATAGTATGATTTACCATTTCTAAATATTTCCATTAGTATTACTTAAATACTGATTTGTATGTGATAATAGTTTGCTAATCTTTATTAGCTGGTAAGTTGTAGCAGAAGTCTAAGAACCACTGTTGAGGGAAAAATATTAAAATTAAGAAAACTATGTGCAAGATTTGACTGTTGTGATGGAATAACCCAATCTAGTCTCTGAAACTGAAGAGTGTTTCAGATTTAGTCTACACCCTCAGTTGATAAATGACCTTTTTTCAAATGATATATATTCACGAGATTATAAAGTCAAAATCCACTGATAAAACAAGGCTACTTTTTATTATGCTGCAAATATTTATTATTAATATGCAATGTGATTATATTATTTATTTTTTCTGATTTTAGATTAATTATAAAAATAAATTACCAATTTAGAACTAAGTCTGGATAAAAATTGGTCAGTATGCAGAAAATAGAGCTTTCAATTCATAAATGATTTTTTTAAATGTACCTGAATTAAAAGATAAGTTGGTTTACTTGCAGAATTCTTTTCCAAACACTATCAAAAGCCATGATAAAGAAATGAGAATTTGTTTATAACAGTTCATAAAATCTCAGCACATAACTGCCATAGAAATAGTTCTAATTTTGGAAAGACCATATTTAAGAGTTTACCCTTCATTGACTTACAAATAAAATTCAAATTTGCCATCCTAAATTTTGACAAGGGATCAATAAAATTCCATGTACATTATCTCATTTATCCCCTGGGCCAATCAAGGAAGAGCAAGAAGTCACCTTTTCTTCTCATTACATGTAAGGATCAGAGAGGCCAGCTACCTCGGGTCCTATAACAAGAGAGTCAAGACACTAGTTTGGACTTAAATCAGTCTCGCAGTTAAATTCTCCCTCTTCTTTATCCTGTGGCTTTATCCTTCAAGACACTTCTAACATAGCATTCAAGACACTTCTAACATAGCATAATCTAAATCATACACACACACACACACACACACACACGTATGTGTATATATATATGTACATATTTATGATAAACATCATGTATTTATCATATTGCCTTCTTTAAAAACAAAAGTGTTATTTTTCTCTCAGGATCTCTTGTTCCTAGAAAACAGTATTGAAACAGAGAAATATGTTAAGAATGTTACCATGATATATGAAACAAAATACCTTCTGAATGCTATACTCCTTTTAAATAAGTTTTGCCCATTAAAACTTTGTTCATGAGGCATGACAAGCTATTATCTGAATGTGTCATCATGACCAATATAGCCTAAAGTAAATTTTCTATTTTCCCCTTTGGTTCTGATAGAAGCAATATTGAACACAGGAAGAAAGAAAGAAGAACCTGTCAGTTGTAAGACTTCTATCTCCCTCAAATTTGACAGTTGATGTTTTCAAGGCTTGATTCACATTCTTCATAATCAGATATGCAAGATTGATGATTACCCTAAAGATGCATGACTCTCAAGAGATTAACCTAAAAAAATTAGCACTTTAGACTTTTTATTTATAAGTATAAAATAAAAATTAACTTAAAGGAGTATCAGGCTTCAGTTACCAGGAAGAAGAGAAACTTAAGAATTGCTAGCGGCTCTGTGCTTGCAAGGCAGTGACTGGCAGGCAATGGCAGAATGGGCTTTCCTTCTCTCTCCTAATTTGCTGACAGTTGGATCCCTGCTTCTCCAAGGAGGTGGAATTCAGACACAGTATTTTCTGATCTGGGAACTGATGAACAGGGAAATCAGGTATCTGCCCTGTCCAACCCTGAAACCATGGGTTTATCCTCTCACTGAAGACCTCCATCTTCAATAAGCCAACTTCTATCTCTGTCTCCATCAAGTTCAGATCACAAGTGTTAAATGTTAACCAACACAAACGAACAAAGATAAAAAGACACACCAAAAACAGACTCTAGAAAAAACTGGTATTTTCCAGAGAGGAGGTGGGCGGGGGGATGGGAGAAAGAGATGAAAGGGATTAAGGGATACAAACTTCCAGTTACAAAATAAATAACTCAGAGAGATGAAAAGTAAAAAGAAACAAATAAATAAATTTTTAAAAGGGAAAATATGCTAACACTTTTTGTTAGTGTTACCTACACTATTTGTTAGTTTGTTACTTAAAATACATTTTTTTAAAAAGACTACTTATTTATTTGACAAACAGAGATCACAAGTGGGCAGAGCAGTAGGCAGAGAGAGAGGGGAAGCAGGCTCCCTGCTGAGCAGAGCCCAATGTGGGGCTCCATGTGGAGCTCTGGCGCTCGGCGCTCAATGCCAGGACCCTGATATCATGACCCAGCCGAAGGCAGAGGCTTTAAGCCACTGAGCCACCCAGGTGCCCCTTAAAACACATTTTTGACAACTCTTTATTACCCAGTGTATCAAACCATATTTTTATAACTCCATCTTAATTTTTTTAATCATTTGTTGCATCAGTAAAAGACAGCCTTTTCCTAAAAAAAGCAATAATCTGCTTTTATCAATATCAATATTTTTCCTTTGCTTTTATAAATGTCACCAACACACTTTGAAATGTTTTTAAAAAGCACATTGGATCACTAAGTCAAGTTGATACTAGATATGAGTGTGTTGTCTAGGTATTAGTACAGCACACTATCATCTTTAAAAAAAAAAGCCAGCTAGATTAAGGTGTCCAATATAATAGCTGAACTCTATATTTTGAATAACCTCAGCAGAGAATGAATTCTGAAAGTATATAAATAAGATATAACTTCTGTGAACAGAAATTATACATTTTTAGTGACATCTCTCTGCTTTCATCAGTCCCACACATAGTGACCTATAAACAGTATTTCCCTACCAATATTAATAATGGAATTCAAACATATCAAAATGGAAAAAGCATATTGGCATGTTGTGGCCTGAAGGAACCAACTAATCTTATCTAAAAGAAGGTGAAGGAAGAGGGAATATTTTCCAGGTACGTTGAGTGTGTGGCAGGTGTGTCAGAGCCTGTGTTTGTGGGTGTGAAAGACACAAAGATTGAGAGGAGAAGGAGATGAAAAATGTAAAAGCCCGTGACAAAATAATACATACTTCAAAAAAAATTTAAAGTTTTGTGATCCCCATGCAAAATATGAAGTCCTGCTGAATTAATTATAAAATTATGGATTTTTAATTTCCTTTCCTAGGCTTTCCCACGGGAAGCAACAGTGTGCAAGGGAAACTGTATCAGTCCTCACTCGGTAACTCTGCCATCAATTCCTGGTCATCTCTGGTTGCTTTCCAACCCGGATGGAGATACTGCTGAAGTGCCTGACAAGGAGTCTTGGTACACTTGTCACGTGGGATGATACCCCACCATGCAGCATGAGGAACGTTGCAGGCGATAGACATGCTAAATTAAATCAAGATGTTTGTTTCCAGCAAGCACAAGTGCCCCTTGACAGGTTTCCAGATTCAGGTGCTTATAAAAACAAGTATGAGGGGCAACACTAATTTTAAATCCTACCGAGCTACATACAGCAATTGCAGATTATGGAAATACTTCAAACTTTATAGGATTACAAAATGGAAAATGATCAGGGTTCTGGGCGTGGGTCCTTTAGAAGGATTTTCCAAATAGTTCTGCGTTGGAAAATAGGATCCATGTGCTCTTATTTACCTGAACATGTTCCAAACAAAATTTAAGTGTTTACATAAAAAAAATTCAAAATACAGTGATTTAATGTCTAGCAGACACAAAGACCATCTGTAGTATGACTATCTCATATTTAATTTACACGAAATCGTTAAAAATAACCTAGTAAAGTGGATTATTTTCACCACTTCATCATGTACCAATATATGAGAATATTTTGATTTTTATTAAAAGACCTAGGACATGTCACCGTTCAGAATCAAAAGTTTAATTCTGAAAACGGAAAACAAGACAAAAAGGTCTTGTTTTGTTGATTTAATTGAAAAGGGATGGAGATGTAAAGGAAACTTGCAAATTCAAAAGGAGAAGGAAGCCGTTCCCAAATCTTGGCCCTGCACTAAATCAATCTAGTCCTGGTGCAACATGGTGAATAAGACAAAATTTTTTTCTTTGTAGAGTTTACATTTTAATTGGAAGGAAGGAAGAAAGACTATACGTGTAATAAATAAGTAAAGAGACGTAAGTACAGAAATACAGCAGGTGCTGAGGTGAAGCATAATGAAGTGACAGGGCTGAGAACTATGCCCGAAAGAGTGACCAGCGAAAGCCCCTCTGAGGGTACACTTCTCTAGGGAGAAGAATGTTGAGAAGTCACCAGGCCTGAAACTGAGGAATCTCACCAGCGCGATGGCTGAGGGTGAAAATTGCAAATAACTATTTCACTACTATGCTGCATCAGGAGCCATCCTTTGCTAGGATGATGGTATTGGTGTACCATGGAAGTTCTTTATTCTTAGCATAAGAATTTCTCCATGAAATGTGGAGGTGTGAAATGTCATAAAGGTGTGAAAGTCATACAGCAATTCATTTTCAAGTGGTTCAGCTTAAAAAATGCATAAACATAGGAAAAGAATATGGAAGAAAAAATACACCAGGTGAAATGTTAAAATTGATTATCCTAGGGGTATCCTGGTGGCTCCGATGGTTAAGCCTCTGCCTTTGGCTCAGGTCATGATCTCCAGGTCCTGGGATCGAGCCCCCGCATTGGGCTCCCTGCTTAGCGGGGAGGGGAGTCTGCTTCTCCCTCTGCTTTCCCCCAACCTCCCGCTTGTGCTCTCTCCTCTCAAATGAATAAATAAAATATTTTAAAAAATTGATGATTTTAGGTGAAAGATAATGTTAATAATAATTAACATTATACGATTTTATTAACTTTCCCATCAATTTGAAATTTTCTGAAAGAAGAAATTGGGGGAAAAGAAACTTACTGAAAAAACAGGAATTAAATTCATCCACAAACTAATTGGCAATGATTATATCAAATTAAGATGTTTTAGAGTAAGTTTTCTTTTATGAAACTCTCTATGCTAGACTTCCGTTTTAGAACAAATGGGATACAGTCCCATGCCCAACAAAATAACATTTCACCATGTCCAGATAACAGTGTAGCAAATGCTTGAAATAAAGAAGACAGCCAGAATTATGAGTCTGCATGATATCTGAAGCTGAGTCTGTTCTGATCCTATCTATGCTTTAGTTTTTCTTTGGCTACTTTGGCTCTGTGTCTGGCCTATTCCACAATTCCACCCACTCCTCTCTCATCCTCTGTCTGTCCAGTCTCCCTAGTGCTTCAGTTACTATCCTGGTCTATAGGATGAATTACCTACTTCTCATTCCTTATCATACATAGCTTTGTTTCTTTTCTCCCAGTTTGACCTTTATTCCCTCCTCCCCCACCATTCTTCCCCAGGCGTACATGAGCCTGAAAAATCTGGTTGTGCTTTGCCCAACTCATTTTTTGCAGAAACTTTCATATTACTCTCTACACTAACCATGCTATGGTTCACTATGAAGTTCCTCTAAATGTCAAGATGTTTCACATTTGCATGACTTTGTTGAAACTGCTACTTACATTTCAAATGCTCTATTCTACAAATTGTGCACCCTCTCTACTCAACACATTATTCAAAATTGATTTTGCAAGTGAAGATTTTTTTCCAGCAATCTCCCATCCTACTCAGAACTACCTACCTATATTATAGCTCCAAAATATTCAATAACACTTTGCTAGAAACTCTTGTTATTTACGTGGATCTATCTTTTTTGGAATAATACTTTTTTAAAGCAGGGATCTTGCCTAATTTATCATAAATGCAAAGCACAAAGCATTCTGTGTGTCACAGAGAGCCATTGAACAAATACTTGTTGAAATGATGAATGGATTCAATTGCAAGACTAAATTATCTAGTCATTGTCAATATAATTGCATTAAAGTAGATTTATGTTTACCCTGCAAAATACTTTAAATGTATTACATTTATTAAAATATATTTAATACCTTCTGTGTACAAGTCCAGGATTAATTGCTAAGTATAAAGAGAAAAAAATCCTTGTCATCAGTGAGATCAATGTCAAGAAGAAGATACAGACAAAAAGTTATGGGAGTAATAAATGCTTGATAAGCTCTATACAAGATGCCACAAGATCGCAGAAGAAGACACCTGTCCTATGCTGGAATTAGGAGAAGAATTTGAATACTAGCTCCCTTGATAAAAGGGTGTATGCTCTAAGACTTCTAATATGCAGAAATAACCTAACTAGAAGAGTATTAGTAAGCTGATTTCAGTAGGACATGACCTTATAAATTTTCCATTACAAGAATATCTCCCTGATAGCCAATTAGAAGCTAAATTTAAAAACAAAAAAAAAGGGGGGGGCGCCTGGGTGGCTCAGTGGGTTAAGCCTCTGCCTTCGGCTCGGGTCATGGTCTCAGCGTTCTGGGATCGAGCCCCGCGTCGGGCTTTCTGCTCAGCGGAGATCCTGCTTCCTCCTTTCTCTCTGCCTGCCTCTCTGCCTGATCTCTCTCTCTCTGTCAAATAAACAAATAAAATCTTTAAAAAAAAAAAAAAAAGACACCATCCGTGTTTTGACCAAGAATAGCAAAAACACTTTCGAAGATTTAAATTAAGGCAGTATCAGTAGCTATGGAGAATGAGAACTAATTTATGACAAACTTAGAAAATAGAATAAGATGATTTGTGCATGGCCGTTAAAGTGTAAGAAATGAAAATTGGAAAGATTCTTTAGTTTCTCTCATGTACTGTAAAGTGTCTGTTTATTCTATTCAAGGCAAAGGTGGGTTTGTGGGGAGGGAGACAGGCACTTGGTTTGATTGTGAACATGTTGAATTTTTAATGCTTGTGAACATTAAAAGGCCGTCTCCAAATCTCAAGACATGATTTATATATAAAATACACATTTATGGACCCTCAGTAAATGTGTTTGCTAACTCCGTCATTGTGGACGACTTCATCAAGGGAGACTACTTAAGTGATCAAAAAAAGGTCCCTGGAAAACTTCAACAGATAAGGAATAAATGTAAAAAAGTGATATTAAGACAGAGTGGCCACAGCTACAGACGTAATACATTCGTAAAGTGGGTCAATCTCTTAAGTCAAGGAAAAAAGATTTAAGGAGTTACGAACCATAGTTTCAAATGTCCTAGGGGAACCACTAACCCTAAAGCAAGCTTGCCAAAACACTATTTTGATAATACCTTTACCCATTTAAAAGTTACTTCCAATTATATACTCTTACTTAGGCAAACAGTAGGTTAAGTCAATAATGCAGTCTTTTTTTTTTAATTTATTTATTTGATAAAGATCACAAGTAGGCAGAGAGGCAGGCAGAGAGAGAGAGAAAGGGAAGCAGGCTCCCTGCTGAGCAGAAAGCCTGACGTGGGGCTCTATCCCAGGACCCTGGGATCATGACCTGAGCAGAAGGCAGAGGCTTTAACCCACTGAGCCAATAATGCAGTTTTTAAGGTATCTTATATTCAGAGTACTTTGGAAAAAGATCCATCAAACAGTTAGTGGTAGAGTTTTTTGGTTTATTTGACTTTGTTTTCCTGATTTGTAGAATTTTTTTTTAATTTAAGTTCAATTAGCCAACATACAGTACATCATTAGTTTCTGATGTAGTGCTCAAAATCAACCTTTTGAATTCCTTGAGTTTACTTGTTACGTGAACATCCAAATTACAAAGAGAAACATGAAAGTTGAGAAAAGTCTTTTATAAAAATATAGTAAAACAGGAAATATAGCAAACAAAGGTGTCCTTTTATAACTTGAGCACAAATTCAATATAAAAAATGTCTTGTGGCTATTTTTCTTAGAGAAGATAGAAGATGTTGGATAGTTCAGTTTTGCAAGCCAGGTGATCTGCATTCCAGATAGTATACTATTCTTTTTATTTTAACTGAGATCTAAGTAAACTACAATTAAAAGCATGGATCCTAATTGTTCAAAGAGTTTGATAAATGCATACATCAGTGAAACCACTTCCAACAAAATTTAGAACATTACCAAGCTCCTAGAACATCCTTTATCAAAATTATTATCAAAATCACTCAAATCATAGGTAAGTTTGTTTCTCTATCTGAATTCAGATAAATGAAACCACTCTATTGTTTTGTGTCTGGTTTCATTTGCTTACATAATATTCTTCTCTATTGTTGACTGGTCAGCAGCTCATTCTTTTTAAACTTCAGGGCATATGATATAGTACTAATATTATATTATGTTATATCATCTCATATAGTATGTTAATATATTATGGTTATCTTTAGATAATCTTTAAATAAAGATTTTAGATCTAATCTTTAGATAAAGAAACAACAATTTGTTTATCTTTGGTTGAAGAATATTTAAATTTCCAACTTTTGGCTATTATGAATAAAGCTTTTATGAATTTTTTTTAAGATTATTTATCTATTTGTAAGAGAGTGTATGCATGCAAGCAGGGAATGAGGCAGAGAGAGAGAGGGAGAGAGAGAATCCTCAACCAGACTCCCCACTAATTGTGGAGCCAATGCAGGGATTGATTCCAGGATCCTGAGATCATGACCTGAGCCAAAATCAAGAGTCATATGCCCAACTGACTGAGCCATTCAGGCACCCCTGTTATGAATACTTTTGTATGAATTTTCCTGTGGATATGTTTTCATCCCTTTTGGTATATGCTGGGTCATATGGTAAAAGTATATCCAATTTTATAAGAAACTTGCAGGCAGCTCTCCAAAGTACTTGAGAAGTTTACATTCTCTCCAGCAAAGTATGAGTCACTCAATTTCTCACCAATACAGGCATCATCAGTCATTTTTGTCTGTCATTCTACTGGGTCTAAAATGAATGTATCAGTCTGAATTCATATTGTAATTTTATTATGTATCTCCCTGATAACTAATAATACTGAACACCTTCTCATTTCTTATTGTCCATTTGTATCTTCCATTTGTAAAGTATTTATTCAAGTCTTTACGCATTTTGGAGACTATTAATTTGTGGGAGTTTTTTAATATATTTTGGATGCAAGTTATTCAACATATGTGACTGAATATGTTCTTCAAGACTGTCCAGTATTTACTTATTTTCTTAATGGCATCACTTGACGATCAGAAAAATTTTAATTTTAAAATTATAGGGGCATCTGGGTGGTTCAGTGGGTTAAAGCCTCTACCTTCAGCTCAGGTCATGACCTCGGGGTCCTGGGATCAAGCCCCGTATTGGGTTCTCTGCTCAGCAGGGAGCCCGCTTCCTCCTCTCTCTCTCTCTCTCTGCCTGCCTCTCTGCCCATTTGTGATCTCTGTCAAATAAATAAATAAAAATCTTTTAAAAAATTATAAAGAGATGTTGTTTTTCTTTAACTACTGAGATTATGAATGGCCTTTCTCTTGAATTCAATTGATGAGGGTTATTATTTTGATTTTTATTAAATATGGGAGATAATCTGACTGGGCTATGATGATTATCCAATTTATATACTGCTTGATCCAATTAGTAATATTTCGTTAAGAATGGTTATATTTATATTTATGATGCAACATTAGTTTATTATTTTCTTTTCTCATAATATCAAGTTCTAGTACCAGGTCTCTGTGAACTTCATAACATAAACTGGGAAGTGCATCCACTTATTTTTGAAGTCAATAACCAAAGCAATGCTAGTTAATCAAATAACAAGCTGTTTATGAGAAGTATCTTTGTAAAAATTTCTATAATTCACAGCATTTCAGAACCACTGCAATGAGTTGGTGTAATTTTTCTTCAAAATCTAAGGTTGAAATGAAGTGATCCTAACATTAACAAAACTTCAGTTGTAGAGGCTGCATCTTCACGTTTACCCTCTGTGAGTATGTGGGTGGCTGCTGTCTTCACCGTGAAAATCTTATTAAGCAAAATAGAATATTCGGAATTTTAAAAACTCACTTGGAATTGCAGATCTGTCAGTGCTTCAAGCTGGTAGACACTAGTGGCACACATGCTCCCAAATAAGTAAACTGAGACCATATGAGCAACAAATGTAGTCCTCTAGAATTAATCTGAAGGGAGACCTCCCAACCCTTGCTACCCAAGAGATGAGAGGGAACTGACAGCTCTCTTCAACAGGAGTACGTTCATTTCAAGGAATTGTTCAAAGGTTTATCTGGAATGTGGACCTTTTTTTTTTATCATCTACATACCAGAGATATGGTAACACGAGAGAAAACATTAAAACTGCTCTTTGAGTCAGAAACTACCCCATCCTCTGTGTTAATTCCTTAAAATAATAATGGAAGCACATTCGAGGCCCCTAAACAGGAAAATGTATTCAGGAGCATGGCCTGTTCTGTTTTATTTCTTTATAAAATGAAATGTATTAACAATGACAGATGAAGCAGAGCCTGGAGGAGATGTGCCAGAGGTGTGGTGACAGTCTGGTATTCACAATGGATGTATCGGTGTGCCTTAGGCATCTGTTTTATATACTTCACGTTTTGAAAGCTAGTAATATGGCATCATTCCTTAAATTTTACTGGATGTTATAAGATAAATATATTCCACCAGAAGTTTGAGGTGGAAGTGGCTTGATATAAAAGGAATGCCAGAATTTTAAGTCAAGGAAATTTTCAGCAAGGATTGAATCATTTCTAATAGCAGGAACAAATATGTTGTGGTTCTCCTTCCTCAATTTCTTAATACCACATATATGACCAGAAATGTATTTTCCTGCTAAGAGAAATCAGTTACTTCTCACAAAGGAGGATTCTTGGATTCAGTCTCAGTGTAGTGCACATACACTACAAGCAAGAATCAAAAGTGCACCACTTACAATTAAAATGAGGTTAGACCTTCCCTAATTAGTAATCTGCTAAAAGTAAAACAAACAAAACCAAAAACTACCTTAAGCCACAAGGAATGCACATTTCTAAAAGAAATGAGTTTTAGTTTTACAGTTTTTAGTCTGGGGTTAAGTTCCATCATAAATGTGCATAAAGTAAACAAACAAACAAAAGTCCTGGAGGGTGGGGGAATAGGGAGGTAGGGTAAAAAACTGAAGGCAGGGAAACTATGACTTCTAAAAACAAGTGGGAGAATATCGAGATGGAAAAACAAAGCAAAACAAAATTGGACTCTCAAACTTTGTTCCCATTTCTGAATGATCCTGGAATTATGTATATGCAGGACAGACTCAAAGTATCTCAACAAGAGACAAGCAATGTGAATAAAGGTCAGAGGTTCTGCTCAGGGAACAGACTATGCAGTTCAAGTCTTACAAAGATATTTGCCAGATAAAAGAAACAAAATTTATCTGAGAAAATATTCAGTTCACAAGTTTCACAAGTTAATATTCATTATATCCAGGATATAGTCAAAATAAAATAAAATAAAAGGTACATATTTCCAGAAGAAAAGAAAATAACACTGAAATAAACCCGATATGGATTCAAATATTGACTAGATTTATTAGACATAAAGTGATAGAATACTCACTGCCCACAAAACATGGAAAGTTAAACTTGTATACTGTAGTCCCTATGTAACCACTAAAAATAACACAAAGAGGTATAGGAATAAGGACAGTAGGAAAATTAAAGTAGAATTCTAAAAAGTACTAAAATAAGCCCCCCAAAATGAGTCAATAAGAAGAGTGCAGGGAAAACACAGAAGACATGAAGAAACTCAATAAAATGGTAGATGAATTAAAAATTTATAGTAAATATTACAACAAATGTTAGTGGATTAAATACTCCAATTGTCCATCATGTATCTGACAGAGCTTATAGGCAGAATATGAAACAACTCTTATGACCTAGTATTAAGAAGATAATCAACTCACTGAAACAGGTGGACAAAAATGGCAAGCAATTTGAACAGACACTTCACACAAGAAGGTATACAATGATCGATAAGCACATGAAAATACTCAAACCTCCAGTTATCAGGGAAATGCAAGCACAAAAAGACAGAGTTAAATCTAAAAGCTTTATAACACCAACTGTAGCTAAAAAATGTGGAACAACTAGAACTTTCTCATACTGTTGGCTGGAATATAAAATTTTATAACCACTTTGGCACATGGCAATATCTACTAAAGTTAACATATATATAGCACATGATCCACAAAAACTCCTATTTACCCAACTAAGTATAGCTGACCCTATCCAATTCAACTACTGTAAAAGAAAAAGAGTAGTGGTTATCTGGGCCTAGGGGTTGGGAGACAGGATCGACTGCAAAGGGACACAGTAACTATTTCAGATGAAAGGACATTTTTCTCTCTTGATTGTAGGACAGGTTATATAGTCATATTATGCACATTATGCATTACATTTACCATTACAATTCAATCATACTATACACTTAAAATGGGTGGATTTATATTATGTAAACTAGTCCTCAATACATATGAGAATAATAAATGATAACATTATTTGGGGGGTAGATAAAATGTATAAAGAGGTGGGGGAAGAAACAAGACCATTTATGCATCGGTACTAAAGAGATATTTAAACCTAATGTTTTACTGGGGGAAAAAAAATAGTTTTGGCTCATTCCACTTCAACTCTCCCGCTCTCCCTCTTTTTGTTTTCTTTCTTTTTCACTTCCTTCCCCTTCATCTTATTCATTTTCTCTTGTCCTTTCCTCATGTCTAAATTAGAATTTTGCATAGATAAATGCCAAATAAAATAAACTATTACATTCAACCATTAAAAATTTCATCCATCAGGGTGCCTGGGTGGCTCAATCATTAAGCCTCTGCCTTCGGCTCAGGTCATGATCCCAGGGTCCTGGGATGGAGACCTGCATCTGGCTCCCTGCTCTGCGGGAGGCCTGCTTCTCCCTCTCCCACTCCCGCTGCTTGTGTTCCCTCTCTCGCTGTGTCTCTATCATATAAATAAACAAAATCTTTTAAAAAAATTCTCAGAGTCCACTGAGGGTTTTGGAAGGGAGGGGGGTAAAAGGTTTGGTGAGCCTGGTGGTGGGTATTAAGGAGGCATGTATTACATGGAGCACTGGGTTTGGTACATAAACAATGAATCTTGGAACACTTAAAAAATAAAATAAAATTTAAAAAATAAAATGTGAATTGTTCTCCAAGCTGTAATTCATATTCTATTTTCTTAAGGAAGACTCTTTTGACTTTGTCAACCCACACAGATCTCTGCCTTTACTAAGCATAATTATTCTTATTTTTATCATTTTTGTGCTTGTTCTTGGATTGTTCAAATATTTAGTTTGCTCTTCAAGTCATTCCAGGGATGACAGGATGTGAATGTATGAATTAATAAAAATGGCATATTAAAAAAAAATTTCATCCATAACCCCTTGATGGTATAAATAATTAGATCAAGAATAGGCTTTTAATTCATGTTTATTTTTACATGTGTAATTACTTTGCTCTTTGTTGTTCTTACTTCGTTTTGTTTACTGCTGATTTTCAGCATCTGTAAGTGCTGGGCACATAAAAGGCATTAGAAAAGTATTAGCTGGAAGCTGAGCTCCATTCTTTGCTTATAAAGGCTAGGAAACTGAATACAGAATCATCAATTGCAACATACTGGTCCTCCTTTAAAGGACTGCAAAACACACACGCAAGCACACATTCTCACAAAAACAAAATACCCCATACTGATAGGAAAGATATGAAGAAAATATTTGAAAAAGAAGTGTGTTTCTGACTTCTCTGGGGGAAACAACCTTAAATAGGGTACTTAGAGGAGACCTCTACAAGAAAAGATTGTATGGGGTTTTTTTTGCCTTTTTTAAAAAAAATATTTATTTATTTATTTGACAGACAGAGATCACAAGGAGGCAGAGAGGCAAGCAGAGAGAGAGGAGGAAGCAGGCTCCCTGCTGAGCAGAGAGCCCGATGCAGGGCTCGATCCCAGGACCCTGGGATCATGATCTGAGCGGAAGGCAGAGGCTTTAACCCACTGAGCCACCCAGGTGCCCCTTTTTGCCTTTTTTTTTTTTTTTTTTATTTCTTTACTTGACAGAGAGAGCATAAGCATGGGAAGTGACAGGCAGAGGAAGAAGTTTACATTATCTTTGATATTTAGTTTGGACATAACTATAACTGATTGAGAACATAAACTATTCTTAAGTGCTTATTCAACTATATGATGCAAAAAACTCCCCCAAATCTGACTAATATTTTATCTGAATGAACGGACTCATCTGAGTTTCCAAAATCATCTAAACACACATTCAATTGTCATATCACTGAAATGGTTAATTTGAGATATATTCAAAACACACTTTTAGTAAATGGCAAATGTTATCTCAAATAATTTCTGATATTTGATAGGAAAAGGAATAACTACTAATATTCTACATAGGGTCAGAATAATTTAGTTGCATTATTTATAAGAATGGATTGTGATGCATACTGTGTCACAAATGTTAATATCAGTCAAATTCACTTTTCAAACAAGCAAAACATTTTATAAAGCTAAGAATGCATATCTTATCAGTGGGAATGACTTTCAGTTTCCTGCAGACCATCAGGAGTGTCAAAATCAGAGTTGTGGGGTGCCTGGGTGGCTCAGTGGGTTAAAGCCGCTGCCTTCGGCTCAGGTCATGATCTCAGGGTCCTGGGATCGAGCCCCACATCCGGCTCTCTGCTCTGCAGGGAGCCTGCTTCCTCCCCTCTCTCTCTACCTGCCTCTCTGCCTACTTGTGATCTCTGTCAAATAAATAAAATCTTTAAAAAAAAATCTTTAAAAAAAAATCAGAGTTGTGATCTTGGAGGAGAGCAAACAGCTATATGGTTTTTTTAATTTACTTTTAGATTTTATCTTGCTTTCTTAAATTCGGTATACATTTTTTTCCCCCAATGTGGGGCTTGAACTCGCAACCCTGAGATCAAGAACTAAGCTGAGATGACGAGTTGGATGCAGAACTGACTTAGCCATCCAAGTACTCCTGGGATAAATTCTGTTTCATAACCTTTTAGTATAAACTAGAATGGCACAAAAAAACACAGCACTAAAACTACTGCTATGTAAGTATAAAAATCATACATTTAAGTTATATGCTGTTGGCAGAAAGAGAGAGAAAGAGAGAAACTCCTCCTGCCATTAAAACCCAACAGCAGTGTAACTTTAATGAGCATGTCAGGAAGTCTAAATCCAGTCCAAGCCCATCTCAATACTCCATAATATTTTTGGTAAGAAAATATATATACTCTTATGTTTCATGGATCTTTGAAGAAATGTTTCAAAGGTTATTGTGTGTAAACATTATTTTCATTTTTGTTACACACTCTGAACACTAAGCACTTCAAATATACAAATTCATAATACAAACTTTGTTAGTACTCTTGAAAAAAATATGAAATAGTATAAAATATTTGTAATAATATAATTAATTGTATTGTAATTATTATTACACTTAATGTACTCAGTATAAAAGCACAATATCATTGTTTAAGAAAGTTCAGCTTGAAAAAAAATTCAGCTTGAGTAATTTATGTTCTTTTCCTTTTTATCCATCCATGTTTTTAGCAATTAAATCAGGGGCATTATAAATTATAAGTCTGATTAATTGGAAAGATGTCTGCACTTAATGGACTTGTGAAAGAAATAAGCAAAAGGAATATTCTCAGTATACAGTTGGATATATCATATTTTTATATCCAAATGGAAAGAAATTTTGCAAATTAAAACTTTTATTTTTCAAGTTGATTATAAACTATTGAGTTTTTTGACACTGCACCACATCTTTATCTGTTTAAAAAAGAAAATCAATATTTTATCCTCTAAATTCCCAAGTAAACTTTCCTTATGTTTGGCCATTGGTGGAACATACTTTTTGTGAGTATTTTATCATGGTCCATCCAAACCCACTCAGGAATCTAAAATGGAATTATTTTAGGAAGTAATTTGGGAAATACAAAAATTTGCTAACCTAAAAATCATCACCAAACAATTCTGACTTTGAAGTGAGAACCAGTTAATTAAGGTTATGAATGTGAATGTTATGAAGAAGAGTTGCTGGTAAATAATATTATTTGCCCAAAAATTATTTTTAAAAAATAATGAAATAGGGGTGCCTGGGTGGCTCAGTGGGTTAAACCCTCTGCCTTTGGCTCAGGTCATGATCCCAGGTCCCGGGATCGAGCCCCACATCAGGCTCTCTGCTCAGCAGGGGGCCTGCTTCCCTTCCTCTCTCTCTCTGCCTGCCTCTCTGCCTACCTGTGATTTCTGTCTGTCAAATAAATAAATAAAATCTTTAAAAAAAATAATGCAATAAAACTGGCATCCTCTGACACTTATCCTAGTTTCAATCTCACTGTGCATTTGAGAAGATATCTATTACACTACTATGACTATAAAACTTTATAGTTTGGTGTTATTATAGTGCTGGCAGCAAACTATTGTGTTATTTGTTAGTAAACTATAATATTATTTGTTAGCAAACTATATCTATACTAGAATTTTTAAAAGATTTATGAGACTTTCTATCATTCTATTTTTTTTTTCAAAATGACATTTAGTGGTTCAAATTCATGAGACCAATTTTGCCCACAGTCATTACATAGAGACCTATATTTAAGGAATGTCACCTTTGTTTTTCAGATATTAAATTAAATAAAATTTTAAAAAAATAAAATTTTAAAAGAGAGAGTTTCTATTATGTATCCATTGCTACCCTAAGCACCCCTACAATATTTCTCACCTATTCCTGTGAGATAGGCATATTAACCTTAGATTACAATTCTCAGAGAGTTAAGTCATTTGCAAAGCATCCAATATTAATAAATAGGGTGAACTCAACTCATCCCTCTTTTTTCACTTCGAATTCTACTATTAGTGACTTAGAATTCAATGACCTAAAATATGGAAAACATTGGGTCTGTGATAGTTCACCGTCTTTGTCAATAATAACGAGTATAATAACAAAACAACTAATATATACATTGAGTATGCATTATCCTCTAGGCACCAGAGTAAATAGATTTTTCTAGGAATTTTTTTAATCATCATTTTTTAAAGATTTTATTTGTTTATTCGCTAGAGAGAGAGAGAGAGAGATGCAGGAGAGAAAGAGTATGCGGAGCATGGGGCAGGGGTGTGGGGGGGTAGTGAAGAGGGAGATGCAGACTCCCTGCTGAGCAGGGAGCCCCAGGGCCTGCAGACACATAACAGACTAAGCTACCCAGGTGCCCTGACAGGTGCTATTATACACATGAGAAAATTGAGACCTTAGATCTAACTGACCAAAAGACACAGTTCATACAAAACAGCACAAATTCAAGCACAGTTCATTCTGTTTCAAGGGCCTGAACAGGAATGCACACTCCTTACTAACAACGTCTGTGTTTTGCCTTTTGCTGGAGCATGCTGAGAACATCTTTCTGAACCTTAGGAGTCTGGCTTTAATGAGTGTCAAGCACATATAGTCATGAAGATGAAAAAAAAAAATCTAGTGAATTTGTACTAATTCCTGAAGACTAAGAAAGGAAAAATAAAATAACTTGCTCTTCCATTGAGAAACCTTAAGTTTTTGGATTAATTACAACAGAGACAATCAATGTCACCTTTGAAAAGAAAGAAATAATTGGATGGGTCATGCATGAACTTGTACTTTTTTCAATTTTTTTTTTTTTTTTAAGATTTTACTCCTTCTTTGAGAGAGAGAGAGACAAAGAGCTTGAGCAGGGTGGAGGGGCAGAGGGAGAAGCAGGTTGGGCTCTCCATCCCAGGACTCTGGGTTCATGACTGAGCTGAAGGCAGATGCTTAACCCCCTGAGCCACTTTCACTTTTATATATCTAGATAATCAAATTAGTTAAAGCATTGATTGGGTTTTGTGGAATTCTTTTAAATTTCCTGCTGTTTTTCAATTTGATCTTTTTTAACTGTATCAGAGAGAGAGAAAACAAAAGTGAGTAAGTATTAAGGATGAAGAAAAAATACCATGGCTTATAGCCCATGCTAGTAATAGATGTAGAGTAGGGGAATTATTGTTTAGCCGTCAATGACCATGTTGGAAATTTATAAAAATATGAGTTGAAATTCTTGGCCTGCTAAATAAACTCTAAAAATAGAGTTGACTTTATTGTCACATTGAACACTATTAAAAGTTTAAAATTAAAATTATTATTAGAAGAAACCATAAGCTTATATTTAGAATAATGACAGTGTTTATGTCATAAACATTTATAAAATGTTCATAAGCAAGTTACTAATTTAAGGCTTTATTATGTCCAATAGCAAAGTAAGTGTATTAGAAAAATTTCAGAGCTTGGTTTTTCAGGATTAACTAAAATTTTAGCAAACCTCATGCACTTTAAGTTTTATGCACTTTGGATACAAACTTTTTAAAAGAAGATTTTATTTATTTATTTGACAGAGAGATAGAGGGAGCCAGAGTTCAAGCAGGGAAAATGGCAGGGAGAAAGTCTGAGTAGGCTGCCTGCTGAGCAAAGAGCCCAATGTGGGTCTGGATCCCAGGACCCTGGGATCATGACTGGAACCCAAGGCAAGACACTTAACCTGCTGAGCCACCTAGGCACCCTAGATACAAACTTTTTAATTTCACAGTTACTACTAATGTATATTACTCAACAAAAAAATAATAAAATGGCTCATGTTTATTAGGATTTCACTATGTGCTAACTCTGTTAATAACTTCACAACTTTTTCTTAATTTTACCATAATTTTATGATATATAAATTATCATCATCAATAATGCTGTCCAATAGAATTATAATGAGTACCATTCTATCACTGTTCATTTACAATTATTGAGCAATTATTTCAACTATAAGTAACTTACATAATTTAAATTTTTCTAGTACAATTTTAAAAAGTAAATAGAAACAGATAAAATTAATGCTAACAGGCTTTACTTTACCCAGTGCATCCAAAATAAAATTTCAACATATATTCTGTATTTAACAATATTAGTCAGATAGCTTATATTCTTTTTTATACTAAATCTCCCTGAAGTACGTGTTTTACACTTAAGACACATTCAAGTGCCTGATAGCCTCCTGTTGCTAGCAGCTACTATAACAAATAATGCAGATCATAGAGATTAGAAAACTGGTGCATTTAAAACTTTAGAAATTTATGCATGATTACACAATAGAAAAATAGGTCCATACCAAAGCTATATGACTCTAAAGCAAAGGAAGGTTAACCACTAAGCACAGTATCCTGCCTCCCCTTTAAGATGATGAAATTTTTGCATGGTAAGGATGTCAGTGACTGTGTTTCAACCATATCAGGTATATCTGACTGGTAGCATCAGAATGCTATTTGCACAACTGATTGAAGACTCTTCTAGAATAATTCAGCCAAACAGAAAAGATTCAGTTATGGCAAGCTCCAAGGAATACCAAAACCCTAAAGTTGGGACAGAGAAGACGTTTATGTGTAATTTGATATCTGTTTCTTCATTTTTCTTTGGACCCAAAACCCATGGACTCATGCCTGAGTTCTAAGTAGATAGGCTGCCAGAAGTCAAAGTTGTATCCGTTTCAGTAAAATCTTTGTGAAATCTAGAAGCACAAACATCCCTGCTCTAATACACTGAAGAGGAGAAATATATTTTCCCAACAATAGCCTAGTTTTTGAGCCCTTTTGACACCCAGTACACTGGAATATCTGAAGAGGAAGTAGGCCGCAAGTAAGTAAAAGAGCAGAATTTGGAAGAATAGGTGATAATGTTCAGGGGACTAAAAATACCAGGCATAAATACCAGTTCTGTTCAGCATAGCACCCTGTATAATACCCAAAAGTCATGGCAAAGAATGGCAAACACAGAAGACAAGAACATGCAAAAGAATGTATACTACTTTTTAATGACAGTATTTTTAAAATATATATAAGATATAAGCTTGTGCAATAACGGTATGACTTTGATTAAAGAGGACTTAAAATTGTAATTGAAGATACCTTAAAACAATGTGGAAAGAGCCAAGATGCTCTTCAACAGACGAATGGATAAAGAAGATATGGTCCATACATACAATAGAATATTACGCCTCCATCAGAAAGGATGGATACCCAACTTTTGTATCAACGTGGATGGGACTGGAGGATATTATGCTGAGTGAAATAAGTCAAGCAGAGAGAGTCAAGTATCATATGGTTTCACTTACTTGTGGAGCATAAGGAATAACATGGAGGACATTAGGAGATGGAAAGGAGAAGTGAATTGTGGGAAACCGGAGGGGGAGATGAACCATGAGAGACTGTGGACTCTGAGAAACAAACTGAGGATTTTGGAGGGGAAGGGGGTGAGGGATGGGTGAGCCTGGTGATGGGTATTAGGGAGGGTACATATTGCATGGAGCACTGGGTGTGGTACATAAACAATGAATCTTGAAACACTGAAAAATAAAATAATTTAAAAAAACAACAATGTGAAAATTTATGTAAGTAAAATAACCAAGATAAGTTTAGCTTCAGGTTGTTTTGATCCAGAGGCTATGATAGTTCTGGGACTACAACTCCAATTCCCTGTGGCTCTCTTGGCTCTGCCCTGTTCTCAGATTGACTCTACTCATGGAAGAAGAAGTTGTATGTATTGTGATCCTCATCAGGGTGAGTGAGAACATCTCTTCTGCAGCTATTGAGTAAACACACTGAGATGTATTCTAATTGGACCCTCTTAGATAATCTAGCCATTGCTTTGAGATGAGGGTAATAATATAGAACTTATCCTGGATCTATAGTTGAGGTCAAGCCAGCCCCATCAATGTCAGGAGCAACCATGTATCTATAAAAAATGGTGCTCCCACAAACATTTGGACCATAGTTGTTTGTTCTTTCTTTCTTTCTTTCTTTTTTAAGATTGGAGGCTTCTCTAACATTTAGAAGCAAGAGCCAATGAAGCATAGTTGAGCTCAATTTATAACTGCCTCCTGATGTGCTATGGCAAAATATTTTACATTTATTTATATATTTTATATATATGTAATTACATTATATGTACATATTTCCATTTATCTATAGTTTTATTGTAAACATTTAAACATACAGAAAAGTAGAAATACTTTTACACAGAAACCTATCTACATACTATCTAGATTGTGTAACAAGCATTTTACTATACTTGGTTTATTATATATCTCTCCATCTAGCCATTATGTTATTAGCCCATTAATTTTGCTTTATTTCAAAGTTATAGGCCTCTGTTTACTTCATCATATATATGTATGTATGTATATATACACATTGAATTAAGGTAAATAGTGTGTGAACCAGTGGGTTTTCATAGAATATATATATTCTATGAATTAAGGTAAATAGTGTGTGAACCATATATATATATGAATATATATATTCATAGAATATATATATGAATATATATATTCATAGAATATATATATTCATTGAATTAAGGTAAATAGTGTGTGAACAGTGGGTTTTCATAGAATATATATATATATATATATACACACACATGTGTATATATATCAGTTCTTGGTATAAAGCTGTTATAATCTATATGTATATCAGAATGATCCCTTGGATCAGTCTTCTCATTTCCAGGAAGGCGATTAATTTTTAAATACTCCTGACCTATTTCCTGCCCCTTATTTCTCCCCATGTATAGCTGATTAATGGCTCCATTTCTTCTAACATCTCTGTAGCTACACCCTCCCACACTGACTCTGGGTTTGACCATGTGACCTTCTGTGGATAGCAGTGAATGTAATTTATTCAGGGTGTCAAAAATACTTGCTTACTTCTGCTTCTCTCTTGAACAGTTTGGCGTGATTGTTCCTGCCCCTGTGTCACATCATGAAACTATGCTCAGGCTCATCTGCCTAAAAGATGTGAGAATCTCATAGAGATTGTGGAGATTCTTCCTGGAGAGGAAATCTCATGGAGAGAGGAAAACCATGTGAAATGTCCCAGTCATGAGAGCAGTCCTGGCTAAAGATCATCCTTTATCAATCAATAGAAAATCAAATCCCAACTGTGTAAGGCAATCTAGTTTTGACCAAAGGAATCCTCTGGTTGAGCTCCATGTATGTTGTCAACATTTGATGAGCTAAATAAATACTTCTTGGTTTGAGCCACTGAGTTTTGGCACAATTTGTTATACAGTTGTGTTGATATAGTTACATAACTGATAGGTTATAGCATGAAAACAGAAAAAAAGTTATCTGGCTAGGGATGATTGCCATTAGTCATGTTTGTAGACTGAAGGAAGCTAATCAATAGATCATCTTCTCTTCAAAGATTTGCGGTTTCATTTTTGGGTTTTTTGTTTGTTCATTTGCTGTTTTTTTTTTTGTTGTTGTTGCTGTTGTTTGTTTCATTTTGTTTTGCTTTTAGTTTATTCAGTTAGAACAGTAGAAGCCTGTGCTTTTGGGTTATCCCAAAGTCTAACCTGGAAGACAGGACTTAGAAAGCTTATTTTCATAACCATACTCAATTATATCTTTTAATTCAGCCTGTTTCAATATTAATGTTTTCTTTCTCCATCTGCTAACTCTTCTCCTCTATCTCATTTGGTCCAAACCTGAGGAAAGCAGAGTAGAGTGACTGAATTGATTCTCTTGATATCCCAATAACTAACACAAAGGCATCATTTGAATATAGAGCAAAAAATTAGGTCTTTAAAAATGTTAACATTATGGAAAAAAACTAAGTAGAAGTATAAAAGCAGAGTAATGTAGTGCTGTGTAAAAACTGTTTATTTTGGCCTCAGTAGACCATAAAACAAAAGGGCAGGACTCTAGAGTCCAGTTTAGTGCTCAAATTTTACAAAAGAGAAAACTGAAACCAAATGAGCTCACATGACAAGTCCAATGTCACCTAGTGAGTTTAGGGTAAAAGTTGAGACCAGAGCTTATTTCATTAGTGTCTGTGTTTTAAGAAAGCAATGAAATACTACAGAAAGAAAACCAAGTCCAATAGCAAAACACCTGAATCTGAGTCTCAGCTTCTCCTCTCACTCAACATACATTTGGAATCAGCCAATATTAACTCTTTACACCTCAGTTTTCTCTTACGTAAAATGTGAATAATAATACCAGTCATGACTATCCTAAATATTTTCAGGAGAACTATTTAAGTAATAATGCAAGCTCTCTGAATGGAATTTGGTTCATCCTCACAAACATTTACTACAACTTAATT
This sequence comes from Lontra canadensis, assembly GCF_010015895.1. Classification (NCBI taxonomy): domain Eukaryota; kingdom Metazoa; phylum Chordata; class Mammalia; order Carnivora; family Mustelidae; genus Lontra; species Lontra canadensis. Next base: position 1,077,290 of record NW_022631042.1, read on the forward strand.
ATATGTCAAGCATTATGCTAGTTGTTAAGGATATAAAAATGGTCTCAGGGAATGTAGGGTCTAAAGAGATAGATAAAAAAGTGATATCAAAATACAGTAGTAAGTGCTAAGATAGAGATGTGCAAGGGAAAGGGGTTCTAAAGAAGCATAAATACTCTTGTGAGAATAACACCATTCTAGTTAAGCCAATTTGTAAAGGATAAACTAAAATTGTTCAAGTGAAAAATCCATAGGCAGGTCACTCAGGCAGAGGATATGACTAAGGCAAAAAAGTCTATCAGAATGTAGGTGTGGAACACCATGGAGTAAAATTTGTATTCCTAAATTTAAAAAAAGGAGTGGCAAAAAGTGGAAGTACCATTCAGTAAGGGTGAAGTAATAGACTTAGACATTAGAGAGTCATCAAGAAACTTCAGCTGGGAGATTACGTGGTTTGATTTATCTCTCAGTGTGAATATTCTAGTGGGATGGGAGAAAGATCAACAATCTAGGGAAGAAAAGATAATAATCTAAATTAGGGCAACATAGTAAGGATGGAAAGGAAGTGACTGATTACAGAAATTGTATATACAGTAAATGTTTGTTTTATTATTATTTTATTATAGCAAATTGTTTCCTTGAGGTTTTTTTTCTTTCCTATAAGATTTAGTAAGTTTAGTGGCTCCAAGAACATGCTTTTTCTCTCTCATTTGTTACTAGTCTTGCTGTAGTTATATGATCTGTTTATCATGATAAAATGGGATACTCCTTTTTCTTTTTTGACTTGGCGAGAACCAAATGTAATTGCTTCACTCATTTATACACAAAAAGGAATGTTGAAATCAGTAAACATTCATTTTTTTTTTCTAAAGATCAAGCCAAAAATGCAATATGCCAATATATCCTGGGCAGCACTATAATACCAGAATGGTTTCCAAAAGGATAATTGATTCAGCATACTGTTAAGGTTTATTCTTACAATAAAAGAGCATTTCTCTCATGATGGCTTTTATGCTCAAATTCCATTTTAAGTTCCTAGAGCAGCAAATGTCTGCAACTATGTAGCATTGACATTATGTGGTATCTTTAGGGACACGAGCAAACATGAGTGTTCCTACACATATAATGAACAATTCTCAGTGCAGAGAGCCAAGTAAGATTTCTCTTACTTTCTCTTACCCTATAAAGATTTCTCTGCACGAGTATAAGTGCCTGAAGATCCAATAATGGATCAAATGTGTGATCATAGATCATTTATTTCTTCAGATAAGTTGCTCACAATTTTCTAGTAATAAAAAATAGTCTCAGAAGGCATAACCATAATAAAATTTTACAAGTGCTTTTAAAAGGCTGTACTGGGAGCCTATGACTCTGTAATGTTAAGTGAAGTTAATTCTTTCTTTGCGGGGGGAAAAAAAGGAAATTTAAGTGTAGAAATCTTGACTTAATACATGGTTTAAGAATTTGGTCCAAATTTCAAACTCTGAATATTCTTCTTAATACAGTTCTTTTATGATATTGACTTGTTAACTCAACACTTTCATAAGGATTGTTTTATCCAGTTCCAGAGAATAAGTGGATGCTATTCATGGATTTATTTAGGAACTGGAGAACTTGTCTGGGCCCTTAGTTTTCCTATGGCTTCTTTGCTTCCATTATCAACAGGTCAAAATGAAGCCAAACAGGCCTTTTGGAATAACTAACTTTTCTCACTGTTTTCCTGCATGCCTCATAGATTAGAAAGTTTCAAGATAGTCACATAACTTTCTTGGTGGTACTCTGGGTTAGGACCACAAAATGTACTTAGATTTGTCCAATCTGGCTATAAAGCCTAGTTTTCTGTCCACTACAATTTTTTTTTCAAATATTGTATTCATTTTTGTTCTTAGAAACAGCTATAAAATTATCAGATAAATTCATTTTAAGTGTACATATCAAATTTAAACTAATTCATAATTGTTAATAATTAGCATGATCGCTATTTAAGTACTGTGTAGAGATACAAAATATATAGCTTTTAAAGAGAAAGGAAGAGACACACATGTTTCAACCCTGGTTGCAAATTACTTGATTCAATTGCACAGTTCCTCCAAAGGCGCCAAGCCACAGCTGAATAAAAACCGTATGTTGGGATTCTATAATCCACTAACACTCTTAGACACATTATGAGTTGGAAAACAGTAAAAAAAAAGTGATGTGGCTAGTATTTTTAAATGAGATGGCTGCATCATTTCTACATAGGATAACATTTTGTTTTGTTTTTCCTAGTATGTGAGTGGTTCATTAACCACATTTCATAAGCAATACAGTTTTATAAGTAGTAAATAAAACAGATACTTCAGAGAAATAATTCATGAAATGCAATACTGAATTCCCTTATGTTACTCTAAATTGATACAATTTTTTCTTGATTAGATATAGAAAATTCATTTTACTAAAATTACAATGCATTATTAAATTAAACCTATTAACCCTGTGCTTTCTTCTAACAATAGATTTCGTAAAGATTCTTAAGAAAGTCATTACCTTTAAAAAGTGATAGTTATATATGGCATTAGAACAAAACTGATAACAACATAAAATTTAACTAATAGCTCACTCTGCTTTTTTGGACATAAGTGTGTCCCATATCAATTTTCCAAAGAACTAGCATCCCAGAAACAAGCAAGATTTTGCTTCAGTTTCTCAAACTGATGATCAAATTGCTGAACTATGGATATTTTGTACAGTTCCCATGTCATGTCACAAAGCACTAAATCTATTTAAATGATTTTAAAGCTTTTAATATATTTTCTCAACTCAACTCAAGTGAAAGAAAATGTGACTCATTAAAAAAAAGAGGTTGTGAGGGGCACAGGAGAGCATTTATGTGTTCACTGTAGTTTCTATTGCTTCTGTAATAAATTTCTATAAACTTGGTGGTTTAAAAATATATTAATTTATTATCTTACAGTCCTCCAGGTTAGCCACTGGACATGGGTCTCTGTGGACTAAAATGAAGATGCCATTAGGCTTCTTTCCTTTCTGGAGGCTCTAGGGAAGAATCTGTCATCTTATCTTCTCCAACTACTAAGGGCTGCCCACATTTCTTGGGTCATGGCCCCATTCCTTCATCTTCAAAGCCAGCAAGATACCATCCCATCCAGAATATCCACATAAATGCTATCCTTGGGGCCATGGTTCCGTCTTAATCCCCTGGATTCCCCTCAGCTCTGCTTCCTTTAGTTTGTCAAGATGGATATAGCAGCAGCTCTGACCCACATCCTTTTTAGCTCTATACTAAAGAATATGTCTATTCTTCTTAATCAAAATAAAAGACTCAATCTACTGTTTTTGATTTTGAGTGGCTTGGCTTGAGGCTTGTTTCTGATTATTGATTATTGATCTAATTATTGATCTAATTATTATTGATTATTGATCTAATTGATTATTGATCTAATCACTGTTCCAGGAGGTAATAAGGCCTAAGTCATGCCATCTTTGGGAGTAGGAATGCTGTCAGTAGAGACACCCATGCACTGAGACCGAACTGGGTAGGGAACCTCAAGTGGGAACTGGTGGCTAATGTCAGAAGAAGAATTAATGGGCACTGGGGGGCAAAAAGAAAAAAAAAGTAAAATAAAAAAGCATCAACTACTGCACCAGTCTACATTATACTCCCATTAACCAAGCAGGAATAGTGACAGGTATCTATTTGAAACAAGAAGACAATGCGGCAAATATGAAAAGCCAAACTCTATAGTCACAGATGCCAATCTGTGTGCTCATGTAATAATGAACCCAAGTACTTAAGAACAAAAAATCTTCCAGATAGATAGAAGCATAACCTTTGTCTCTAGTCTCGTTTTTACTGTTCCCCATCAGAACCCCTTGCTCCAGTCAGCTTAGACCCCTTACCCTGCAGATGATGTGGACAGTTTGATAAGCTTTCCTTCCCGTTCTTGACTCCAGAGCTTCTGAACCTCTGTGAGTCTGTTTCTACATGGAAATAATAACATCAGTCTTGAGAGAGAAATTGTGATCTTGGTGTTCTTTTTTGAAAGAAATGCATTTGATAGCAATTATCATTTTTGTACTTATTTTTTCTAGTGCTCCCTTGGAAGTTATGGTGCTTTGTATTTTAGTTCTATTTTCAGTAACTTTTTTTGTTTACCAATGTTACCTACCAATGTAAAATTTAGGTTCATGTAGGGATGAATGTTTACAATCTGTGTGATTCCCATGATATTCAGTAGTGTAATTTGACTATTATGAGACCCTCTAGTGTGTTCGTATGTACGAATGTATATATCTGGTGAGAGTAGTTTGAAAGCTATTAAACATAATAACTATAGAAGACTCTTAAAGTGAGATGTCCAATTCACCATACTGTTTAAGAAATAATGCCCTAAACCACAAGGGCATATAAATTGTGGTTTTTTTTCCCCCAAATGTTGTTTTAATTTCAAATATTTGAGATAATGACTATGCATTACCTTGAGACCAATGCCTGTCTACCAAGCATAGTAAGATAAACATGCATATGGAGTTGTCTTTACCTCTTTTCTTGCCACGGATTTAAGATATGTTGTACATTTAGCCTGAAACATTTCATCAGGAAAAAAAAAAAAGGAAAGATTTAAGACATAATCAGTTTTAAATTTTGACTTGACTCTTATTGGTGACAACTAGCATATGACTGCATTTTTGCAATCAATCAGTTAAAAGGAAATGATAATGCTACTTCATATGTCTCAGTACTTTTCACTTAAAGGTTTTAAAAAGACATTTTGCAAATAAGAATTAATGAAACCTTCAAAGTGCCCCTATGAGTTAGGTAAATATTATTTCAGTCATTTACACATCTGCAGGCCAATGGCTTTGACAGTTTAGTGACTTAACTCGAGACTACAGATTAAATGAAGGCAGGGCCAAACTCCGGCTTGATAGCTAGGCTGCCAGCTTTCCACTGTGTTGTCTGTTGTCAGTTACAAAGCAAGATCTGCATTTTAAAAATGGAAGAGACATGTAGTTTTAATTTAAATCAAATTTATCAGGAGCTGGACTGCCCAGCTTTTAACGTGCCCTTCCTTGCTCTGGATTTGTTCCACTGGTTCCTAAGATGCCAAGTTACTCTACTCGTTGGCTGTCATTTGTCTTTTCTAATTTCCTGCTAACCTCTATGAATTCCTGAAAGCATGCCTATCTCTTCCCTTGCGTCCAATGCAGATTCTTGTAGCTGCAAAGGAATTTACATCAAATGGGGAGGAATTCTTTCTATTTTGGATGAGGGCTATTGGGAGTTGAAAGTGAGGAGTTGGCAGAAAGTTCTCTACACTGTATACATCTTTCACCCTCTTACAGCCCATGCCAATAAATATGTTTTTCTTTTATTTTAAATTTTCCTGCTGTGGTCTTCTGTTCATCGTCTCTGGTCTCAGGATGAACTTTCCACTATTGACATGATATACAGAGGTGTGCAGTACAGATGGGCTTAAAGGAATCCAACAACTATGCATATTTTAAAGAACAAAACGAAAGCAGCACAGATATATGTATACATATTTGAAAGTAGCCAAGATTCCGACAGACAGCATTTAGAGGTTAACACAATGGAATCAAAGGGAGAAATACCTGTCTAATCAGAAGTACAAAACTCAGTGAAAGTTAAACATGCTTTTAAATCACAATAAGGAAAATGCTAGAAAATACACATCCCTGCTGTTAGTGTAATTGAAATCACATAAGCTATATCCATCATTTTTTTTTTCATTCAGAGGAATACGTTATTAGAAAACTCTTTGATGTTAACAACCAACTTAGAGTGGAAGCTTCATTAACCCCTTTTAAAGTACAGGATATTTTAATCCATTTAACAATATATTTGAAGTAATTCCTTCTGGCTTTGCTGCTAAAAAGACAGGAATCTCATCGATGGCTACTGGGAAAGAGGAAGAAGTCAGAAATCAGAGGGCAGAGAATAAGTGGTTTAAGGTGACACTGAAGGTGACCTTTATGAAAAATAACAGACTATGAAGCCAGTCAGTCCTCAATGGGAGGTGGCATGTTCAAATTTATCCTAGTCAAGCCAGGATACTCACAGAGCATTATAACTTGGTGGATAGGAATTCTGTCATTTTTACCTTATATTAAGACTAACAGCTGTGTGATAATGTCTCTGATTAGGATAGTTACTTTTTCAAAGCAAAAGCCAAACATTAGTAAACACAGGAAGTGCAATTCTCTGTGTATTGGCTTTTTATTGTGGCAATTATTGATGTGTAATAAATTACCACAAATTTAGCAGCTAAAAGCCACACCCATTTATTACCTTATAGTTCTACTGATCATAAGCACTGGTTTGGCATAGTTGGATTCTTGGCTTGGGGTCTCACAAGACTGAAATCCAAGTATCAGCTGGGTTGTGCTCTTACTTTATAGAGCTTAGGGTCCACTTCCAAGCACGCCGAGGTTGTTGAGAAATGTTAGTTCTTTTGACTTTAGAAGCGAAGTCCCAGCTCCTAGAGGAGTGCCATCATTCCCTAACACATGGCAGTCTCAACAACAATGGCACCTTGCTTCTACAATGCTAGCACATGAGTGTTTCTGGTTTCAAAGTGTTGTCTTTCCTTAAGGGCTCATGTGCTTAAGTCAGACCCATCCAGGATCTCCCTTTTCTAGAGAACTCAAAGTCTGCTAATTAAGTATTTAATTACATCTTAAAAATCACTTCTGCTGTACATCATAACATACACATGAGAGTTATATCCCATCAGTTTCATAGATGTGCTTATACTTAAGGGAATGAGATTATACAGGGCATGGAAACCAGGGAGGCAAAAATCTTAGGGACCATACTGGAATTCTGCCTACCTTATCACATTCTATTTTTAGTGACTCTAGAAATATATGGGTTGGCCTTATGTAGTGACGGCTGGAAAAATGTCAAGATTCCAATTTCAAAAGGATAACTTGGGTGCAATCACTCATCTAAATAGAAGCCAAGTTAGGGGCACCTGGGTGGCTCAGTGGGTTAAAGCCTCTGCCTTCAGCTCAGGTCATGATCCCAGGGTCCTGGGATCGAGCCCCACGTCAGGCTCTCTGCTCAGCAGGAAGCCTGCTTCCTCCTCTCTCTCTCTGCCTGCCTCTCTCTCTGCCTACTGGTGGTCTTGCTGTCAAATAAATAAATAAAATCTTAAAAAAAAAAAAGAAAAAGAAGCCAAGTTATATGAGCTCTGTGAAAGTAGCAGATGTGAAAGTCCAAGTACACCTGAGTACTTAGGGTTCATCTCAACAAGATGAATACCAAGATTAGGGAAGAAAGAATTATACCAGACTTCATCAGCTGTGGAAATGGGATGACCTGATAGATTGGAATAAACACGGACTTTGAAATCGGACTAGAATTAAAATGTTAGCTCTGTCCCTACCTGGCTCAAGACCCTGGGAAAGCTCCTCAAATACAAGTTGAAAATAATGACCCATAACATCATAAAATTTTAAGCATAGCACTGAAGATATTGAAGGTGCTATATTGGTTTTCTTCCCTGTGTAGGCTCAGAAACACAGTGAGACTGATCCTTTGGTTGTATCCGCACTTAAGTGAAAATAAAGTGAAATGTGTCTGATGCTGATCAAATGAAATGCTTGTGGTGTTAATTGATGCTAACAAAAAATTATTAATTAAGTTGATTCAAAAGCAAAATCCCGACCATCTTAAGTTGATTTAAAAACAAAACCCAGGAAGAGATCATTTTTTAATAAAAATGAAATGATTTTAATTTTTAAACACAATATGTTCACTAATACTAGGAATTCCTTTTTTTAAAAAATACTGTTTAATGAAATTATAGCCTATAAGGAAAATCTGAGTTGCCTTTGCTGACATGAAACGAAACTTGAAAAATAATTTTCTTCATCCTAGTACTTCACATTTTATTACTCTTTGTTACTTATTTTATTGTCACTTTTATGAGAGATAAATGTATTAATATATATGCACCAAAATTATGTAGGTATAAAAAATTCAAAGAGTGCCATAACTTGGGCCTGCTCAGTACTTAATCAAAGATATTTTCAAGAATATGCTTGAGGCTGGTGTCACTTCCTATGTTAAGAGTTTTCTTTTCTGTAAGGTACTTTTGAGGAGCAGTTAGACAGACTCAGGTTCTCGGTGGAGCCTGCATTCCTCAAGGATAAAGAAGAATCACAGCAAATATTTTTGGTTAGATGGTGATGTAAACAATAGGATTTCTCTTCAAACAAAAGTTAAATTTATTAGTGAAAAATAACAAACATAAATACTTAATGGTGTATCAAATATATTTACCTAAAACTTGCATGTCCTTGAAACATTTTGATTAAATAAATAGTGTTTATTTTATATTATTCACCTCATATTATCCATAGGTTATTCTGCAGTAGCTAAGAACCTTAAAATTCGAGGAAGAGTCAAGATGGCGGAGAAGTAGCAGATGAGACTACTTCAGGTAGCAGGAGATCAGCTAGATAGCTTATCTAAAGATTGCAAACACCTACAAATCCAACAGGAGATCGAAGAGAAGAAGAACAGCAATTCTAGAAACAGAAAATCAACCACTTTCTGAAAGGTAGGACTGGCGGAGAAGTGAATCCAAAGCGACGGGAAGATAGATTGCGGGGGGAGGGGCCAGCTCCCGGCAAGCGGCGGAGCAATGGAGCACAAAATCAAGACTTTTAAGTCTGTTCCGCTGAGGGACATCGCTCCAGAAGCTAAACCGGGGTGAAGCCCACATGGGGTCAGTGTGGCCTCAGGTTCTGCAATGTCACAGAAGGAGCGGGGGTGTCTGAGTGTCACAGAGCTTGCAGGTATTAGAAAGGGGAAGCTGGCTACAGGAGCTGAGGAGTGAGCTCTCAGCTCGGGGTTACCTTGAACTGGTCACAGGCTGGGTGAGCTCAGAGCCCGGCCAGAGGCCAGGGAGACGGGAGTAATTGGGCACTATTCTCTGAGGATGCACTGAGGAATGGGGCCCCAAGCTCTCGACTCCTCCGGGCCGGAGACTGGGAGGCCCACATTTTTATTCCCATCCTCTGGAACTCTACAGAAAGCATTCAGGGAACAAAAGCTCCTGAAAGCAAACCCGAGCTGATTACTCAGCCCGGCCCCTGGTAAGGGCAGTGCAATATCGCCTGGGGCAAAGACACTTGAGAATCACTACAACGGGCCCCTCCCCCAGAAGATCAACTAGAAATCCAGCCAGGATCAAGTTCACCTACCAAGGAGTGCAGTTTCAATACCAAGGAGAGCAGCGGAATTCCAGAGGAGGAGAAAGCAAAGCATGGACCTCATGGCTTTCTCCCCATGATTCTTTAGTCTTGCAGTGAATTTACTTTTTTTTTCTTTTTCAATTTTTTTTCTTCTTCTGCTAATTTTTTTTAACTCTTACCCTTTTCTTTTTTAATGTTTTTTAACTAGTTTATCTAATATATATATATTTTTTCTATTTTATATTTTTTCTTTATTTGTTTTCTTTTTGAAAATTGTTTCTTTTTTTTCTGAACCTCCTTTTATCCCCTTCCTCCCCCCCATGATTTGGGATCTCTTCTGATTTGGTTAAAGCGTATTTTCCTGGGGTCTTTGCCACCCTTTTAGTATTTTAGTTGCTCCTTCATATACTCTTATCTGGACAAAATGACAAGGCGGAAAAATTCACCACAAAAAAAAGAACAAGAGGCAGTACTGAAGGCTAGGGACCTAATCATTACAGACATTGGTACTATGTCAGATCTAGAGTTCAGAATGACGATTCTCAAGGTTCTAGCCGGGCTCGAAAAAGGCATGGAAGATATTAGAGAAAACCTCTTGGGAGATATAAAAGCCCTTTCTGGAGAAATAAAAGAACTAAAATCTAACCAAGTTGAAATCAAAAAAGCTATTAATGAGGTGCAATAAAAAATGGAGGCTCTCACTGCTAGGAGAAATGAGGCAGAAGAAAGAATTAGCGATATAGAAGACCAAATGACAGAGAATAAGAAGCTGAACAAAAGAGGGACAAACAGCTACTGGACAATGAGGGGAGAATTCGAGAGATAAGTGACACCATAAGACGAAACAACATTAGAATAATTGGGTTTCCAGAATAAGAAGAAAGAGAGGGGACAAGAAGGTATACTGGAGAGAATTATTGGAGAGAATTTCCCTAATATGGCAAAGGGAACAAGCATCAAAATCCAGGAGGTGCAGAGAACCCCCCTCAAAATCAACAAGAATAGGTCCACACACCATCACCTAATAGTAAAATTTACAAGTCTTAGTGACAAAGGGAAAATCCTGAAAGCAGCCTGGGAGAAGAAGTCTGTAACATACCATGGTAAAAATATTAGATTGGCAGCAGACTTATCCACAGAGACCTGGCAGGCCAGAAAGACCTGGCATGATATATACAGAGCACTAAACGAGAAAAACATGCAGCCAAGAATAATATATCCAGCTAGGCTATCATTGAAAATAGAAGGAGAGATAAAAAGCTTCCGGGACAAACAAAAACTGAAAGAATTTGCAAACACCAAACCAGCTCTACAGGAAATATTGAAAGGGGTCCTCTAAGTAAAGAGAGAGCCTAAAAGTAGTAGATCAGAAAGGAACAGAGACAATATACAATAACAGTCACCTTACAGGCAATACAATGGCACTAAATTCATATCTCTTAATAGTTACCCTGAATGTTAATGGGCTAAAAGCCCCAATCAAAAGACACAGGGTATCAGAATGGATAAAAAAAACAAAACCCATCTATATGCTGCCTACAAGAAACTTATTTTAGACCCGAAGACACCTCCAGATTTAAAGTGAGGGGGTGGAAAAGAATTTACCATGCTAATGGACATCAGAAGAAAGCAGGAATGGCAATCCTTATATCAGATCAATTAGATTTCAAGCCAAAGACTATAATAAGAGATGAGGAAGGACACTATATCATACTCAAAGGATCTGTCCAACAAGAAGATCTAACAATTGTAAATATCTATGCCCCTAACGTGGGAGCAGCCAACTATATAAACCAATTAATAACAAAATCAAAGAAACACATCAACAATAATACAATAATAGTAGGGGACTTTAACACTCCCCTCACTGAACTGGACAGATCATCCAAGCAAAAGATCAAGAAGGAAATAAAGGCCTTAAATGACACACTAGACCAGATGGACATCACAGATATATTCAGAACATTCCATTCCAACGCAACAGAATACACATTCTTCTCTGGAGCACATGGAATATTCTCCAGAATAGATCACATCCTCGGTCCTAAATCAGGTCTCAACCGGTATCAAAAGATTGGGATCATTCCCTGCATATTTTCAGACCACAATGCTCTGAAGCTAGAACTCAATCACAAGAGGAAATTTGGAAAGAACCCAAATACATGGAGACTAAACAGCATCTTTCTAAAGAATGAATGGGTCAACCAGGAAATTAAAGAAGAATTGAAAAAATTCATGGAAACAAATGATAATGAAAACACAACGGTTCAAAATCTGTGGAACACAGCAAAGGCAGTCCTGAGAGGAAAATATATAGCGGTACAAGCCTTTCTCAAGAAACAAGAAAGGTCTCAGGTACACAACCTAACCCTACACCTAAAGGAGCTGGAGAAAGAACAAGAAAGAAACCCTAAACCCAGCAGGAGAAGAGAAATCATAAAGATCAGAGCAGAAATCAATGAAATAGAAACCAAAAAAAATAATAGAACAAATCAACGAAACTAGGAGCTGGTTCTTTGAAAGAATTAACAAGATTGATAAACCCCTGGCCAGACTTATCAAAAAGAAAAGAGAAAGGACCCAAATAAATAATATCATGAATGAAAGAGGAGAGATCACTACTAACACCACAGAAATACCGACAATCATAAGAACATACTATGAGCAACTCTACGCCAACAAATTTGACAATCTGGAAGCAATGGATGCATTCCTAGAGACATATAAACTACCACAACTGAACCAGGAAGAAATAGAAATCCTGAACAGACCCATAACCAGTAAGGAGATTGAAACAGTCATCAAAAATCTGCAAACAAACAAAAGCCCAGGGCCAGACGGCTTCCCGGGGGAATTCTACCAAACATTTAAAGAAGGACTAATTCCTATTCTCCTGAAACTGTTCCAAAAAATAGAAATGGAAGGAAAACTTCCAAACTCATTTTATGAGGCCAGCATCACCTTGATCCCCAAACCAGACAAGGATCCCATCAAAAAAGAGAACTAGAGACCAATATCCTTGATGAACACAGATGCAAAAATTCTCACCAAAATACTAGCCAATAGGATTCAACAGTACATTAAAAGGATTATTCACCACGACCAAGTGGGATTTATTCCAAAGCTGCAAGGTTGGTTCAACATCCACAAATCAATCAATGTGATACAACACATTAATAAAAGAAAGAATAAGAACCATATGATACTCTCCATAGATGCTGAAAAAGCATTTGACAGAGTACAGCATCCCTTCCTGATCAAAACTCTTCAAAGTGTAGGGATAGAGGGCACATACCTCAATATTATCAAAGCCATCTATGAAAAACCCACCGCAAATATCATTCTCAGTGGAGAAAAACTGAAAGCGTTTCCGCTAAGGTCAGGAACACGGCAGGGATGTCCGTTATCACCACTGCTATTCAACATAGTACTAGAAGTCCTAGCCTCAGCAATCAGACAACAAAAGGAAATTAAAGGCATCCAAATTGCAAAGAAGAAGTCAAACTATCACTCTTTGCAGATGATCTGATACTATATGTGGAAAACCCAAAAGACTCCACTCCAAAACTGCTAGAACTTGTACAGGAATTCAGTAAAGTGTCAGGATATAAAATCAATGCACAGAAATCAGTTGCATTTCTCTATACCAACAACAAGACAGAAGAAAGAGAAATTAAGGAGTCAATCCCATTTAAATTGTATCCAAAAATATAAGATACCTAGGAATAAATAAGCAAAGAGGCTAAGAATCTATACTCAGAAAACTATAAAGTCCTCATGAAAGAAACTGAGGAAGACACAAAGAAATGGAAAAATGTTCCATGCTCCTGGATTGGAAGAATAAATATTGTGAAAATGTCTATGCTACCTAAAGCAATCTACACATTTAATGCAATTCTTATCAAAATACCATCCATTTTTTTCAAGGAAATGGAACAAATAATCCTAAAATTTATATGGAACCAGAAAAGACCTCGAATAGCCAAAGGAATATTGAAAAAGAAAGCCAAAGTTGGTAGCATCACAATTCTGGACTTCAAGCTCTATTACAAAACTGTCATCATCAAGACAGCATGGTACTGGCACAAAAACAGACACATAGATCAATGGAACAGAATAGAGAACCCAGAAATAGACCCTCAACTCTATGGTCAACTAATCTTCAACAAAGCAGGAAAGAATGTCCAATGGAAAAAAGACAGCCTTTTCAATAAATGGTGTTGGGAAAATTGGACAGCCACATGCAGAAAAATGAAATTGGACCATTTGCTTACACCACACATGAAAATAGACTCAAAATGGATGAAGGACCTCAATGTGAGAAAGGAATCCATCAAAATCCTTGAGGAGAACACAGGTGGTAACCTCTTCAACCTCAGCCGCAGCAACATCTCCTAGGAACATCGCCAATGGTAAGGGAAGCAAGGGCAAAAATGAACTATTGGGATTTTATCAAGATCAAAAGCTTTTGCACAGCAAAGGAAACAGTTAACAAAACCGAAAGACAACTGACAGAATGGGAGAAGATATTTGCAAATGACATATCAGATAAAGGCTAGTGTCCAAAATCTATAAAGAACTTAGCAAACTCATCACCCAAAGAACAAATAATCCAATCAAGAAATGGGCAGAAGACATGAACAGACATTTCTGCAAAGAAGACATCCACATGGCCAACAGACACATGAAAAAGTGTTCCATATCACTCGGCATCAGGGAAATACAAATCAAAACCACAATGAGATATCACCTCACACCAGTCAGAATGGCTAAAATTAACAAGGCAGGAAATGACAGATGCTGACAAGGATGGAGAGAAAGGGGAACCCTCCTACACTGTTGGTGGGAATGCAAGCTGGTGCACCACTCTGGAAAACAGCATGGAGGTTCCTCAAAAAGTTGAAAATAGAACTACCTTATGACCCAGCAATTTACACTACTGCGTATTTACCCTAAAGATACAAACGTAGTGATCCGAAGAGTCATGTGCACCCGAATGTTTATAGCAGCAATGTCTACAATAGCCAAACTATGGAAAGAACCTAGATGTCCATCAACAGACGAATGGATAAAGAAGATGCGGTATATATACACAATGTAATACTATGCAGGCATCAAAAGAAATGAAATCTTGACATTTGCGAGGACGTGGATGGAACTAGAGGGTATCATGCTTAGCGAAATAAGTCAATCGGAGAAAGACAACTATCATATGATCTCCCTGATATGAGGAAGTGGAGATGCAACATGGGGGGTTAAGGGGGTAGGAGAAGAACAAATGAAACAAGATGGGAGTGGGAGGGAGACAAACCATAAGTGACTCTTAATTTCACAAAACAATCTGAGGTTTCTTGGGGGAGGGGGCTTGGGAGAGGGGGGTGGGGTTATAGACATTGGGGAGGGTATGTGCTAGGGTGAGTGCTGTGAAGTGTGTAAACCTGGTGATTCACAGACCTGTACCCCTGGGGATAAGAATATATTATATGTTTATAAAAAAATTTAAAAATAAAATAAATAAATAAATAAATAAGAACTTAAAATTCTAATGGCATACAACAACAACAGTTCATTCCCTACTCCAGAAAATATCCAACATGGGTGCTCTACTTCACACTTTCTCATTTGGTAATCAAGGCTAATTTAGCCTCCGCTGTATGGAATATGATGAGTTCCTATGAAAGGAAGAAGATATATAGGTCTTAAAGAATTCCTGAAAGTCTCACATGACAATTCTGTTCACATGTCATTAGACAAACAAGACATGTGGTCATGCTTAATGTCAAATGAGTGAATAAGTACATTTCTACCATGTCCGGAAAAGACATATGTAACATACTTAATGTCTATCATAGTATCCCTTTCTGGTCCTCTTCTTGTCATAAAATAGATATCTCAATTCCCTTTTTAGCATAAAATATAAATTTAGTCTTCTAAGGGAGGGAAACCCAAAACACCATAGAGTTAAGACACAGCTTGTAGTAAAGGAGGTATATGATGATGCTTGGTAGTTTCTCTATTTTATCCAGATGTGGCTTCTTTAGATTTGAAGATGTAAAAACATAAGAAATTATCTATCCCATCCATCTATCCTATCCATTTTGCAGGATGTGACCACAGGATCACAATAATGGCATAAATGTACCCATTCAGAGAGTGGCAGAATGTGAGACAACTGGCAATCTCTGATCAACAGCAATTCTGAAATCTCTCTGAGCAAATATATTGAGGGCACTGTACTATTGGAGTCAGCAACAACCCTTGCCTTCTTTCTATTCCCTGGATGTACCTTCTTTCACTACAGGTTTCCACAGCTTCTGACTCAGCTGTTTTTGAGGTTTCTATATTGCTTGAACTGTCCTTAACAATATTTGAAATAGGGTTTGGGAAATTTGCCTATGGTAGTAACAGAATGGTGCCTTCCCTCAACCTGTCCCCCACCACACACAAAAGATACATCTATGCCTAACCCTTAGAACCTGTGAATGTAACCTTATTTATTTATTTTTTAATATTTTATTTATTTATTTGACAGAGATCACAAGTAGGCAGAGAGGCAGGCAGAGAGAGAGAGGAGGAAGCAGGCTCCCCGCTAAGCAGAGAGCCCAATGCAGGGCTCGAACCCAGGACCCTGAGACAATGACCCGAGCCGAAGGCAGAGGCCCAACCCACTGAGCCACCCAGGCGCCCCTGTAACCTTATTTTTTAAAAGTGTTTCTGCAAATGGAAATAAATTAAGGATCTTAAGATGAGATCATCCTAGGTTATCCAGTTGGACCTACATCCAATGACAAGAAGAGAAGACTCATGCAGAGGAGAGAGTCATGTAAAGACATGAGCACATTGAATATATATGGAGAGATATATAGATGTAGAGAAAGAGATAAAGATATATAGTGCGGGACATAGCCACAAACTAAGAAATAACCTGGAAGCACTAGAATCTGGAAGGGGCGAGAAGTTCCCCTCTAGAGCCTTCCGAGGGAACATGGCCCTGTCCAAATTTTGATTTCAGACTTCTGGCCTTTCAAACTGTGAGAGGATAAATTTTTGTTTGCTGTTTTAAGTACACAAGTTTGTGGTAATTTTTTACAATAGCCCTAAAAAACAAAAAACAAACAAACAAAAACAAACAAAAAAACAACAGTCCTTCCTTGGGGCCATGTGACTTGTGTTGGCCAGTAAACTGTAACCATAAAGGATGATAGGCCCTTTCAGGTAGAAATATTAAACTGTCAATGCAAGGTTCTGTAGTACTTTTTTTTTTCCTTGCCTTAGCGATTGTAGAACCAAGAATTATCATGATGCCTACCTACATCGATCTGTGTCTCTGGTTGATTTAATGAGCAGATTAGTCTGGCTCATTTGTTCTGAATGTGATTACAAATGAATAAACATTTGTGGTTTTAAGCCACTGAAACATTTAGCCAGTTAGTTATTGTAACATATCTTACCCCTTAAGCATGATTAAAGCCAATAGAAATTTGGGGATTAATAGTTTCCTCTTGAAGTTCAAATGCAAAAGTTCATTAATTGCCTTTTAAAACATTTGTTAGGGACGCCTGGGTGGCTCAGTTGGTTGGACGACTGCTTTTAGCTCAGGTCATGATCTCGGAGTCCCGGGATCGAGTCCCGCATCAGGCTCCCAGCTCCGCGGGGAGTCTGCTTCTCCCTCTGACCTTCTCCTCGCTCATGCTCTCTCTCACTGCCTCTCTTTCAAATAAATAAATAAAATCTTTAAAATAAATAAATAAATAAAACATTTGTTATAATTTCAAATATGGCTTAATAAAGGTCCAAGGAGGTATTAAAGATGGGGAATCAAGCAACTTGGAATAAAAAGTTGCTGTATTGAATTTAATTACTTCTGATTTCTTGGAGAACCCTGTGTCTTAATCCTTTCCTCTACACCATATAAATAATAATGCTGATTCTTTCCTCACTAGGTCTTGTGAAGCTCCAATAAGATAAGCACAGACTTTGTAAGTTCTAGAGAATTACATATATTTAATTGATTTCCATTCCACATCTCTGATTACAGGAAGTTATTTATATCATAATATTTGGGGACACCTCTTATGAAGAAGTCCAAAATTTCCAATCTTTCCAAAGTGAATAATATAGATCTCTGATATTTCCATATAGTTGTGAATTCCAGTGACCTATAGCAGAAAAAAAGTCCAAACCGAGAAAATAGAAATACAATCAAGGGACAAATTCTCCTAGATGTATTGTTCATAAAGATTCTTTATCTGTAAGATAATATATGAGATTTGTGGCTTAGAGAACCTGTCTTTTCTGAGATATGGATGAGGTATGCTTCAAAAATCAGGGACAAACAGGAATCACAAACAGATTTACTAGGGCTTTGATATTTGGAGCACCTCAAAACCTACACGAGCCCCCAGGAATTCTGATTAGGGCTCTGAGAAATCTTTAAACCGTAAGTAATTTAGAAACTCAAACTGAAGATACAGTGTATGATGAAAACAAGTAGTGATTCTCAGAGCCCATTCTCAAAGTTATTTTATGTCTTAATATAGCTGTTGGAACTTGAGCCATTACATCTGTATTCTGGCAAAAGAAAACAGGAAGTAGGGAGAAAGTCCACCATATTTTTAGGGAGACTTCCTGAAACTATCCCAGAGTAGTTTTAATTGCATATCATTGCATGGGACTGGTCACAAAGAGACCAACTCCTCGCCACAAAGAGACCAACAAATACCATCATTTACTTGGGAATGTTGCGACCTTAAGTACCTTTGTTACTCAAGGGTGGTGGGGAGAATGAACATTGTCGTAGGTAAGACAGAACGATTTGCTGCAGGAAATAAACACTGAAGTAGAAATGGATGGGAAGGATAATTAAAGAACAAGTAAAGAAATAATATCATTTATTTGATACCTCAATAAGTATACTTACTTAAAGATACATTTATTCAAGTGAGATCTACTAAGAATAAACTCATGTGAGACACTGGATCATAAGGATTCCACAGTGAGTAGAACATAGTGCTGGGGGATATATACCAATGTTTTGAGAAAGAAGTAATGGGGCTTCAAAACTAAATGATGTGTTGTGGTGGCAAAAAGAATTAAAAAATGGTAAATCTAGGATTCCATGACTTCTGAGTAATTGAAAAAATACTATTATATATTAATAGGAACAAACAGATCAGGATGAGAACCAAGTTGGAGAAGTACTGAGATGATGCAGTTTGTGCCAATGACTGTTCTACTGGAAAAATTCTCTGATTCTGATTGACAACTGCCCCCCACCCCACATTCCTTGTTTCCTGAGCATTATGACATGCCTCAGTCAAATCATTTAGCACATGGTACTATAAATGGTGTCTGCATAACCAACTGCATACTGCAGGCAGATTTTACCAGGTTGCAATAATGAAATACACACATTTCTTCCCAATATCTAGTTTAGTGACTTCAAGTTGGTAGCTGGAAACTAGTCACTGTGGGAGAATTTATGCCATAAATATTGGCAAATGCTTGCCATCAGGCTCTCAGTTTCCCCTGGGAGCTGGCTGTTAAACATCTATCAGCATATCCCTATGTGTGAACCTCTTCTCAGACTATAAGAGTTTTGAAGACATGGACACTACCTGGTCCATATGTATGTCCTTTTTGTGGTGGGAATGTGCATTTGGTGGTGGAAGTGGGTGGTGGTTTCATTGACATTCCCTAAGAAATGTGTATTTGTTTAATAGACAATCAGGAAAAAAAATTCAGCACACAGGTGAAAAGTGATTTGGAGTTCACAAAGATAGTGTGGCTCGATCTATGTGTGGGGTTGGTGATAGTTAAATTTGAAGAAAAAAATAACAATATGTGGAATGTGTTATAAAGTCAGTACAGCTGTTAAACTTAAATGTCGACATTCTGGATAAAAATATAAGCTTTTTAACATGGAATTTATTTTATCTTATAATAATCTGAAAATGGAGTCTACAAACTCATGGTTGATGGATTCAGAGAGTATGAGAAATGGGCTTTACATTAGGTCCACTTTTTTAAAATGTCATTATATCACATAGACAGGGATAAGAGTAATGTAGATGAAGTTTGCTTCCTTCTTTAGGATTACATTATCTTCTCAAGCTTCTATAACACATGCTCTTATAAAAATAATATAAGTCCTTTATACAGACAGAGAATACACAGAGATTACTAAAAAGTAATTCTACTTAAGAAAGCTTATGTTTACTTTGAATAAAAAAACATACACCTAAATGTGGAGTAACAACCTAGGAAGATAGGCAAAAGGGCAAGGTCAGCATAGGTTTTTGGTTCATCCTAAAATCTGACTACATACAAATAATCACATTTTGTATCATTTAATAAGGCTGGATATTTCCAGACATACTGAAAAATGAAAGATCCTTAGCCATGTTTCCAAGTCATTTATCTCAAAAGAGTTTACTAATACAAAGAATAATTATATGGACCAAATATAAATTGAGCACATCCAATAGAGAAAAACACTTTGTTGTGTACTGTGTATGCAAACAATGTATTCTAAAGACATAAAATTATAATCACATTAATCATAAGTATAATTGGTTACCTTTATTGAAAAGCATCTAATTATATGATGTCCTGACTGTCCCTGAAAATAAAGAACGTATGGTTGTTATTAATACAGTTAAGTCTAAAGCTGTGCCTTGTAGCAGAGCATGATTAAACAAATCAGGTTTCTCATCTTTCTAACACCATCTTTGGCTCTCAAATCTACATAAGTGGATGCACAGTAGGGGACTACCATCAGTATTTAAATGAGAATCTTTTCAAAAAATGGATTGATACATCTTTATCAGAAATAAACTACAAATGCACAACTTACTCTGGCTGAATTGTGATGAAACAGAAAATCTTAACACACCGATTACTAGTAAGGAAATTGAATCAATAATGAAAAATCTCCCAACAAACAAAAGTTCAGGACCAGACAGCTTCACTGGATGACTCTACAAATCCTTCTGCCAAACTTTCTCAAACTCTTCCAAAGAATAAAAGAAAGGGGCATTTTCTAATTTCGTTTTTTTTTTTTTTTTAAGATTTAAAGATTTTATTCATTTATTTGAGAAAGAGAGGGAGAGAACATGAGTGGAGGTCCAAGAGGTAGAGGGAGAATCAGACTTGCTGCTGAGCTGGGAGCCCATCACAGGGCATGATCCTTGGACCCTGAGATAATGAACTGAGCCAAAGGCAGACACTTAACTGACTGAGCCAGTCACCCTCTAATTTCATTTTATGAGGTCAGCATTACCAATACCAAATTTAGACAAGGATGCTACAAGAAAACAAAATTACAGGCCAATATCTCTGATGAACATAGATACAAACTCCTCAACAAAATATTAGTAAATCATATTCAACAGCGCATTGAAAGGATCATACAGGGGCGCCTGAGTGGCTCAGTGGGTTAAAGCCTCTGCCTTCGGCTCGGGTCATGATCCCAGGGTCCTGGGATCGAGCCCCACATCAGGCTTTCTGCTTGGCAGGGAGCCTGCTTCCCCCTCTCTCTCTCTGCCTGCCTCTCTGCCTGCTTGTGTTCTCTGTCTGTCAAACAAATAAATAAAATCTTTAAAAAAAAAAAAGGATCATACACCATGATCAAGTTTTATTCTATGAATACAAGGATGGTTGTACATCTGTAAATCAGTCAATATCACATTAACAAAAAGGATAAAAATAATATAATCATCTCAATAAATTCAGAATAAGTACTTGACAAAAATTAACATTAATTTATGATTAAAGAACTCTCAACAAAGTGGGTATAAAGAAAACATACTTCAAAATAATAAAGGCAATATGTGATAAACTCACAGCTACATTATACTCAAGGGTGGATAGCTAAAAGTCTTTCCTCCAAAATGAGGAACAAGATAAGGATGCCCACTCACACCTGTTTTATTCAACAAAAAAAGTCCTAGCCACGTCAATTAGGCAAAAGGAAATAAAATGTATCTAAATTGAAAACAACGTAAAACTGAGACTATTTGCAGATAACATTCAAATATATATATATATATATATATATACACACACGTATGTATATATATATACACATATACGTGTGTATATATATTTGTATATACATTTGTGTATATATATGTGTGTATATATACAGATATATATACCTATATTTGCACAAAATCTAGGATTACTTGTGTTCTAGTTCCTTGAAAAATGCCATTGGAATTCTGATAGGAATTGCACTGTATTTGTAGATTGCTTTGGGTAGTATGGACATTTTAACAATATTGATTCTTCCACTTCGTGAGTGTAGAATACCATAAAAACCCTGAATAGTCAAAGCAATAATGAAAAAAAAAAAAAAGCTGGAGGCATCGTACTTCCTGATTCCAAGTTATATCAGAAAACTAAAGTAATTAAGAAGCTAAAAGCTTCTTGACCTAGATACTGGCAGTGAGTTTTTTGTATCTGACACCAAGAGAGAAAGGAACAAAGGCAAAAATAAGTAAATGGGACTACCTAATACTAAAAAGTTTCCTCACAGCAAGAAACTAACAACAAATGAAAAGGTAATCTATTGAAAGGGAGAAATTATTTGTGAATCATATATTTGATATGGGGCCAATAGCTAAAATATCAAAAGAACTCCTATAACTCAGTAGAAAAAGGAAGGAAGGAAGGAAGGAGGAAGAGAGGGAAGGAAGGAAGGACAGAAGGAAGGAGGGTAGGTAGAAAGAGGAGAAAACCAATAATGTGAATTAAAAATGGGAAGATCTGAATAGATAATTTTCCTAAAGAAAACAGGCAGAATGCCAATAGGTACATGAAAAAGTGTTCAACAACATTAATCATCATAGAAATGCAAATGAAAACCCCTATCAGGTATCACCTCATACGTGTTAGCATGGATGTTATCAAAAAGACAATGAACAACATGTGTCGGCAAGACCTAGAGTAAAGGGGATCCTTCTGCACTGCTGGTAGAAATGTAAACTGGTACAACTATTATGGAAAACGGGATGGAGTTTCTTCAAAAAATTTAAAATAGGACTACCACATAACCCAGCAATTCTGTTTATGGATATTTATTTGAAGAAAATAAAAACACTAAATCAAAAAGGTATTTCTACCCTCCCATGTCTATCACATTATTTACAATAGCCAAGATATGAAAACAATCTAAGAACCTAAATGCTTATAAATGGATAAATGTAAAAGGAATTGTGTGTGTGTGTGTTTGTAATGGATATTATTCAACCATAAAAAAGAATGAAATTTTGCCATTTGTGACAACAAGAATAGAACTAAAGAGCATTATGCTAGGTGAAATAAATCAGAGTAAAATGCCACATGGTCACTCTTGTGTATGGAATCTAAAAAGAGAAACATAAACAAGCTCACAGATGCAGAGAATAGATTGGCGCTTGCCAGAGGTGAAGGTGGGGAATGGGAGTGGGAGAAATATGCGAACAGCATCAAGAGAGAAAAAAAATTAAAAATATAACAAGCAATAAGTATTTCTGGAAGACAGAAAATGAAGAATGAAAAGAGAACGAAGGTTTATTTACTTAATCAAATTCTACTGTAATCATTTGTTTATAACTTTCCAATTAGACTTAAAAAACAGTACAATTTACAATCACTCGAAAAATGACTTACTTAGGTGTAACTCTAAAAAAAAACGCATATAGGACTTGCATACTGAATTATGCATAATGCTCATGAAAGAAATCAAGGAAGATCTAAATAAATGGAGAGAATGAGTGTGTTCCTGGATGGACTATTCAACATAGTAATCATGCCAATTCTCCCCAAAGGGATATACAACTTTAATGTTATTCCAATCAAAACGTCAGCAACGTTTTTTTGTATAGACAAAATTACTGTAAAATTTACATCAAAATACAAAGAAAGTAGAATAATGAAAATAATTTTGAGAAAAGAGGATAAAGGAATCAGTCTACCAGGTTTCAAGACTTATTAGATAGCTACATTAATGAAGACTGTGTGATGTTGGTAGAGGGACAGACACAGATCAATGGAACAGAACAGAGGATCTAGAGATAGATCACATTAATGTGTCCTAATGATTTTTGACAATGGTACAAAAGTACTTCAATGGAGGAGAGATAGCCTTTCACTGTTGCTACAGCACTATACATACAAAAATAAAAATAAATTAAGAAAAGAATCTCAATCTAAGTTCACACCTTACATAAAAGGTAACTCACAGATTTAACTGTAAGTTGTACAACTATGAAAGTTCTAGAAAATGACATGGGAAGAAATTTTGGGGATACAGAGCCAGGCGAAGGATTCAAAGATTTGACATCAAACCCATGGATCTTAAAAGGAAGCATTGACCCCACCCCCCCAACGCCCCTCCCCCCAGCAACCCTCAGTTTGTTTTGTGAGATTAAGAGTCACTTATGGTTTATCTCCCTACCAATCCCATCTTGCTCCTATGAAGTGTGTAAACCTGGCGATTCACAGACCTGTACCCCTGGGGAAAAAAAAATATGTTTATAAAAAATAAATAAATAAATAAATAAAATTTTTTAAAAAAGGAAGCATTGATAAAATTAAATAAACTTCATCAAGATTAAAAACTTTTAGTCTTTTTTTTTTTTTTTTTTTTTAAGAGGGTGGTGAAGGGCAGAGGGAAAGAGAAAATCTTTAACTGGCTCCACACCCAGCACAGAGCCCCATGCAGGACTTGATCTCACAACCTTGAGATCATAACCTGAGCCAAAATTAAGAGTCAGATACTTAACTGACTGAACCTCCCAGGCATCCCTGCTCTTTTTTAAAAGATACTATTAAGAGGATAAAAGACAAACTACAGAGTAAAAGGAAATATTTGAAACCACATATCTGACAACTTTGTACTGGTATCTAATGTATGTAAAGAAATTTCAAACATCAACAATAAAAAAACAAAACACAACAAAAACCCCCATCCAATTAGAAAATGAGCAAAGGACATTATCAAAGAGGATATACAAATGGGAATAAGCAGATAAAAAGATGCTTAAAATCATGGGCTGCCTGTGTGGGTCAGTCAAATGTCTGACTCTTGGTTTCTGCTCGGGTCACGATCTCATCGGTGCTGAGACTGAGCCCCTCTGAGGGCTCAGAGGGGAGCCTGTTTAAGGATTCTTTCCCTGTGGCCCTCCCCTGATTCACTGGTGCATGCGCGTGCTCTCTCTCTCCTTCTCTCTCTCGAATAAATAAATAAATCTTTTAAAAATAAAGATGTTTAACATCATTAGGCATTTAGGAAATACAAACTAAAATCACAATGAGAGATCACTACTATCACAATGACTAAAATAAAAAATAGTGAAAACATCAAATGCTGGTGAAGCTGTGGAGAAACTAGAGATCACTCATGCATTGTATGCCAGAGAAATGAAGATGTTTCTTCACACAAAAACTTGTACATGCCTGATTATAGCAGATTTATTTGTGATAGCCCCAAACTGGAAACAACCCGGGTATTCTTCATCAGGTGAACAGTTGAATAAACTGTGGTACACCCATACCATAAAATACTCCCCCACAAATTAACAGGAACACTAAATACATTCTATAGTATGGATTAATCTTCAGAGAATTTTGCTGAGTGAAAAGAGCCAATCCCCAAAGGTTATACACTGTAAAAGTCCATTTGTATAGCATTCTCGAAATGACAAACTTATGGAGATGGAAAACAGAGTAGTGGTTACCAGGGATTAAAGAGTGAGTAGGTTAAGAGAGAAGTGAGTGTGGCTTTCAAAGAGCAATAGGAGGGATCTCTGTGATGACAGAATGCTCTGTATCTAGCCTGCATCAATGTTGACATTCTGGGGTAATACTGTACTCGAATTTTGCAAGACTTTACCACTGGGGGAAAGTGGATGAAAGGTACATGGGACCTCTCTGTTACTGTTTCTCATAATGCATGTGACTCTACAGTGATCTCAAAATAAGAAGTGTGATTATAACAAACAAAAAGCCCCTGAGTCCTTCAAATATATCCTAAATATATTTTTTAACATTTTTCCTCCTGTTTTATTAATTAAATCTCTAGAGTCCATTTAGAAAAAATATCTCATATTTATATTAGATAACAGTATAGGTATAATTATCATAAACATGTTTTCAACATTTTTTGTTTTCCACATTTCCATCCATGGCTCCTGACCCTCTTTTGAAATATCTGCATTTTCTTTTTAGTCTCACATTGGTTATATGAACTATTATATAATGACATATTTGAATTGTTCAATTTTGTGTTTTTAAGCAGCCATAGATCTTCATGTGTGTTTTCTCTACATACAGCCCTTTATAATTAAATGTAGAACTGTAATGAGATTTATGACCAAAAAATAAAATAGTTTGCAGTTTGGGGACTGATCAATGTCTACATCAACCAGTTTAAAGGACTGGTTTCTCCATTTAAAAGAGGCTTCATCCAATATTTAATAATATTCAGTGATCTATTTCTACATGGCTTATCACCTCTGTGTCCTTGAACTCATCTTTATGATGAGGATATTTCTAGTAAATGCCTCATAATACTGTTTCAAGAATCAAGAGATAATATATGTAATCATGCTACATTACATTGTCCATATTAATAAATCAGATAATTTTAAATTTAAATAATTTATAAATTAAACATTATCTAAAATACTGATAGTAACCAAAGGCCACTGGAAATCACTTGATCATGTGTAATGTATGTATAAACAGTTGACGATGTATTTCACTAGTATTGCTTGCTTTTCTAAAAAACATTTTTGATTTAACCTAAAGTAAAAAATATGCATAAAAATACAATGCTTCCTTGTATCTAAATGTTGATTAAAATTTGTTTTTCCAATGATTACTAGAAGAATTCATTCAAAATCCGAAGCTCTGAAATACATCCTTCTGAAAAATCAGCCATTTCATTTTTCTTGTGGACGGATATATACAAAATTACCAGCAGGTGGCAGTATGTATAAGAAAGTGTGTCCTAAATAATTCTGCAAACTAGAGGTTGCTGGCTTTTGCTAACAAAACCATCTATACATCCACCAAAAGCTTCATTTACAGGGCAAAGTGATGAAATCCTAACTGTTTTCGGATGTAAACATAATAGTGAGGAATTTTTCACTATTATGATGAGTAGAAGACTGTCATTTTTGAAATGCATGAAGTCTTTAATCTAGAATCCAAGTTTCCAGCGGGCTGGGAGTTCCTGGCTGACATCTGCCTGATTCCTCTCTTCTCTCTCAATTATGATCATATAACCTGTTTAACTGTGAGATCCTCTAATATACATTCTCATGGCTGATTATGTGTTGACGGTTTCTCCAGCTTGCACAAATATGTACAAACTACTTTATATCAAACTGTATATATGTATATATATATGAATAAGGAAGGATAAAATAGAAGCAGAGATAGAAATGTAGTAATGTAAATTCTTTAGGATGACTAAACAATGAAATCATGTCTTTTTTTAAAAACTGGTAGGAGTTTAAGCCTGTTTTTAAGAACTGACTTGGATATATATGTAATAATTAAAATTTTTTCAGCCACTCTTATCCTTAAAACTAAGCATGAAGGTCAGAGGTGACTGAACCTACTAGCATTCCCTCCTCACTATCCCTGGTCATGAATGTGGCTTTTTGTACGATACGTGTCATCAGAAGAGCAATATAGAAGTTTCCAGACCAGGCAGCCTCGCTGATTAACAGTAACTTAAATAGTAGGGCTGTGACAGTGGAAAAGAGCAACAAGCATTTAACTTGCATTAGATTCATGGAAGATTTTGTTTTGTTTTTTCACTTTGTTTTCCTAAGTCAAAGTATTTATCTGCATGTCTCCATATTATGTAACACAAATCTTGTTTAAAAGTAAGAATATATACTATAAACACATGAATAGGGAAGAAGAGAATAAAAATGAATATGGCACTGAATTTATTTTTTTTCCATTAAAAGTAGTTTTTGCAGTTTAGAACCATGCAGATTTTGTGAATTC
This sequence comes from Lontra canadensis, assembly GCF_010015895.1. NCBI lineage: Eukaryota > Metazoa > Chordata > Mammalia > Carnivora > Mustelidae > Lontra > Lontra canadensis. The sequence continues at coordinate 1,104,503 of NW_022631042.1, forward strand.
TTAAACTAGAGCAAACCTGATACATGAAGTATTTTAAAAAACATGGAGTTGACCTCCTAGTGCCTTTGCTCAAGAAAGAAGTCCAAGCCTGCAGGCCGTGGGGAAGAAAAATGTGTTGCTGCTTATAGTACTGTTCCTTCTCAATTCTATTAACAAAGGCAGTATTTCTAAGAATAGCCCCTAAGTTGCTACTAGATTATTAAATGTACTTCAAAGTGGATCATATTAAATTCAGAAGGCTTCTCTGCCTCCATCCTACTAAAAGCGTGAGTTTGCAAACCACAGCTCTGTATAATCTCAGAAGCTGGAGAAGTATCAACACTTCCATTCTGAGTTTTCCAGAATTCTCTTCCACAAGCATCTTTCCTACCTTCTAGCTCTGATAATTTTATGGTTTTTTCTTAGAAAATACTTTGAAATGTAAAAAAAGTCAAAATATTAATTCACTAGACAAATGTTCATTAAAATATAAAAGCTTCCTATGGAACAAAGACCCAGAACGGAATTCCAATCCACGCTGAGCAAATAGGGAAGATGTCTGTAGAGACAAATGAGTTTTCTCAATAGACCCTGAAGTCACACCAGAAGTGATAAAATGCACGGCATGATCAACCTAAATCAGATATAGTGTGAGTCACACCAAGATAAGCATTTTTGACCTTTTCCATTCAACTGACTTAGAGAGATAGGCTACGGGGATAAGTGGGAAAAAAACAGGGGGCATTAATGCAACAGATTTTTTTAAAAGATATGTGTCAGCTAAATGTGTTTCAAATCCCATACTCAAAAGAGAACAGTGGATTTTTAAATGTTTTTGTAAATTGTGTTAAAGTATAACATGCATTTGGAAAAGTACACAGATCAAATGATATGAACTGATGATACTTCTTACAAAGCAAATACATTTAAGTAATCAGCAATAAGGTCTAGAAGTAGGAGATAACCAGAATGTCAGGGTTACCTGATGCCCACTTCCAACACTACTTCCAGGGTGCCCACACCCTGTCTTCTGTAATACCAAAGATTACCGTTGCCTTTTCTGAACTTTATATAAATATAATTACACGGTATGTATGCTTCTGTGTTTTTTTTTTTTCACTCAACATAATATTTATGAAGTTCTAGTCAGGCTCTAGCTTTTTCATTATCACTGCCACATAGTTTATTGAATGACTATACCACAACTTTCAGATAATTTGGGGCTATTATGAATAGTGCTTCTATGAATATTATAATATATATATTTTGATGGATATGCATATTTGCGTGTGTGTGTGTGTGTGTGTGTGTGTGTGTATACACATACATTGATTTCTGTTGGGTATATAACCTTAGATTTGCAAGTTACATAGATGAATAGTTAGTCAAACCATTTTTGAAAGTATTTGTACTATTTATCACTTTCCCTAGCTGTAACGAAAATTTCAATCACTGTATATTTTTATCAGTACTTGGTATTATACATAATTTTCATTTTAGCCTTCTCCCAATGTACTTCTTAACACTAAGAATATATATATATATAAAATATGTGTATATATATTATATATAATATCATGTATAAGACATGATACCAGAAAGAGCTTAACATTTGCTATATGTTACAGACTATCAGAGTCTGCAGTGAGAACAAACTGGCTGCTGGTTGGCCTGGATAAGCAGGATCCTTTGTTCCATGACACCTTTCCCCAGACTGAGTGATTTGAGTGGTGACAACAAAAGAAGATCATGAAGATGGCCCCATTTCTCAATCTGGGAGCCCTTTTAGCAAAATGAGACTTTATGATCCATGGAAGAGGCCCCATAGATTGATTTAGTGGCTCTCATGCATGATGTATCACCAGGAACCTAGCTCCCACCTTCAAAGAGCTTACCCTGATGCTTTGGGAGGGTGAGTCTGCCGGCTGTGATTTGTACAACACTGAAACAGGGAGGGCCTGAGACAGGCCAGTTTCACTGATGCCGCACTATTCTAGGCATATGGGACCAGAAGCTGAAACAGAAGAACACACTGGAGACACAACCCAAGAATTTCACCTGCTAGACCTTTTACACCTTCCTGAAAATGAGTCTTCATCCTTGAAAATAAAGACCCTTAAGTTTACTGACTTTCCAGATCGTTATCCTGAATACAAAATGCCCTATGTGTCAGATTAAGAAGATCGAAGAAGGGTCTTGGCCCATTTGGGCCTGGTGCTCCTGGGCCCAAATGTCATTTCACAGTTGGTGCCCTGTATGTTTTTAAACTTCAGCCATTAAAGCTGGTTAGAAACAATTCTACTTCCCTAACAATTTTGGCTGAATGAATCCAGGATGATAAGCCAGGAGAACCTGAGGGAGTGACATGGTGAAACAGAGAGACCGGACTTTGAACTTTCAAGTTGTCAAGTCACGGCTCAGAGCCTTGGCTACTTCCCTTGACAATGGGAAAAACTACAGGCTGTTTCATGTGGGAACTGTGGTGATTAGATTAAATGTATAAAATTGTTGGTACCACCTGGCACGCACTGGGCATGCAATACATGGTGAGTAACATTTCCAAAATTTTACTATTATTTAGGTTTTACATCTGAAATTTATACCAAGACCAAAGTGCTATTTGTTTTCCCCTATACTATACATTTGTATATAGCATGAAAAGTAATAATTGGTTTCATATTTTCAGGTATTTTTAAGCTGTTGTTTTGGAAAAAAAAAAATGGTTTTCTAACAGTCTTGTGATACTTCCATTACCAAAACAAAAACCTGCATATGCGCTTGCTTATGCAAATGTCATTTATGCAGTTAATGCTATATTTCCTATGATTGTGGGTATCATTTGACTGTATAGTTACCGTGACCTAAGAGAACAGTATTCTAAATACCAATACCAAGTTTCCCCTTTAGAGTTAAGCTATATGCATGTGTGATTCAGTGAGAGTAGTTCGCCTACACGTAATTCTACAGTTATAACCAAAACCAGAGATTCAGCATTGTTTGGATATACTTATGCTTTGAGCTCTAATGTTTCAATTAAGTGCAACTTCCTTCAACAATACATAACACAGCAAGAATATGAGGGGAAAGAGGCTGGGCAAGGTTTGACCACTGAAACAAAAACTCTGCTCTTTCTTACACAAATATTAAGATCACTTTCTACTAGTACAGTGTATATAATGTTATTCCCAGGAGCAAAGATTGAGGAAACATGGGTGAGCTGCTTTTAATAGAAAACTGCATTTAAAATACATCTTCAAAAGGCACATGTGGAAAATCTCAGTAATTAATTCATTAATCATTTTGTTTGGTATGACCGAACAATAATTGGCTCAAAGTCCATGGTAGTTAATACTAGTGGGTCTTAAATTCAACACTATGTATATAAAGTCATCATTCACTAGGAAAAGCAGTAAGAAAATTATTTTAATCTCCAATAACCTAATGTACCTACAGTCTATGTAGTTACTATTTATGAGTTATCAACACTTGCATTGCCTTGCCAATTTTTACAATGAATCTGAATATTGAATGATTTATTTAAAATTAATTTCATTGTGCATATGGAATGTACTGGGGATTAAACAGACATAATAATGCTTTTAAAATTCAAGGACATGGACATGAAAACAATTAATTACAAAATAATAGAGTGACATGAGCAGGATAGCACATTAGGAGATCCTAGCACTTTTTTCCCCACAAAAACAATTATTTAACAACTATCCAGTGCAGAAATGTTTTGCAAGAACTCTGGAACACAATAAAGAAGTTGCAGCAATGCACTGGAGAACAAAAACTGAAAATGACCACATCAAAGTCCTACCAAAATTCAAATGGCAATATTTACAGAAATAAAAAAAAGAAAGTTTGAGTTGAGGTCATGATTCAGGGGTCCTGGAATAGAACCCCACAAGGAACTCCCTGCTCAGTGGGTGTCTGCTTCTCTCCCTCACCCTCCCTCTGCCTCTCCCTTGACCTCTGCTGTTCCCTCTGCCTCTCCCACTGCCCCTGCTCTTTCTCTTTCTCTCCCTCTCTCTCTCTCTCTCTCTCTCCTGCACTCTCTCTCTCTCAAATAAATAAATAAAATCTTTAAAACATAATAATTTAAAAGCTCATATGGAATCACAAAAGGACATAAAGAGCCAAAAGGATCTTGAGTAAGAAGACCAAAGCTGGGAGTGTTACACTTTCTAATTTAAAAACAAACAACCAAACAGAACATTAGGAAGATACAGTAATCGAAGCAATATAGTACTGTTCGAGTACAATTATCTCAATGAGCACTAAGAAATGTATGAATTACTTAATCATTATATTGTACACCTGAAACTAATATAATACTGTATGCCAATTTAAAAAGACAATACAGTACTGGCATAAAAATAGACATATAGACCAATGGAAAAGAACAGAGACCCTAGAAATAAATCTACAATCAAGTGATCTTCAACAAGGTGTTAAGAAACACAATGGGAAACGAACAGTCTCTTCAATAAGTGGTACTGGGAAACTGGATATCCACATGTGAAAAGAATGAAAGTGAACCCCTATCTCACACTATACACAAAAAATCAACTCTAAATGGATTGAAGACTGAAAACATAAAACCCATAGAGGAAAATATTGGAAAAATCTTCCTGACATTGGTCTTGGCAATGATGTCTTAGATATAGCACCAAAAGCATAGACGACAAAAGTAACAGACAAAGGAGTCTACCTCAAACCAAAAAGTTTCTTCAGGCAAAGGAAACAACATAGTGAAAAGGCAATGATTGGAATGGGAGAAAGTGTTTGCAAATTATTTATCTGATAAGAGTTAATACCTAAAATATATACAAAACTCACAGAAATCAATAGCTAAAAAACAAATAATACCATTTTAGAATGGGTAAAGGATAGGAAAAGACATCTCTCAAAATAAGACATACACATCATCGGAAGGCCTCTGAAAGCATACTTGACATCACTAATCATCAGGGAAATACAAATCAAAACCACAGTGAGATATCACAATATAGTTTTTAGAATGGCTATTGTTGAAACAGAAAAATATAATGAGTGTTGACAAGGATGTGGAGAAAATACAACCATTAGGGGGGAAAAAAGAAAAGAAAAGAAAACCATTGTACACTGTTGGTGGGAATGTAAATTGGTACAGCCATTATGGAAAACAGTATGGCATTTCCTCAAAAATTAAGTATAGAACTACCATATGATCAAGCAACTCCACTTCTGGGTATATACTCAAAAGAGATGAAATTGGAATCTCAGAAAGGTATCTGAGCTTTCATGTTCATTGCAGCATTATTCACAAAAGGCAAGATGCAAAAATCACCTTAGTGCTTGCCAACAGATGAATGGATTAAGAAGATGTGAGATATATGTGTGTATACGTGTGTATATATGTGTGTGTGTGTGTATGCACACATATACACATATACAATAGAATATTATTCAGTGATGAGAAAGAAGGATATCTGATTACTCGTAACAAATAGATAGATCATAAGGGCATTATGTCAAGTAAAATAAGCCATAATAACTGACCTTATAACACAGGGTAATTGTGCATAATCATTTACTTTTTTTTAAGATTTGTTCCTTCAACAAATATTTACTGATATTGAGACAAACACATACACAACAGTACTGTGGATGGTGTGCCTTCAAGGGGTTTCCTTTTGAAGGTTCTTTAAAAAGACAAATGTAGCTTTTGAGATTTTAAATGAGATAAAAAATGGACTCCAAATTACAAAGGAACAAGAGTAACACCAGAATAAGACAAAATTAGCTACTTCATGTAAGATTCAGACAAGATAAAGTAGAAGGTTAAACTTCTTCAAAGAAGAAGACATACAAATAGCTAACAAACACATGAAAAACTGTTCAACATCATTAGCTATCAGGGAAATTCAAACCAAAACCACCCTGAGATACCACTTTACACTAGTTAGAATGGCCAAAATTGAAAACGCAAAAAACAACAAATGTTGGAGAGGATGTGGAGGAAGAGGAACGCTCTTACACTGTTTGTGAGAATGCAAGTTGGTACAACCACTTTGGAAAACAGTGTGGGGGTTCCTCAAAAATTTAAAAATAGAGCTACTTTGCCCAACAATTATACTACTGGGTATTTACCCCAAACATACAGATGTAGTGAAAAGAAGGGCTATATGTACCCCAATGTTCATAGCAGCAATGTCCTCAATAGCCAAACTGTGGAAAAAGCCAAGATGTCCTTCAACAGATGAATGGATAAAGAAGATGTGGTCCATATACACAATGGAATATTACTCAGCTATCAGAAAGGATGAATACCCAGCATTTGCATCAATGCCGATAAAACTGGAAGAGATTATGCTAAATGAAATAAGTCAAGTAGAGAAAGTTAATTATCATATGGTTTCACTTACTTGTGGAACATAAGGAATAGCATGGAGGACATGAGGAGAAGGAAGGGAAAAATGAAGGGAGGAATCAGAGGGGGAATCAAACCGTTAAAGACTAGGGACTCTGGGAAACAAACTGAGGGTTTTAGAGGGGAAGGAGGATTGGGGGATATGTTGATGGGTGATGGATATTAAGGAGGGCATGGATTGCATGGAGTACTGGGTGTTATATGCAAACAATGAATCATGGAACCCTACGTCAGAAACTAATGATACACTGTATGGTGACTAACATAATTAAAAAATATCTTAAAAAAATAAAATAAACATCCTTCAGTCATTTCAGGCACAAGGTATAAATGTAATCACATACCACTGTTATTGAAGTTTAGTACCCCCTCCCAAAAATATCTTGTTTAAACACACACACAAAGTAGAAGGTCAATAATTAAATTACAGCACAATTTATATAGGCTTTACTTAGTAAAATCTAAATCTAAAATACATGTGTCTTTTTATATTGTATTAGAATTATGCAAAAGTAAATCTTTGAGGTATTTGGTACTCACAAAAAAAATGAAAATAAATTTTCATAGACTTTAAATGCTGTTAAGATAGTTGTCACTTTTTTACTTTGTTCATTCTTTCCCATCGTTATCACTATGCTTTACTGCACACCTTTTAATGTAAAAGTGCCAAAAAAAGGAAGCCCTAGAGCATACAATTTACATTAAATATTTAACACTTTACAATGTCATATAAATAGCCACTTAAAGAATGGGAACAGTATATTTAAAGCATCCTTAAAATGTAGTCTAAGAAATTTAAAAGAATTTGCTGCAATGAGCATTATTTCTAACATCCAAATGGCTGTATGTTTTTCCTGCTGGTTTACTTAAATTCAGTAAAAATTCTTCTTTAATAGAGAACTGTATCAGAAGAACAAGACCCCACACAAAGTCTATTATGATGGAAATGGGTGTTTGTTTTACCACTCATATACATACATACATACAAATATATGTGTGTGTGCTTGTGTGTGCACGTGTAAATATAAGTATACATATATTTCTAAATTCCATCTGAGAGCAGTGTGTTAAAGGCTATCACATTTTCATTCTTGCCTAAGAGTAAAACTAAATCAGAGCAATAAAAAAATTCTTAAGCCAGGAGAGCATCCTGCCTTTACTGAAGGATGTTTCACTTTTGGCAGAGAAACAACATCAATTGTAGCTGCTACTGTAAGTGGAGGATTATGAGGAAAAAATAATAAATTATGCATCTGAAATTTCCACCAGACAAGGCAGCAATGAGAAGACGTTTTAATAAAGTTGTACAATGAGATGACTTAAGCCATAAACTCATCATGTAATAGTATCATCATGAGGTGGTTTCCTCCCCCAAGGCAAAACACAGAATGCATATTAAAAAACTTGGGGATAATTAGCCAACTAAAAATGACTTACAAAGAAAATGTAGTAACGGAACAGTAACTTCCTATAAGGATGATGTAAATAGGTATTGTTCAAATAATGCTTCTGCTCTGTTTTAACCCTTTGCATTCTAACTGATCTTGTCACAATTTTGTCTAATAAATCAGAATTGAAATAATGCTTCTCAATTTGAGTTATACTATCACATTAACTCTTATCCCAAAATTGTTAACTAGTTTTTCATGTCTTATATATCATGGGAATTAAAAATATAATAGTGAACAAGATAAACAGTAAACTTATGTTTGAATAAGGAAAAAATAAACAAGAAATTAGAATTTGATTGTTGCTACAAAGAAAATAAAAAGTTTCAGTGTTCAGAAAAGATGACAATCTGAGATCTGAATGAAAAAGAGTTGGCCGTCAAGCAAAAATCAAGCAAGAAAACATCACAGACAGAACCAAGAGCTTGTGTGAAGCCCCAAAGAGCAAGCTCATTGGCTTGAAGCACAGAAAGATCAGTCTTGTGACTGGAGCAGAGAACAAGAAGGAAAGTAGAAGGAAATCAAACTAAAGAGGTAGACAGGAGCGAGGTCCTACAAGGCCTAGGATTTTACTATGCGCTATTTGAGAGTTTTAGGATCCTCTAATAAGTGATATAATTGTTTAATAAGTGATTTAATCAAATAAATGCTTTAAAGATTTTATCTATTTTTCAAAGAGAGAGCAAGAGAGTGCACAAGCAGGGTGCACAGCAGGCAGAGGAAGAAACAGGCTCCCCACTGAGCAGGAAGCCTGATGCTGGACTGGATCCCAAGACCCTGGGATCATGATCTGAGACAAAGGCAGATGCTTAACTAACTGAGCCACACAGGTATCCCCAAATTATCACTTTAAAAAATACCACTAAAGGTTGGGGAATAGATTCTAATAGTTCAAGAGCATAAATAAGCATTCAGAAAAGAAAACCTTTGAAATAGTCCAGATAATAAAAGATTGTGGCACCAACCAGAGATGATCATAACGGAAATGGATAGAAGTGGGTAGATCTCGGGTAGTTTTTGAACTTGCTGAGAGATTGGATATGGGTACTGAGAAACACAGAATAATCCAGGAAAACATCTAATTATTTATTTGATGCTGTTAGTAAAGACAGTGACAAGTAGTTTCAGGTATTGTGCTAGAAGTTAAGAGTTCTATTTTTACCATTTCTTAAGTTTTTATCTATTAGAAATAGTCATAGAAATATTAAGCTGTTAAATATAGAATATGAAGCTCAGAGAAGTGGTCAGGACTAAAGAAGTTAATTTAGGAATCAACATATTAAGATAATACTTAGAACAACATACATAGGATGAGTAGAAAGAACATCTGAAAAGAGAAAACTCTTTTAAGTAGAAAATCATAAAAATGTGAACAGCTAACACAATTGTAAACTTCCATATTTACAAATGTTATGAAGTTTCTGGATACTTATATTTTTTTCTTAAACACATTTCTGAAAAAAAATGTAGAGAATATTCAGTCCATATCGACCAAAGAAAAAAGAATAAAATATTTGAAGGGACCACTATGACAATTTGCTATGAGAACCAGTGGACAAATGACATTTCTGAAAAATTTCTATGCATACTACGAAACTTTCTACAAAAAAAGAGTTTGGTCTAAAATAACATACAAAGAAAAGAATCTTAATAATTCTCCCCATGCCACTGCTCTCCCCATTCTCTTACTGGCTTAGAGATTAGTAGATATTCTGATAATATTGAGAGTATTTTTATAAATGTATAATTATATGTCCTCCTGCCAAAAGATAAAAGGATGCTTCTAAGAAAAACTAAGATTTAATTATGCTTTCTTTCTCCATAAAATGAGAGCTAATGAACAATTTGTACAGTGTGGAAAAACAGAGTTTACCAAAACATAAAGACTGGTAATGATTTTATAGTTGTGGATACCGTGAGCTCCATAAGCAGTAAAACAAAAAATATAAAATATTTTTATCTGGCAGGTTTGTACATTTTGAGGCGGTCTACCTTTATAAAAAGAATTTTAGGAGTAAAAAAAAAAAAGAAATGGATATTTGAAAATGTGGTATTGCTAAGAAGATACATACTAGACTGCTACAAACTCCATTAAGAGAGACACCCTAGTCAAATTATAAATGTATCCTTTATAATTTCTAAGTTATTTTAGGATATTTATGACAATGCTTATAGGTATACTGAACTGAACTTTGTACGTTGGGTTTATTATTTAGCTATTCTAAAGATTGATGAAATATGTAATTAAATTAATTGAACCATATCTCCTCTGCCTACACAAGTTTCTTAAATATTTGTTTAGCTGCTCTCTCTACTTGGCTCTTCCTAAATCTGGTATAATCCACACTTTAGCTACTGGTATGATTAACAAGGACAGTCAGTCATACTCCCAAGGATTTTATATATACCATAATGAATTTATATATAAAATACATGGATAAAGGGATACTGTGCTATTGTTCATAACAGCAGCAAAAAATACAGTTATACATATACTCTTTTATATAATATATTTTTAATATATATTATTTATATGTACTTTATTTTTATATTATTTGTATTTTATTTCATATTACCTATATTTTATGTTAATTATATATATATTCCTATTCAAACAAAATCTGTAGCCTACTCAAAAATTATAATTTATCTATTTTTACTCTGTTTGGGTTCTGTAAAAAGTCACTAAATATCCAAAACAATCTGTAGATTTAATGCAATCCTTATCAAAATACCAACAGAGTTTTTCACAGAACTAAAACAAACAATCCTAAAATGTGTTTGGAACCATACAAAATCCAGAATAGTCAAAGCGACCTTGGGGAAAAAAAAATAAAAAAGTGAAGTTAGAGGTATCACAATTCCAGACTTTAAGTTATATTAAAAAATGTAGTGACCAAGACAATAAGGTAATGGCATAAAAATAGAAAAAGAGAACAATGGAACAGAACGGGAAGCCCAGAAATAAACCTATAATTATACTAGACAGCAACATGAAAAAGAATTAGTCTGGACCACTTTCTTACACCATATACAAAAATAAATTCAAAATGGATTGAGGACCTAATAACAAGATCTGAAACCAGAAAAATTCTAGAAGAGAACACAGGCAGTAATTTATCTGACAGTGGTCAACATCCTTCTAAATATGTCTCTTGAGGTACAAAATAAAACCAAAAATAAATTATTAGGACTAAATCAAAATAAAAAATATTTAGCTCAGCAAAGGAAACAATCAACAAAACTAAAAGAACCTAAAGAATGGGAGGAGATACTTGCAAATTACATGTCTGATTAAAGGTTAGTATCCAAAATACATAAAGAACTTATACAGCTCAACACTCAAAAAACCAAATAATACAATTTAAAAATGGGCAGAAGACATGAACAGACACTTTCCAAAGAAGCATGCAGACATACAACAGACACATGAAAAGATGTTTAATATCACTTGTCATCAAGGGAATGTAAATCAAAACTACAATGAAATGTTAGCTCACACTTCCCAGAATGGATAAAGACCAAAATAACCAACAAGAGTTAGCAAGGATGTGGAGAAAAAGGAACTCTCTTGAACTGTGGTGGGAATGCAAACTGGTACAACCACTATGGAAAAGAGTATGGAGGTTCCTCAAAAGTTAAAATAGAACTACCTTATGATCCAATAATTGCAGTACTGGGTATTTATCCAAAGAATACTAAAACACTAATTAAAAAAGATATATCCAGGGAGGAGTCAAGATGGAGGAGAAGTAGCAGGCTGAGACTACTTCAAGTAGCAGGAGATCAGCTAGATAGCTTATCTAAAGATTGCAAACACCTACAAATCCAATGGGAGATCGAAGAGAAGAAGAACAGCAATTCTAGAAACAGAAAATCAACCACTTTCTGAAAGGTAGGACTGGCGGAGAAGTGAATCCAAAGCAATGGGAAGATAGACCACAGTGGAAGGGGCTGGCTCCCGGAAAGCAGCGGAGCAACAGAGCACAAAATCAGGACCTTTAAAAGTCTGTTCCACTGAGGGACATCGCTCCAGAGGCTTAACTGGGGTGAAGCCCACACGGGGTCAGCGTGGCCTCAGGTCCCACAGGGTCACAGAAGGATTGGGGTGTCTGAGGGTCGCAGATCTTACAGTTATTAGAACAGGGAAGCCAGCTACAGAGACAGAGCTGAGGAGTGACTCTCAGCTCGGGGTTACCTTGAACCGGTCGCAGTCTCGGTCAGCTTGGAGCGCGGCCAGAGGCCAGGGTGACGGGAGTAATTGGGTGCTGTTCTCTGAGGGCACACGGAGGAGTGTGGCTCCAGGCTCTCGGCTCCTATGGGCCGGAGACTGGGAGGCCGCCATCTTCATTCCCGTCCTCCGGAACTCTACAGAAAGCGCTCCAGGAACAAAAGTTGCCGAAAGCAAACACAAGCAGATTACTCAGTGGGGTCCCTGGTAAAGGCGGTGCAATTCCGCCTGGGGCAAAGACACTTGAGAATCACTACAACAGGCCCCTCCCCCAGAAGATCAACAAGAAATCCAGGCAGGACCAAGTTCACCTACCAAGGAGTGCAGGTTCAATACCAAGGAGAATAATGGAATTCCAGAGGAGGAGAAAGCAAAGCACGGACCTCATGGCTTTCTCCCCATGATTCTTTAGTCTTGCAGTTAATTTAATTTTTTTTCTTTTTCATTTTTTTTTCTCTTCTTCTGCCAATTTTTTTTAACTTTACCCTTTTCTATTTTAACGTTTTTTAACTAGTTTATCTAATATATATGTTTTTTTTCTTTTTTATATTTTTTCTTTATTTGTTTTCTTTTTTTTTAATTGTTTCTTTCTTTCTTTTTTTTTTTTTTTTCTTTCTGCACCTCTTTTTATCCCCTTCCTCCCCCATCACGATTTGGGATCCCTTCTGAATTGGTTAAAGCATATTCTCCTGGGGTTGTTGCCACCCTTTTAGTATTTTACTTGTTCCTTCATATACTCTTATCTGGACAAAATGACAAGGCGGAAAAATTCACCACAAAAAAAAAGAACAAGAGGCAGTACCAAAGGCTCGGGAACCTAATCAATATAGACATTGGTATATGTCAGATCTAGAGTTCAGAATGACGATTCTCAAGGTTCTAGCCGGGCTCAAAAAAGGCATGGAAGATATTAGAGAAAACCTCTTGGGAGATATAAAAGCCCTTTCTGGAGAAATAAAAGAACTAAAATCTAACCAAGTTGAAATCAAAAAAGCTATTAATGAGGTGCAATAAAAAATGGAGGCTCTCACTGCTAGGAGAAATGAGGCAGAAGAAAGAATTAGCGATATAGAAGACCAAATGACAGAGAATAAGAAGCTGAACAAAAGAGGGACAAACAGCTACTGGACAATGAGGGGAGAATTCGAGAGATAAGTGACACCATAAGACGAAACAACATTAGAATAATTGGGATTCCAGAAGAAGAAGAAAGAGAGAGGGGAGCAGGTTATATTGGAGAGAATTATTGGAGAGAATTTCCCCAATATGGCAAAGGCAACAAGCATCAAAATCCACAAGGTTCAGAGAATAGGTCCACACCCCGTCACCTAATAGTAAAATTTACAAGTCTTAGAGACAAAGAGACAAAGAGAAAATCCTGAAAGCAGCCTGGGAAAAGAAGTCTATAACATACAATGGTAAAAATATTAGATTGGCAGCAGACTTATCCACAGAGACCTAGAGGGCCAGAAAGAGCTGGCATGATATATTCAGAGCACTGAACGAGAAAAACATGCAGCCAAGAATACTATAACCAGCTAGGCTATCATTGAAAATAGAAGGAGAGATTAAAAGCTTCCAGGACAAACAAAAACTGATAGTATTTGCAAACACCAAACCAGCTCTACAGGAAATATTGAAAGGGGTCCTCTAAGCAAAGAGAGAGCCTAAAAGTAGTAGATCAGAAAGGAACAGAGACAATATACAATAACGGTCACCTTACAGGCAATACAATGGCACTAAATTCATATCTCTCAATAGTTACCCTGAATGTTAATGGACTAAATGCCCCAATCAAAAGACACAGGATATCAGAATGGATAAAAAACCAAAACCCATCTATATGTTGCCTACAAGAAACTCATTTTAAACCCGAGGACACCTCCAGATTTAAAGTGAGGGGGTGGAAAAGAATTTACCATGCTAATGGACATCAGAAGAAAGCAGGAATGGCAATCCTTATATCAGATCAATTAGATTTCAAGCCAAAGACTATAATAAGAGATGAGGAAGGACACTATATCATACTCAAAGGATCTGTCCAACAAGAAGATCTAACAATTGTAAATATCTATGCCCCTAACGTGGGAGCAGCCAACTATATAAACCAATTAATAACAAAATCAAAGAAACACATCAACAATAATACAATAATAGTAGGGGACTTTAACACTCCCCTCACTGAAATGGACAGATCATCCAAGCAAAAGATCAAGAAGGAAATAAAGGCCTTAAATGACACACTAGACCAGATGGACATCACAGATATATTCAGAACATTTCATCCCAAAACAACAGAATACACATTCTTCTCTAGTGCACATGGAACATTCTCCAGAATAGATCACATCCTCGGTCCTAAATCAGGTCTCAACCGGTATCCAAAGATTGGGATCATTCCCTGCATATTTTCAGACCACAATGCTCTGAAGCTAGAACTCAATCACAGGAGGAAATTTGGAAAGAACCCAAATACATGGAGACTAAACAGCATCTTTCTAAAGAATGAATGGGTCAACCAGGAAATTAAAGAAGAATTGAAAAAATTCATGGAAACAAATGATAATGAAAACACAATGGTTCAAAATCTGTGGGACACAGCAAAGGCAGTCCTGAGAGGAAAATATATAGCGGTACAAGCCTTTCTCAAGAAACAAGAAAGGCCTCAGGTACACAACTTAACCCTACACCTAAAGGAGCTGGAGAAAGAACAAGAAAGAAACCCTAAACCCAGCAGGAGAAGAGAAATCATAAAGATCAGAGCAGAAATCAATGAAATAGAAACCAAAAAAAACAATAGAACAAATCAATGAAACTAGCAGCTTGTTCTTCGAAAGAATTAATAAGATTGATAAACCCCTGGCCAGACTTGTCAAAAAGAAAAGAGAAAGGACCCAAATAAATAAAACCATGAATGAAAGAGGAGAGATCACAACTAACACCAAAGAAATACAGACAATTATGAGAACATACTATGAGCAACTCTACGCCAACAAATTTGACAATCTGGAAGAAATGGACGCATTCCTAGAGACATAAACTACCACAACAGAACCAGGAAGAAATAGAAAACCTGAACAGACCCATAACCAGTAAGGAGATTGAAACGGTCATCAAAAATCTGCAAACAAACAAAAGCCCAGGGCCAGACGGCTTCCCGGGGGAATTCTACCAAACATTTAAAGAAGAACTAATTCCTATTCTCCTGAAACTGTTCCAAAAAATAGAAATGGAAGGAAAACTTCCAAACTCATTTTATGAGGCCAGCATCACCTTGATCCCCAAACCAGACAAGGATCCCATCAAAAAAGAGAACTAGAGACCAATATCCTTGATGAACACAGATGCAAAAATTCTCACCAAAATACTAGCC
Organism: Lontra canadensis; assembly: GCF_010015895.1. NCBI lineage: Eukaryota > Metazoa > Chordata > Mammalia > Carnivora > Mustelidae > Lontra > Lontra canadensis. The sequence continues at coordinate 1,119,952 of NW_022631042.1, forward strand.
AATAGGATTCAACAGTACATTAAAAGGATTATTCACCACGACCAAGTGGGATTTATTCCAAAGCTGCAAGGTTGGTTCAACATCCACAAATCAATCAATGTGATACAACACATTAATAAAAGAAAGAATAAGAACCATATGATACTCTCCATAGATGCTGAAAAAGCATTTGACAGAGTACAGCATCCCTTCCTGATCAAAACTCTTCAAAGTGTAGGGATAGAGGGCATATACCTCAATATTATCAAAGCCATCTATGAAAAACCCACCGCAAATATCATTCTCAGTGGAGAAAAACTGAAAGCGTTTCCGCTAAGGTCAGGAACACGGCAGGGATGTCCGTTATCACCACTGCTATTCAACATAGTACTAGAAGTCCTAGCCTCAGCAATCAGACAACAAAAGGAAATTAAAGACATCCAAATCGGCAAAGAAGAAGTCAAACTATCACTCTTCACAGATGATCTGATACTATATGTGGAAAACCCAAAAGACTCCACTCCAAAACTGCTAGAACTTGTACAGGAATTCAGTAAAGTGTCAGGATATAAAATCAATGCACAGAAATCAGTTGCATTTCTCTATACCAACAACAAGACAGAAAAAAAGAGAAATTAAGGAGTCAATCCCATTTACAATTGTATCCAAAACTATACGATACCTAGGAATAAACCTAAGCAAAGAGGCTAAGAATCTATACTCAGAAAACTATAAAGTCCTCATGAAAGAAATTGAGGAAGACACAAAGAAATGGAAAAATGTTCCATGCTCCTGGATTGGAAGAATAAATATTGTGAAAATGTCTATGCTACCTAAAGCAATCTACACATTTAATGCAATTCTTATCAAAATACCATCCATTTTTTTCAAAGAAATGGAACAAATAATCCTAAAATTTATATGGAACCAGAAAAGACCTCGAATAGCCAAAGGAATATTGAAAAAGAAAGTCAAAGTTGGTGGCATCACAATTCCAGACTTCAAGCTCTATTACAAAACTGTCATCATCAAGACAGCATGGTACTGGCACAAAAACAGACACATAGATCAATGGAACAGAATAGAGAACCCAGAAATAGACCCTCAACTCTATGGTCTACTAATCTTCGACAAAGCAGGAAAGAATGTCCAATGGAAGAAAGACAGCCTCTTCAATAAATAGTGTTGGGAAAATTGGACAGCCACATGCAGAAAAATCAAATTGGACCATTTGCTTACACCCCACATGAAAATAGACTCAAAATGGATGAAGGACCTCAATGTGAGAAAGGAATCCATCAAAATCCTTGAGGACATCACAGGCAGCAACCTCTTCGACCTCAGCCGCAGCAACATCTCCTAGGAACATCACCAAAGGCAAGGGAAGCAAGGGCAAAAATCCCAAAACTATTGGGATTTTATCAAGATCAAAAGCTTTTGCACAGCAAAGGAAACAGTTAACAAAACCGAAAGACAACTGACAGAATGGGAGAAGATATTTGCAAATGACATATCAGATAAAGGGCTAGTGTCCAAAATCTATAATGAACTTAGCAAACTCAACACCCAAAGAACAAATAATCCAATCAAGAAATGGGCAGAAGACATGAACAGACATTTCTGCAAAGAAGACATCCACATGGCCAACAGACACATGAAAAAGTGCTCCATATCACTCGGCATCAGGGAAATACAAATCAAAACCACAATGAGATACCACCTCACACCAGTCAGAATGGCTAAAATTAACAAGTCAGGAAATGACAGATGCTGGTGAGGATGTGGAGAAAGGGGAACCCTCCTACACTGTTGGTGGGAATGCAAGCTGGTGCAACCACTCTGGAAAACAGCATGGAGGTTCCTCAAAATGTTGAAAATAGAACTACCCTATGACCCAGCAATTGCACTGCTGGGTATTTACCCTAAAGATACAAACGTAGTGATCCGAAGGGGCACGTGCACCCGAATGTTTATAGCAGCAATGTCTACAATAGCCAAACTATGGAAAGAACCTAGATGTCCATCAACAGACGAATGGATAAAGAAGATGTGGTATATATACACAATGGAATACTATGCAGGCATCAAAAGAAATGAAATCTTGCCATTTGCGATGACATGAATGGAACTAGAGGGTATCATGCTTAGTGAAATAAGTCAATTGGAGAAAGACAACTATCATATGATCTCCCTGATAATGAGGAAGTGGAGATGCAACATGGGGGGGTTAAGGGAGTAGGAGAAGAGTAAATGAAACAAGTTGGGATTGGGAGGGAGACAAACCATAAGTGACTCTTAATCTCACAAAACAAACTGAGGGTTGCTGGGGGGAGGGGGTTGGGAGAGGGTGGTGCGGTTATAGACATTGGGGAGTGTATGTGCTATGGTGAGTGCTGTGATGTGTGTAAACCTGGCGATTCACAGACCTGTATCCCTGGCGATAAAAATATATTATATGTTTATAAAAAATAAAATTAAATTTTAAAAAAAAGAAGCAACATTCAATAAAAAAAAAGATATATCCATCCTTATGTTTATTGCAGGATTATTTACAATAATCAAACAATGGAAACAGCCCAAGTGTCCATCAACAGATGAACGGATAAAGAAGAAAGGGTGTATATACACACACAATGGAATATATTCATCCACAGAAATGAATAAAATCCTACATCTATAGCAACATGGATGGATTTAGAGAATATAACACTAAGCAGAATAAGTCAGTCAGAGAAAGACACATAACCTTATGATTTCACTCATATGTGTAAATTAAGAAACAAATGAACAAAAGAAGGAAAAAAAAGATAAACCAAGAAACAGACTTTTAACTAGAGAGAACAAAGAGATAGATGGTTACTAGAGAGGAAATGAGAGAAATGGGCAAAATATCGAGGGGCAAAAAACGGAGGGGAGTAAGAGTACATTTATCTAGGCCTGGTTGAGGAAGACTGTGGTAGATAAGGAGGCTCATTTTACCTCACAAATGCAACTAGATAACCATCAATTCATCCTAAATACCTCAGAAATTAACCTGAAGTCTAACAGAACAAACTCCACAACTAAAGGTGAAGAAGAGCCCACATAGAAGAAGGTAAGACAGGTGGAGTAATGGTTTAAGGAAGAAACAGATCACTGGCAGGGGAGGTGAAAATTCACAGCTATCTGAAGAATTCCTACGGCACACAGGAGGAAATTATTCCCTCTTTTCAGGGTATTTCTGTGAGGCAGCTTTCACAGAGACACTTATCCAGGAACAAAAGATCTGGTTGGTGCCATTTATCTCCCCTGCCTTTCAGCATAAATACAGAGCCACCTCTGTGGGGAAGCACAGCTCCAAAACTGGATGCCTAACTCACTTACATGAAGCCCCACAACCCCTGCTCTGGCAGAACTGCGCTTCCCAGTCAGGCTTACCTCAGTCTCAGCACAACAGGCCCCTCTCCCAGGAGACCAAGCACAAGCCCCTGCCCACACCATGTGTCCTGACCAGATAGTTCTGCAGAAACTCAGTTCTCATAGAAGTGTTGTCAGGTCTCATTTCACAAGAAGATCAGGCACACCTACTTAAAACTCACCACATGCAGGCCAAGGACCAAACACTGTCCATAGTAGGTAGAGAGAGGCTCTGCAGATGTCTGGCCTGAAGGAGAAAACAGCCAAAACACAAGGGCAGAGTGCATACAGCACACACCAGAGACAATCCCTGAAGCGGCAAGTCCTGGACACTACATGATCTCTTCTTCATAAAGTGGTTACTTTCAGGAGCAGGAAACGCAACTGGCTTTTCTAAAACAGAGATCACAGCAGAGACTTAAACAGAATGCAAAGACAGAAGATTTTATCTCAAATGAAAGAACAAGATAAGGCCACAGCCAGAGATCTAAGCAAAACAGATAGAAGGAAGATGCCTGATGGTGAATTTAAAATATAAGGATCTCACTGGTCTCAAGAAAAGAAAAGAAGGTATCAGGGAGACTCTTTCCACAGAGATGAAAGAGTTAAAAAGAAAAGTCGATGAGAGATGAGGAATGCAATAAACAAGATTTGAAACAAGCTTGATGCAATCAGTAACAGAATGGGAGAATCAGAGGAATGAATTAGTGACCTAGAAGACAAAATAATTGAAAATAATGAGGCTGAACAAAAGAGAGAAAGAAGAATTATGCAACACAAGATCAGACTTAGGGAACTCAGTGACTCCATCAAAAATAATAACACTTGTATTATAGGAGTTTCAGAGGAAGAAGAGAGAAAAGGGGGCAAAAATTATTTTGGAGAATATAGCAGGAAACTTACCTAATCTGGGGAAAGAAACAAACATCCAGATCCAAGAGGCACAGAGAACTCCCATCAAAATCAACAAAAGCATGCCAACACCAAGACATATTGTACTTAAATTTGCAAAATATAGAGATAAACAAAAAGTTCTGGAAGCAACAAAACAAAAGAAGTCTTTAACTTGCAAGGGAAGACCCATACAACTAGCTGGAGATTTCTCAACAGAAACTTGGCAAGCCAGAAGGGAGTAGCATTATATACTCAAAGTGCTGAATAGAAAAAAATCTGCAGCCAAGAATATTCTAGCCAGCAAGGATGTCAGTCAGAATAAAAAGAGAGATAAAGAGTTTTCCAGACAAACAAAAACTAAAGGAGTTTGTGACCACTACATCAGCCCTGCAAGAAATATTAAAGGGGACTCTTTGAATGGGAAGGAAAAACCAAAAGTGACAAAGACAAGAAAGCATCAGAGAAAATCTCCAGAAACAAAGAGTAAACAAATAAAATTGCAATAAATACATGTCTATCAATAATCACTTTCAATGTAAATGGATAAACACCTTAATCACAAGACAAAGGTTGTCAGAATGGGTTAAGAAAAAAAAAGACCAATCTATACGCTGCCTACAAGATGCTCACTTTAGACATAAAAACACCTACAGATTGAAAGTGGGAGAAAGGAGAATCATTTATCACACAAAGGGATGTTAAAAGAAAGCAGGAGTTGTAATACTTACTTCAGAAAAACTAGACTTTGAAGACTGCAACAAGAGACAAAGAAAGGCACAATATCATAACAAAGGTGATAATCTACGAAGAAGATATAGCCATTGTAAATATTTATGCTCCAAATTTGGGAGCACCCAAATATATAAAACAATTAATAGCAAACATAGAGGAACTCGCTGATAAAAATACAATAATAACAAATTTATAAATAACAAAATTAACACACTTAAAACAATGGATAGATCATCTAAGCAAACAATCAACAAGGAAAGACTTTGAATGACACACTGTACCAGATGGATTCAACAGATAGATTCAGAACATTTCATCCTAAAGCAGGAGAATACACATTCTTTTCTAGTGCACATGGGGCATTCTCCAGAAGAGATCATACACTAGGTCACAAATCCAATTGGCAAAAGACTGAAATCATACCATGAATGTTTTCTGACCACAATGCTAGAACACTAGAAATCAACCACAGAAAAAATTTGGAAAAACCACAAATACTTAGAGACTAAGAAAAATACTATTAAACAATGAATGTATCTTCCAGGTACTCAAAGAAGAAATTAAAAAAATAGATGGAAACAAATGAAAATGAAAACATAATGGTCCAAAAGTTTTCAGAAGCAGCAAAAGTGGTCCTAAGAAGGAAGAATATAACAATACAGGCCTATCTTAAGAAGGAAGAAAAACCTCAACTAAACAACCTAGGTTTATACCTAAAGCAACGAGAAAAAGAATAACAAATGAAGCCTAAAGCCAGCAGAAGGAAGGAAATAATAAAGATTAGAACATAAATAAATAATGTAGAAACTACAAAAAAAAAATAGAACAGATCAATGAAACCAGGAGCTGATTCTTTGTAAAAATTAATAAAATTGATAAACCTCTAGCCAGATTATCAAAAAGAGAAAAGACCCAAATAAGTAAAATCACAAATGACAGAGGAGAAATAACAACCAACACTATAGAAATACATTATTGTAAGAATATTATGAAACACTATATGCCAACAAACTGGACAACACTGAAGAAATAAATTCCTAGAAACATAAACTACCAATACATAGAGAGGAAGAAATAAAAACTTGAACAGACCAATAACCAGCAAAGAAACTGAATCAATAATCAGAAAAATACCAACAAGCTATAGTCCATTCCCTTCACACGCAAATTCTACCAAACATTTAGAGTTAATACCTATTCTTTTCAAACTATTCAGAAAAATAGAAGAGGAAGGAAAACTTCCAAACTCATTCTATGAGGCTAACATCATCCTAATGCCAAAACCAGAAAAATACTCCACTAAAAAGGCAACTACAGACCAATACCCCTGGATGTAAAAATTCTCAACAAAATACTAGCAAACTGAATCCAACAATACATTGATTCACCACAATCAAGTGGGATTTATTCCTGGGTTGCAAAGGTGGTTCAATATTTGCGAATCAATCAACATGATATTCCACATTAATAAAAGAAATGATAAGAACCGTATGATCATTTAAATAGAAAAATAGCATTTGACAAAGTACAACATCTATTCATAACAAAAACCGTCAATGAAGTTGTGTTAGAGGGACCATACGTCAACATAATAAAGGCCATACACAAAAACCCCACAGCTAATATCATCCTCAATGGGGAAAAATTGAGAGTTCTCCTCTATGGTCAGGAACATGACAGGGATGTCCACTCATATCACTGTTATTTAACACAGTACAGGAAGTCCTAGGCTCAACAATCAGACAGTAAAAGAATTAAAAGGCAGGGAGTCTGGGGGGCTCAGTCTATTAAACATCTGCCTTTGGCTCAGGTCATGATCTCAGGTTCCTGGGATTGAGGCCCACAGCTGGCTCCCCACTCAGCAAGGAGTCTGCTTCTCCCTCTCCCCTGACCCTTACCCCACTCATACTTGCTCTCTCTCTTTAATAAATAAATAAAATCTTTTAAAAAAAGAAATAAAAAGCATCCAAATTGGCAAGGAGAAGTCAAACTTTCACTCTTTGCAGATGACATGATACTCTATGTTGAAAATCCAAAAACCTCTACCCAAAAATTCCTAGAACTGATAAATGAATTCAGTAAAGTAGCAGGGTACAAAATCAACATCATGAAATCTGTTGCATTTCAATACACTAATAATGAAGCAGCAGAAAGAGAAATTAAAGATATAATGCAATCCCATTTATAATTGCATCAAAAACAATAAGATACCTAGGAATAAACCTAACCAAAGAGGTAAAAGACCTGTACTCTGAAAACACTGATGAAAGAAATTAAAGAGGACACAAAGAAATAGAAACACACTCCATCCTCATGGATGGGAAAAAGAAATATTGTTAAAATGTCTACACTACTTGAAATAAGCTACACATTCACTTGGCATAAAGTCAATTATCATATGGTTTCACTTATTTGTAGATCATAAGGAATAACATGGAGGACATTAAGAGAAGGAAGGGAAAAATGAAGAGGGGAAATTAGAGGGGGAGACGAACCATGAGAGACTATGGTCTCTGGGAAACACACTGAGGTTTGGAGAGGGGAGAGAGACGGAGGGATGGGTGAGCCTGGTGAAGCGTATTAAGGAGGCCACGTATTGCATGGAGCACTGGGTGTTAGACACAAACAATGAATCATAGAACACTATGTTAAAAACTAATGATGTACTGTATGTTGATTAACATAACATAATAAAAAATCAATCCACATATGAGTGAAATTGTTAAATTAAAAAAAAGAAGTCTACACATCCAATATAATCCCTATCAGAATATCAATAGCATTTGTCCCAGAACTAGAACAAATAATCCTAAAATCTATAGGAACCACAAAAGAGCCCTAATAGTCAAAGCAGCATTGAAAACGAAAAGCAAAACTGGAAGCATCACAATGCCAGATTTCAAGTCACACAAAGCTGTAGTGACCAAAACATTATGGTGCTGGCACAGAAAATCGACCCACAGATCAATAGAACAAATTAGAAAACTCAGTAATTATTACAACAGTATTACAACTATATGGTCAATGAATTTAGAACAAAGCAGAAAAGAATATCCAATGGGAAAAAGACAGTCTCTTCAACAACTGGTGCTGGGGAAAATGGAGAGCAACATGCAAAAGAATGAAACTAGACCACTTCCTTCTATCACACACAAAAATAAACTCAAAATGGATGAAAGACCTAAATATGAGACAAGAAACCATAGAAATCCTAGAGAAGAACACAGGCAGTAACCTCTTTGACATTAGCCATAGATACGATTTTCTCGACGCATCTCCTGAGGCAAGGGAAACAAAAGCAAAAATAAACTATTGAGACTTCATCAAAATAAAAACTTCGGCACAGCAAAGGAAACAATCAACAAAACTGAAAGGCAGTCTACTGAATGGGAGAAGATATTTGCAAATGACATATGTGATAAATGGTTAGTAACCAATATATGCAAATGACTTATAAAACTCAACACCCCAAAAATAATCCAATTTAAAAATAGGCACACATGAATAGACAGTTTTCCAAAGATGACATACACATGACCAATTGATACATGAAAAGATGCTCAATATCATTGATCATCAAGGAAATACAAATCAAAACTACAATGAGGTATCACCTCACACCTAACAGAATGACTAAATCAACAACACAAGAAACTACAGGTCTTGGTGAGGATACAGAGAAAGGGGAATTCTCTTGCACTGTTGGTGGGAATACAAATTGGTACAGTCACTCTGAGAAACAATATGGGTTTCCTCAAAAAGTTAAAAATAGAACCACCTACAATCTAGCAATTGCACTACAAGATATTTACCCTAAGAATACAAGAATATTAATTTAAAGAGATACATGCACCCCAATGTGTATGGCAGAATCATCTACAATAGCCAAATTATGGGAAAAGTTCAAGTGTCCATCCACTGATGAATGGATAAAGAAGCAGTGGTACACACACACACACAAACACACACACACACACACACACACAAGAATGAAATCTTGAGGTAGCTATGTGGCTCAGTCGATTAAGTGGAACTCCCGATTTTGGCTTGTTAGGATCTCAGGGTTCTAAGACTGACCAGATGTTGCATGATCTTTTAAGTCATGAAACTGTACCTCAAACTATTACGTTGTATGTTAACTAATTGGAACCTAAACAAAAATTTTTTTTAAATGCATTATATCTCATTAGAACTCTTTTTAAAAGGGAAAAAAGAGTATATTTAATCTCACTTAGCACTGAGTAATATATGAAACTGCTGAATCACTCTAAGATACACATGAAACTAATACAATATTGTATGTTAACTACAAAATAAAAAGAAAAAAAACATTAAAATCACATATCACATGATTTATTCACGGATCAAATGCTATTGAAAAAGCAGAGTTTTCAGCTCCAGTTAGACTACTTTATGGACTACAGCAAAAGATCCTAACCCAAACTCTATAAGATCCATATTCAGGCAAGACTGATTTCAGGGATTCATAATGACATCAAACTCCATTTCTCTAAGATCTTCTCATTGCTACCTTCTCCTGCCTGTTAATTAATACTGCTTTTCTATAATGTACCAAAAATGCAGTCAGCCATTTCCAAATATCATTCTCACAATAGAGCTATCATTTCCATTAAAAGTCTTGACATTCACTTTGATTGCACTAGCTGAAGGCACATGCCTTCCCTGATAGTAATCACTCTCTCTAGAGCATTGAATCTGCCGATAACCATGATCCAGGTAAAATACTTTGACCAAAACTTCATGGACCCATAAATGAAGACCAGTGCATTTTGGGAAAGAAGAGAACAAAACATTTATACACAGGAACAGATGACAAAAATGTACTACAGCTATTTCTTTTTTATTTAATTCAAAGCCAGAGGAATTAAGATGTTGTGATGAGAGAAGGATTGATGGGCTAGATGTCTTCTTCACTAAATTCTTCTAATGTGACATTTTACCTATGCCATATTTAGAAGTTTTAGAGCAACCAAAGAATTTGATCCACATACTGAGTAGGAGAAAATATTTCCGAGCTTTATAGCAGTATGTAACGTGTTTCCAAAGAATTCTCCTTATATTCCTGATTTGTACATGTGCAAAAATTGCATAAGAGATTGTACTCACAACTAGGTCTATCACATGCAGAAGGTCATTTAGATGTATATAGGTATTTCCACATCTCCAAAGCAATGAAGTCCCCAGAAATTTATTTAAAATGTCTGAGATTTTCTACCATCAAGCAGTTCATGAATATTAATCATTCAGTGTCTTAGAGTCTAAATTTTGTACATCAACTTTAATAAGTACTTAAATTTAATAGGTAGCAATTTTTTCTATTTTAAAAAAACTTTTGTTTGCAAATGATGATGTTTTAGATTACATTAAACACTGTACCTGTTATAACAAACAGACCAAAAATGAATTTTTGTAGCTTTCACTCTTCACCCTCAGGAATAAGGTTCTTTTATTTGTTTATTTTTGCTTTTCATTAGTTTGTTTTTTGTTTTTTTTTTTCCCCCAGAATTGAGGGTGGGTACTGATTAGTTGGAGTGTCATCCCACAGAGGAAGTTGGTTCAACTAATCCTCACAGAGCGCCATTTAGACTCCAAAACTTGGAATTACTTGTGACTCTTGAAAAGTAAACTGATGGTGTATATATACTCTGGGGATTGCTGTAGAGTCACCCAGCAGAGGAAAAAAGAGAAAAAGGTGAAAGCATAAGCCCAAGGGAAGGAGGGGAGAGAGGAATGGAGAGGGAAGGAAGAGTGGGAAGGGGAGAGTGAGAGAACAAAAGGAAGGGAGAGAGAGAGACACAGGGAGAGGAGAAGAGGGGAGGGAGAAGGAGAATTCTAATTCCCAAGGAAGCAAGCTTTCATTATTCACCTCAGAGGATCTAAGTGACTTTAGACTGCTCCAGGGGAGCAAAGGCAAACCTTTGGAACTCCGAAATAGCTTCAGACCATGACGCTTCAGGGACGACTATAACGTAGGCTATACAACTCAGTGACTTTAAACATCTGAGTGTTTGCCAAGAAGTAGATCTGTTGCCAGGGTAGAGAGAGTTTGAAATGCGGTTGAGCCACACTAAGGAAATACCACAGAAATGAAATGGCTTGGAAACTGAGAAATAAATGAAAGATTATCATGGAAAGCTTACAGAAAACTTGCCTTGAAGTGGTACATGGGTTAAAAGATAGAAATACCTCAGCCTTGGTATAACTGTCTATAGGCCCTTAAATCTTCCACATGGTAAAAAGTACCAAAGAAAACCAAGTAAAGCTCCTAAGCTCCTAACAGAGGAGGATAAAAAGGCCTTTATTCTGTTGCAATTAGACAAATATCTGTTCAATGTTATTGTCATATGTATACTTAGACAGATTCGGGAGAAATTCTACCAAATGTTGGCAAGAGACATTTATTTATCTGTACATTGATAGCAAACCTCTTCGAGAGCTCTTCCATCTCTGTGATATATCACACTGCCTATTGGAGTTTTTACTATTAATTCAGTTAGCCAGGTAGAAGAGGGAAAATGAAAAATAAAAATCCTAGAAAGAAAAAGATATAATAAAACTACATTTATTTTTTTATTTTTTTTAAGATTTTACTTATTTATTTGACAGACAGAGATCACAAGCAGGCAGAGAGGCAGGGAGAGAGAGAGGAGGAAGCAGGATCCCTGGCAAGCAGAGATCCCAATGCGTGCTCAAACCCAGGACCCTGGGATCATGACCTGAGCTGAAGGCAGAGGCTTTAACCCACTGAGCCACCCAGGCGCCCCAAATAAAACTGCATTTAAAACACAGCCAGGCTGTACATTAGTTTTCCATTGTAAGAAATTATGGCAAACTTTGCACCTTGACATAACACTAATTCCTCCCTCACAGTTCTGCAGACGAGAAGTCTGGGCACAGTGTGACTAGGGTTCCTGCTCAGAGTCTCACACAGGCTGAAGATGAAGGTACAGGCTGCCATGCTCTCATTTGAAGCCTGAAGGCCACGTGTAGCCTAAGGACCCAATTCAGTTCCTTGGGGTTGTTAGACTCAGGTCCCTGTTTCCTTGTGGCTCTCAGATGGAGGCCACTTTTATCTCTTAGAGGTCATGTGACCCCCTCTGCTTCAAAACCAGTAACAGAGATGCTCTTGCACATGGAATTCCTCTCTTGGAGAAAATCTGTCACTCAGAAAAGTCCAGTCTTTTAGGAGCTCACATGATTCAGTCAGTCTCAGACAGGATGTCCCCCCTTTTTAAAGCCAACTAATTTGGGACCTTAGTTAAACCTAAAAAGCCTTTTTACAGAAGCACCCAGATTAGAGTTTAATTGACTAGGAGAATGTATATATCCACCAAGGGCTGGGAATCTTAAGAGCCATCAGAATTCTGCCTACCATAAACACTTATAGTGATATTTAGGCATATGGAAATGTGGTGGATTACGTTAAAAAGGATGCAGTTTGGGAAATTCTAAGATCTTTCGCTTGAATTAAGAAATGTCTCGGTAGAACTGACATATCTTCCAATGACATTGCGTCTCATTTTTGAGTTAGGCTTTGATGAACCTTGTATCTTTCCCAACTGTAGTGCATAACATGGTAAGTACACCTTGTTAATGTGTACCACCACGTGGAGAAAGAGACAAGTAATCAAAAATGGGATATACCAGAAAGACCTGGACTGGCTCAGAACATCAGTGATCTCGTCCATGTCCACAGAATTGCTATAATCATAGTTAACTAAGTTTCTGATATATGTCTTAAGACTCAATGTGCACAGTCAACTAGTAATTATGCAACCAAGAGAGAATTCTCCCATTTGCCTCTCCTTTCGGTCCTGGAGAGGGCCTATGCTGAGCTTCTAGAATTTTAACTTCAGAGATGTCCCATCACTTAAGGGAATGGAAAAATTGATTAACAGACACATTATGGGAGTATGGCAATTATCGGTATAAGTGGTATTTTCACTAATTAAAGAAGTAATACTAGACTGAATTAATTCCTGACATTTCAGAGACTGTTCAAGAAGGATGGTATGTCTGAGATCAGTGTCATAAGTCCTGGAGTAAGTGGCTTTCTATTATTACCTCATTTAAAGCTCGGAAATTTCGTAGTTTTAAATCAATATTTGACAAATGAGAAAACTAAGCTGTGTAGCTTCCAGCAATTTAGACAATATATTTAACTCTTAGTCTTCACCATGTTAAATTATTATAATAGTAATACTTACAACAAATAGTGTATTTTTTGATTCACATTTGTTTTCACCACTAGCCTGGGAGGTAGGTTGAAGCTACTGAATAAACAGCTGTTGAATTAAGGAATCAATGAGTTAATAAGAAACACAGGGGAAAAGGAATAATTAGTAACCATTTACTAAACTGGTGCTCACCTAATGGACAAACTTGTCAAGTGAAAGGATTGTGTTCTCAATGCTGAGATTTCCTTGAATAATTTCCTTACCAGATCTATGCATCATTAGCCCTTTGGAAGGTATCCAGTGTTCTTCTCTTGCCTCTTGTCTTTCAACATATATTCGAAGTGTAGGTTCTGCCATTTGCATCTCGGTATGAAAGAAAGTCAGTACGTACGTACAGATTTGTTTATTTACCAGTAATTTCACTTTATGTTGCAACTTATATTCACATAATGAAATATTGTTATTAAAAATTAATTTAGAAGAACATTAACACGAAAATCATTTAAAAATGACTTTGAATCGTCATTGCTAACACTTAATGGAACTCTTATTCTAAAGCACAATGTTAAAACACTTTAGGTAATAGTTCCTTTAATCCTTACAACCTGTAAGGTGGTTACTATAATAGCACAGTTTTACAAATAAGGAAGTTGAAGCATTAGAAAATAATTTTAAGTAAACTGATCAATGTATTACAGTCAATTCGCTGAGAATATGAACCTGGAGAGCTTGGTTTTATTGAGCATTATAATATACTGCCTTCCACAAAGAGCAGTATTCAGCAAGTACAAACATAAATATGGTTAACAAGAAAACTTCCCTCAGATATTGAAGTGGCTGGTTCCGTTTGCTGAATGCTATGATTGTCATCAGCTGGTTGGATCCTTCCAGAGATAGCCTATCCACACAAACATACAAAACCAATATGGTTGTACATGAGACACTTAGCCCAGTTTGGAACCATTAACATTCATCTTCCTATATCTTGCCAAAAGAAGAAGGAGAAGGAGGAAGAGGAAGAGTGGGAAGAGGAGGAGGAGGGGAAGGAGAGGGAGGAGAAGGAGGGAGAGGAGGAGGAGGGGGAGGAGGAGAAGAAAAAGTAGTAGTTCCCATCATCGTCGTCATCCTGGGGATGTAAATATACTAATATACTAATTTGGGACTCATGGTAGTATATAAAATGTATACTAAGCTGTGAAACTAAAGAAATATTTAGCTCCTCTGCTTTACGATTTCTTTTCAAGAACTGACAGGTCTGAGATTGTACCATACTTTCAAACTAGCTAGCTGGTCAGTTTTATGTGTGTTGGCAGAAAACATTAGACTTCAAGATTAGAGGCAAAGGACTCCATTATCCATGGCTTCATTCCCCTGTCAGTTCCCCTTGTCCCCAGTTTCCAAGGGGCCAAAGTCAAAGAGCCCACATGGATACAGCAACACTGTAGGTTTGCATCACAGCTAAGAAATATCGAACTAAGGGAACCCAAAGATTTTATGATGGGCTGTAAGCAAACTGACCTTTGCTCTGGAAGAGACACTCTCTCAATCTTACAAGGTTATTCTATTTACAAAACTGTTCTTGAAATGATAGTCCAGAGCCAAAGAGCAGTTAGTGCCTTAGCTTACAAGATAAACACTTCATGAAGAACTATCACCCGAACTAAAAGTTGTGGAACTCTGGCCTATCTCTTAAGCTTTCTGAGCCTGCTTCCTTAATCTGAAAAATAATAGCATTGGTCATTTATTTGTCTAAGGATGGGATATAATAATATACTTTATATCACATTGTGAACTTCAAAGTACTCTAAACAAATACTACAGTTGTTATTCCTATCATCCCTGAGATCACACAGATAAGCACTTTCCTATGGTCAGCAAGTACATGGCCAGTTGGACAGATATTAACTTTGGCAGTACGCTTGGACATGTTCACCTGGGGCATAGAACAATTTAAGTCTGAGTGATAGATTTAGGATTGTGTGGGGTCCAGCCCAGGGACAGTTATAATAAAATCCAATGAATGACAAGGGAAGATGTTAATTCATGATTAGAAAAATAAATCTAACTCCTAAAAGGAGAACAGGACATATTTTCTCCTGATAAATGCCTGTGTATTTTCAGTATTTGATTATGTGGTTCATATCAGTTACAATGATATGAAAAACAGCTTATCTAACAGATGGAGACATAAAGATGACTTATATAAATAAAAACACTCGGCTGATCTTACCCCTGCATAAAAGAAGGTTCTTCCTAATAACATTAAAAATCTGATCCTGTGAAAGAAACACTGCTTAAGTATTCTAATTTATTAATTATACTTCATTTATTACATAATATATTGTTGCATGTATTTGTTTAATTTTTCTTCCTATACCTTCATTTAACAGATGTTGTTATTTTAGGACCCACCTTTAAAAATTTTAAATTCTTTCTTGGGGCACCTGGGTGGCTCAGAGGGTTGGGCCTCTGCCTTCAGCTCGGGTCATGGTCTCAGGGTCCTGGGATTGAGCCCCGCATCAGGCTCTCTGCTCAGCGGGGATCCTGCTTCCCTTCCTCTCTCTCTCTCTCTGCCTGCCTCTCTGCCTACTTGATTATCTGTCAAGTGAATAAATAAAATCTTTAAAAAAATTATTTCTTAAACTTATTAATAAGTTACATGTCTCTCTGGACTTATTTCCCTATGGAAGAAATAAAAATAAATAAATTTGATTTATTCACTTCCCAAATGAACGAGGTATATGGTCACTTTGCTCTATCTATACATAGAGCAGTTACATTTCTTCCTCTGTTGCTGGCTACTTTATCTTTTGAAGGGGGAGAGTAAAATTTTTTCTTTAATTGTAATAAATTCCAGATTTTATAAAATTCCCACAAGGTTTTTAAAAATGAATACTGACTTTGAAAGTTTTAGGTTGTCTTCTCCTCCCACACCCCAGTGGAAGCTCTAACAATATTCAAATATATTAATCATATTTAGAACAAAGAAATAGGATTAAAATGTAGCCATGCTGAAAAAATCTATTGTATACTGGAAAAAACACATAACTCTTTTTATTCAGTTTATAAGGTCATCAGACACAAGGTTAAGTTGTGAAGAATGTGAGGCAAAAAAGCAAAAGGGAGTTGCATGAGTGTGTGTGTGTGTGTGTGTGTGTGTTCCATGTCAGAGAGAAAAGACTAGAGTAACTGACTAAAGTAAAATAAAATGGAGTGCTACCATTTTTTTTCTATTTAATGTCATTTTTTTGGGAAATGCAACTCATGGAAAAAATACTATATGTAATTATAATTATAGTTTAAGCAATAACAAATAACCACATGCATAATCCTTATTTGGTCTAAAAAATGGAATTTTGCCAGTAGCAAAGATGCCCGGATGGCCCTCTGTAATCAGATTTAATCACTTTCTAAGAGGTAAGCTCTACTCTTGAATCAGGCACTGAGCCTGATGCTGGGTTCGATCCCAAGACCCTGGGATCATGACCTGAGCCGAAGGCAGACACTTTACTGACTGAGCCACTCAGGCTCCCCTCTATATTATAACTTGTAACTGAAATATTTATTTTTCTGATTATTAATGAGAGATAATGCCTTTTGATGATTATGGATCCTGAATATTTCCTATAATATACATTTTAATTAATTTTACCAATTTTCCCATTTTGTAGCTTAAATTTTTCATATTGATTCAGAAGTATTCTTTCTATATCCTAGATACTAATGCTTTACTGATTATATATGTTGTAATTCTCTCTTCCCACACAACAGCTTATCTTTTCCCATGCTTAATTTTTATAAACAGAAATGATTCTTTTAATTTAGCAAGATTTGTCAGTCCATTTCATTATTGTCTTCATTTTTTGTGACTTAAGAAATTCTCCTCTACATTTAAGTGTAATTAAAAGATTGTTATGCTTTAAAAATGTATTCTAATAAATGATATAAATGATAAAAAAAAAGAAATTCTCCTCTATTTCCAAAGTAGATCAATAAAATCTATGTTGCTTTCTAAAAGTTTCCATTTTTGTTTTTCACACTTCGATCTTTAACCAGCCTGTATAGTATTATGGTTTATATGTGAAACAAGAATCCAATCTTTTCACCCATTTCCTTGTTTTTCCCTTATGACTAACCTATTATCTCTGTATCACTAATTGAAAATTCCATTATTTCAGCTACCAAACTATACTGCCATTACGATCATAAATTCAATATTGAAAAACTTTTTTTCTGGAATCTACTTTTTTCATTGGTGACTTTGCCTATCCCATAGTGCCTCATCTGAAATCTGAGCACTCCCCTAAAGGTGAGACCCAAAGTTTGACCAACGGTAAGATGCACTTTATCCAAAATAACAAGTTGAGTTTTTTAACTGATACAGACAAATATCTGAGAAACATTCATGGATATTGATACAAAGATCATGGGATATGACAGAAGGAATAAAGTTAGATCAAGCCACAAGAACTACCTTTACCTAGGAAAACAAACCAAAAGAACACCACATTTTTAGAGGGGTCGTAGATGTTAGTGTCACCACCATGTAGGAGTGGTGATTCCCATCACCTTCCCATTCAAATCACCTATCCAGTCTGTGCAGAAGACAGATGGATCTTGGAGAATGACAGTGGGCTATTGTCAACTTCACTACATCGTGACTCTTATTGCAGCTGCTGTACTAAATGTGGTTTCGATGATGGAGCAAATTAAATGTCCTCTAATATCTGACATGCAGCTATTGATCACAGGAGTTGAGACAGAGAAATTATTTGACAAAATTCAACAAACCATTTATGATAATTTTATAAACAAATTCCAGCAAATTAAGAGAAGGGAACTTCCTCAATCTGATAACAAGAATCTATAAAATAATTGCATATAACATCATACGGTAGTGATGAAAGACAATGTTTTCCCCTAAAATTTAGAAAACAAACAAACAGAACAATGATGCCTTGAAATATTTATTTTTCTGATTATTAATGAGAGATAATGCCTTTTGATGATTATGGATTCCTATCATATACATTTTAATTAATTTTACCAATTATCCCAATAGTCCAATAGCCTTGGACTATTCAAAATAAATTGAAACTTGCAGCCAGAATAATAAGGTAAGGAAAAGAAATAAAAGACATGTGAACAGCAAAGGGGGAAATACAACTGTTCCTTTTCTTTTATTGCTGATGACATGATTGATTGTCAGTGTAGAAAATCACAAGGAATAAACAAACAAACAAACAGACAACAACAAAAACACTTCCAGAACCAGTAAGTGAGTACAGCAAGGTACAGGATAAAGGCTTCACACACACACACACACACACACAGACACACAGACACACAGACACACACACACACACACATTCTAGTATACCAACAACACACATGTGGAAACCAAAATTAAACCCACAAAACCATTTATAATCTCTCCAAAAGAGTAAAATACTAACTTACAAATCTAATAAAACACATAAGGGAAGCATATGCTATAAATCACAAAACACTGATGAAAGAAATAATAAAAGATCAAAATAAATGGGGACCCATAATGAGTAAATGGATAGGAAAACTCAATACAGTGAAGATGTCAATCTTCTTCATCATGGGCATATAAGTTTAATATAAGGCCTATCAAAATCCCTGCAAGATTTCTTCTATGGACAAGCAAGCTTATTCTACAAATCACACAGAAAGTTAAAGAAACAGAATAGCTGAAACAAATTTTAGAAAGAAGACTAAATGGGGGAAATGATTCTACCTAATGTTAAAACTTACTGTATAACTACAGCAATAGAGATAGTGTGGAACTGGCAGAGGAATAGACATACAGATCAATGGAAGAGAAAAGGGAACCTGATTCAGAACATTTTGTATTTAAATATTAAAACATAAAACTATAAAAATTTTAGAAGAAATCATAGAAGAATCCTTTGGATCCCACGGCTAGGTGAAGAGTTCCTAGACATGATACCAAAAGCATAATCAATAGAAGACAAAAAATTAACAAATGAGACTTCATCATAACTAAAAACTTGGGTACCATAAAAGACCTTATGTAACGGGGATTTAAATCAAGCCAGAAAGTAGGTAAAAAGTATGCAAACTACACATCTAACTTAGAAGTCTTATATCTAGAGTATATAGTGAACTCTTTAAACTCAACAGAACAACAAGCTATGCAACTAGAAAGCAAATAAAAGAATAATAACACGGGCACCTGGGTGGCTCAGTGGGTTGAGGCCTCTGCCTTCAGCTCGGGTTGTGGTCCCGGGGTCCTAGGATTGAGACCCGCATCGGGCTCTCTGCTTGGAGAGCCTGCTTCCCTTCCTCTCTCTCTGCCTGCCTCTCTGCCTAACTGTGATCTCTGTCTGTCAAATAAATAAATAAAATCTAAAAAAAAAAATACTAACACAATAGGAATACAAAATAAGTACACAAAAAGATCTTCAACACCATTAATGATTAGAGAAATGCAAATATAGCCACAGTGATATATCATTACCCATCCATTAGAAAAGACAAAATTTTAAAAAGTGATGATATTAAATGGAGGTAGAGATGCAAAGATACTTGAGCTTTCTTTTTCTTTTTTTTTTTTAACAGTTTTTTTAAAATATTTTATTTTATTTCTTTTCAGTGTTCCAAAATTCATTGTTTTACACACCACACCCAGCGCCCCATGCAATATGCCCTCCTTAACACCCACCATCAGGCTTTCTTACATTGCTGGTGGGAAGGTAAGATGTACAGCCCCTCAAAAAAATGGGGGGGTGGTTTTTGGCAGTTTCTTACATGCATTTACTCTATGAATCAACAATCATATTATTGGGCATTTACTACAGAGAAATGAAAACTTACATTCACACAATACATACATACATATCTAGACGTAATTGTTCACAGCAGCTTTACTTATAATGGAAAAATTCTAAAAATAACCCAAATATCCTATTTTTGACGAACCTATGAGCAAACTAATACATCCATTTAATGGAATGCCACTCACCAATAAAAAGGACAAAGTAGCAAATACATCTAACAAACTGAATGGACCTCGAGAACATTATTCTTAATGTAAATTCTCAGTCTTAAAATGTTCACGCTGTATTGTTCTGCTCATCTGACACTCTTGAAATGAGAAAAATATGAAGATGGAAAACTTACCAGTTGTTGCCAGGAACAGGTAGTGTGTGTGTGGTGGGGTGGAGGATACGAATACAAAGACATGCTAACCTGAAATTGGTTTTGGTGATGGGACTATTCTGTATCTTGACTTTGGTGGCAGTTACACAAATCCATACACTTGATAAAATTGCACAGCTCTTTATATTTCCACAAATAAACACAGATTTTAAAATAGGGGAAAGACTATGGTCTACTTAGTAGAAACATGTCATTTCCTGGTTTTAAAATTATACTACAGCTGTGTAAGATGCCACTCTTGGGGAAAAGTGGGTGAAGAGGGTACAGGACTCTCTACTATTTTGCAACTTCCTTTGAGTCTGTATTTCAAAATAAAAGTTTTCTTTTTTTTCCCTAGGCTGATCATTGTTACTTAAAAAGAATAAGAAGTATTTATTCTGGAATGATTTCTAATTACCAATGTGTGGGTATTTGTGTGCATATGTGTTTGTGTACCTCAGGGAAATTGATTGACATGTAATATTGTCTAATTTTGTTATCCCTTTAGCTTGTAGAGATTGTTCGTAGTGTGTATGTGTGTATGTGTGTGTGTGTGTGTGTACACCCCAGTGTATGTGCACACATGGGTGTGTTCTTGTGTATGCATCATTTATAGATACTTGTATAGATCCAACATATGGTCTCTAGCAGAATTATATGAAAACTAGCATCCATTTATTTATGTTTGGAAATCAAGTTAGCCCCATTAATCTAAATTATGCCTCTGTCACTGAACTCAATGCTCTATATAACCTCCAACTCATAAAATGAAATACTACAATTAAAAAAAAACAACAAAACCTAAATCCCTTACGTACCTCTGTAGGTGATATGACTACAGCAAGGTATTCTGTACCACTCACAAAATCCCGTCCTCCCTTGTATTTAGATTTTTACAGTATAGTTGGAAAAAAACAAAGCTTTTCATGCACTTAGGGTATCTGAATAGGGATAGAATTTGAGGAGAAAATCCCTACTCACGCACTCCAACATACACAAATGGCTGATATGAACTTTTTGCCAAGAACGGATATCTGAGTGAGAGGAACCAGAAAATTACAGCCAGGAGGCTCCAGAAGGAGGAAAGAAGAGAGAAGGGCTGAAGACAGAGAGTGCTGAAGTGATAAAGCTCTTCACAATGGAAAGCGGACGGTTGCTTCCACCCCATTTTTGGCTGGGCACAATGTACAGCTCTGTGGGTCATGAATTGGTTTAAGTTCAGGCCACTTAGAATCAAAACCCAAAACCCAAAAAGGGGCTAAAAGATCACTGAAACATAAACACAGACGGATGATGCTTACGAGCTCCCATTCTATCAAGTCAGGGGACTTCTTTGATAATGTATTTATAAAAACTGGTAAGTCCTCATGTACTGGGAGAACAATATCACACTGCCTACTTAGGAAATGGATACCATTCACTGCAGGGTATGGCTTTGCCAGGTAGAATATGGGACCGGGGCAAACTGAGCAAATCAGAAGAGATAGGTGATCCAGCTCCCTAATGAACCACCCTCTCTCCTTTTCTGCCGCGAAGAAGTCAACCTCCTTCTCCATGAATACAGAAGAAATAGGGAAGGCATGTTGATTTGACGCAGTGTCCATTTATTAGCTTGCTTGGCGCATGTACGCGTCTGTGTCTGGCCCGAACGGTACACGTTCTAAATCTGTGTGCAAACACACCCACAAACAAGCAAATACACAGACAGTAGTTTTTTCCAACTGAAGAAAACACTGCCACGGGTGCAAAACCTCTCTTGAAAATGAAGGTTTGGGATTTCACCCTCTCACCCTTAGGAGACTGCCCTACTTCAGTTCTAGCTGGGCTGCCGAGCGCTGGCACAGAAATACGCCGCAGGTATGTACAAACCATTTCTATCAGTTTAGAATTTGGTAGTCTTCTTTATCACACTGGAAACATGCCACATGGCAAACAGACCCAGTGCTTATACAACAGAATTCTTTCCGACCTTCCTTCTTCCCTTAGTGTAAGATTACATTCATTTATTTGCTTTTAAAAATCCATGTAATTCTGTTCACTGAAAGTTGGCAAGACATTCCAGCCATGCAGAACATAGATAAGTAAAAGTTTCAGGCCAGCTTTTGATGGCTAAATCTATTTTTTTGTTAGGGAAAAGGGAGTCCATTTTTTCTCTTTTCACAGAAAACTATACATAATTATGTATGATAATAATACAGTCTTTTATTGAAGACTGTTGCAAATAAGGCTCAAGAAATATTTTTATATTTCAGTACCTAGGACTTTAATGTTTTCCTTGGTTGCAATTTATCCTTGAGATATTATGTGCATATATGCATAACTATTTATATCAATATATTATGTATATAAAGATAAATATACATAAAAATCAGAGTCAAGCTCAAGGGAAAGAAAGGACATACATTTATGTAATTGTGAAGTAAACAGAGGTTGAGAATAAAATGTGTTTCCTATTTTTCTGCTAGCTTGAAAATACTCTTAAAAATGAACTTATTTGTTTTCTTTTGGTGGTTAAAGTTTCAATTACTACTTCAAAACATCTCTAAGAGCATAGATAGATACTACTAGCCAGTCAGTTGTTTATCCATTCATTCCACAAATATTTATTGCTTACATATTGAGTGCTTTCCGAAATCCTGGGTAGAAACACAGACAAACTCCTCATGTAATACATGATCTAGTAAATAAGAAAAGCAATAGAGAAACACAAAAGTCTATGTGATTATGATATAATAACTGTAGTGTGATACTGCTTGTAAAAAAGCGGAAGCAATTTGGTTGAACTTTATAACAGTTACCCTTCTCTTATTTCAAACTCTCCACATTCCCTTACAATTAGAATTTGGCTTTTTGGGTAGACCTGTCTATAGGTAAATAACATGTTTCCTTATCAATGGAAAATCCAGCCCTTTGATAGTTTTATTATAGATTATAGAGTCATAAATTAATGTTTTGTGTTATGAAAAAGCAGGAATTCTTACTCTAACATGTATAATTGTAAGTGGGAGAGACCTTCATGCTCTGATGGGATTGATTTTCATTTCTCTATACTGCTCTTTCTACTAGCGTGGTCTAGTACAAGACAGTAATGAAGAACCAAATGAGCTTGCCAGTAAATTCTGCAAGTAGATAGATTTAAAAACAACTAGGATGCCATTAACATAGGATACTACTTACTCATCTTTGATATATAAAGCCAGTAACAGGGCATACAAATATTTGAGCTTCAAAAGTATATAGTCAATACATAGTCAATATATCAATATATAGTCAGTATATAGTCAATCCATTGCAAGCCACAGTTTCATTAACGGCTCACAAATGAATTTTTTCTGCCAAGCGTATTAATCTACTAAAATCAAATGAAGTATATATTGCCTGTAGATATCAAATGGTAGCTCCAAAAAGTTGTTTGGGTTTATTCATATTTTGCTGGCATATATAATAAAATAATTAAAATATCACTACAATATTTTTAAATCTTTCTGTCTAAGGCATGTTATTTTGGCATATTATTTTGGCAAATTTAACTTATTGTGTAGCATCATTTTAGAAATCATTTTCCAATAATGGTGCCAAAATTGTAGTACTAGTGTTCTTAGGTGCATGCCATTCTGAATTCCTTTAGCATATACTGCCACAAAATTTTGATTAACTCTAACCTACTATATCTACCTAAGTAGAACCCCGTGACTATATTTCCATTAAATAAATGTATTTGAAAAGTATAAATCTGACCCAGTTGAAAATGTACTTCCCTTTTCAACAATATGAAGAATTGCTTGATAGTTGCTTTTAATGTCTTAGATGTGTTTTTGTTATATATTTTACCTATAGCTGAATGATGTATGAAGAAATTGAGATCTGGACGTAATTACAGCCTGACCCACATCTATTTAGTGGCTGACCAGTACTACCATTGGGATATGATCAAATGCTCCTGGATTCCAGCTCACTCTAGTTCTCTAAACCCCACTGCAAAACATTAGAATTAATCACGCTTAAGAATTAAACCTTTTGGGATCCACTATACTTCCCTTTGTTCATATATTTGTTCAGATATCACATACACAACACAAGAATATGGCAAATTATTCTGATTTTAAGATAGTTTTCTGTTTTCTTAAAACGATGCAGTTTTGTTTCTTTCTTAAAATAAATTATTTTATTTGTAGATTCTTCCAGAAGGAAATGGATGCAATTGTTTTCTTGCTGCCAGAGTGGCCCATCAAAACATTTCTGTTCCAAATGGAACATATTATATATTCAAAAATTCAAGTTCAAGTCTCAAATAAAGGTTAATTATTTTTATGCCATGTGCAAGAAGGGACTATTTTGTTTAGAACACATATTTAATTTTCTATGAATTATTTAGATATGTAAGTCTTGTAGGAATTGGAAAGCTATCTTATTTGTTCATTATTAAAGTAAAAATATTCTAAGTGTTCCCCCAAAAATTAGAATCCATTTTGTTCTTTTTAGTAATTGAGTTTGAGATTTAGTATGGAGTTGGGTTTTTGTTGTTGTTTTTACATTATGAGCCTATGTAAGTTTACATTTTTTAAATTCAATTTGATTAATAGTAAACTCTTAAAATGTCTATGCATGATAAATCATTTTTTTAAAACATTTCAAAAAAAGTAAAGGAAAAAAATCTTTACAGGAAACTGGCCTCAAATACACTGTGGATCTTCTGTTTAACAAAGAAAGAAGTCATAAAAAAAATACAGCAAAAAGACATCACAAAGAAAAAGTAAATATTTTCTGTGTAAAACCTGAAAGAATATTTATTATCCCAAGATACTTTAGTTGCTTTTCCAAGGCCAGAAGTATGATTACAAGAGTATTCTTGTGGGCTCCTCAGATTTTTAGTGTTAGATTATTCTTAATTTTTTCGTTGTTATTTTTTTAAACTACCTTTGAAATATAATTTTACCACCTATGTTTTATTAAATTATGTATTACTAAATTTATTAATTATATATTTATATACTTATTACATTTATTACCTTTCTCAGCCAATTGAATATAAATTACTTTTGTATAGTATTTGTCTTATTCTTTTAGAGGCTTTCAGTGCTTATGAAAGTAACAATCAACTAAATGCTTGGGTTTTCTTTTATCTTTCTTAAAATTTAATTTAATTTTTTCAGTTTTCTTTTGAATAATGTTTTTAGAGAACTTTTAGGTTTCCAAAATTGAGAGGAAGGTGTAGAGGTTTCCAGGATACTCCCTGCCACCACACATGCACAACCTCCCCTCCTATCATCGCCGCTCACATTTTTTTTTTTTACCAAGATGAAACGTATATGGACACCTCATAATTACCCCAAGTCAACAGTTTACTCACAGTTTTTAGTATTGTACATTCTATGGGTTTGGACAAATGCAAAAATGACATGTATCTATTGTTATATCCCATAGTTTCAATGTTCTAAAGATTTTACAATTTTACAATTGGATATTTAGTTGTTTAAGCACTGTTTATTGAAGAGATTATCTTTACTCGATTGTATTTCCTTTCCTCCTTTGTCAAAGAAGAGTTGATTATATTTATGGGAATCTATTTCTGAGCTCTTTATTCTGTACCATTGGTCAACTTATCTATTCTCTTAACCAAACCACACTCTCTTCCATACTGTGTACCTTTATAGTAAACCTTATTGTCAAGCAGTGTCAGTCCTCCAACTCTGTTCTTCTCTTCAATATTATGTTGGTTATGCTAAACCTTTTACCTCTCCACATAAAGTTTAGAATAAGTTTCCTGATATCAATAAAATAACTATTTAGATTGGAATGGCATTGAATCTATAGATCAAACTGGTGAGAACTGAAATTTTGACAATATTGAGTCTTTCTATCCTAGAATATGGAACATCGCTGCATTTATTTCTTCCTTGATTTTTGTTCATCAGTTTCATAGTATTCCTAATATAAATCTTACACAAATTTTTAGATTTATACTTAAATATTACAGTTTTGATGCTATTGCAAGTGGTATTATGTTTTTAATTTTGATGTTCACTTGCTCACTGTCAGTATATAGGAAAACAAGTGACTTTTGTATATTAACTTTGTATCCCGCAATCTTGCTATAATAATTTATTAGTACCAAGAGGTTTTTTTTGTTGATTCTTTTGGATTTTCTAGACAATCATGTCATATGTAAACAGTTTTATGTTTTCTTCCCCCAATCTGTATACGTTTTATTTTCTTTTCTTGCTTTATTCTTTTAGCAAAGACCCAGTATGATATTGAAAAGGAGCAGCAAAAGGGGATATCCTTGCCTTATATCTTATCTTAGTGGAAAGTTTTTCTCACAATTAAATATAAATATTAGAAGCAGATAGTTTGTAGATGGCCTTTATCTAGTTGAAAGTCTCCCTCTGTTTCTACTTTACTGAGAATTTTTATCATGAATAGGTGTTGGATTTTGTCAAATCCTCTTTCTGCATCTGTTGATATTGTCATGTGATTTCTTTGGTAGTCTCTTGATATAATGAATTACACGAATTGATTTTTGAATGTTGAACACATGAAGGTATTTGTCTCTAGAGCCTGAACATTTCACCAAACCTTTAAGTATGCCAGAACAAGTAGATTAATATAAAGTTCTTATCTAGACAACCAATATTCTACAGGTATTTTTCAGGGTGTCTTTGTAATGATACAAGGTACAAGATTATATAGGCGTTACTGTAGAAGATTCAGAACAGGACCATACAAAATTGTTTATACTGAAAACCAAAAAAATTCATAATATTTGAAATCAACTCCACAGGAGGCTCAAAGCATTAAACTTATATATTTTGAAAGTTCAGGATTTGAAGTGAGGGAAAATGGAATGTGAAGGCACAGCCTATACCATACTGCAAGTATATACTTTTGTTGAACAAATAAAAGCAAATAGTAAATTGTAGGAAAATTTACATTAAAAAGGAAAAAAAATGCTCATAAACTTTTGCCAAAGAGCACCTATTGCCATATCAGATTGCTTAAAATTCAGGAAGAGATGGTTTAGGCACAGAATGAGTAGAGGGTATAGATGAGTCACAATAGAAAGCTGACAGGGTCTTTTTGATGCAGAGATGGGAGTAGAGATGCCAAGAGAATTGCAGAATATACCTAGAGCCTTCTTCAGATAAAAGACCTACCCTTTAGAGGAAAGGATTTTGTTAAAGTATAATTCTGAATTCTTATTCCGGGAAGAGAAAGGTAATTCCTCCCCACTTCAGTCCCCTCTATTCCTTGTGTTTCACTTAAGTGAAAGAAACAAATACATATTAAACAAAATTCAGAGTTTAAGGAAATAGATGTGCAGTCTGCTGCACCAGGGAAGTGATACGGAGCAAGGAAGAAAAATGCTGTCACAGTCTTTAGATAGAGGCATTAAAAGACTGAAGTTTAATCATAAGGGTATGGAACACTCACCTTCTCCCACATATTATCATCAGGACTCTAGTACAATAACTTAGCTTGTAAGTAAAGAGTTATAAGACACAGACTCTGAATGAGAAAAAGTACGTAGGGAAGATTAAGGTCAAGAGAGAAGACAAAAATAAGGTCACTAGTAGAATTTGAAGCCTATGGTAGGTACTTCCAGCTACATGAAACATTGAACATGGATATCCGAGCTGATAGTCAGATTAAATCATCTGACTATATCATCATGATATAAATCATCATATTATAAGCCTATTTACCTTAATCTCTATTACTTGACAAATCATACCTAGGTTTCAACAAATATAAATAAAACGTGTGAAAAGCTAAGAAAGTCTAAGAGAAAAAGAAATCATCAGAACCAGTCTCAAATGTGACACAGATGTTGAATTTATCAGACAGGAATTTAGACTAACTGTAATTAACATATTGTGGATTCTAATGGAATAAATAGATACAATGAGAGTACATATGGGTCACGTAAGCCAAGAGATGGAAACTATAAAAGAATCAAAAAGAACTTCCAGAAATAAAAAAAGGCAAGAACAGAAATGAAGAACGCTTTTGACGGGCTCATCAGTAAATGTGACACAGTGGAGTTCAATGAACTTGAAGAAAGGTCAGCTGAAACTTTCCAAACTGAAATGCAAGGAGAAAAATGTATGAAAAAAAAAAATAAACCCAGAGATCTTGTTGAAGATCTGTGGGAAAATTTCAAAAGGTATAATATGTATGTAATTAGAATACCAGAAGAAAAAAAAAGAGAACAGAGCAAAGGAAATATTAAAAAGAAGTAATGGCCAAGAATTTTACAAATTATAACAAGTACCAAACCACAGATCCACAAACCAGCTTGGAGAACAAGAAAGAGGATAAATACAAAAACGCCACAACTTCTCCATGTTATATTTAAGATGAAGAAAGAAATGACAAAAAAGAAATCTTGAAGGAAGTCCAAGGAATCAAAAAATTTTATCTATAGAGGAACTATGATATGAATTACATTGGAATCTTATCAGAAACCATGCAATCAAGAAGAAAGTGAAGTAAAATATTTAAAGTTTTGAGAGAACGTTACCTAGAATTCTATTGTCAGATAGATGATCCTTCAAGATTGAAAGAGAAATAAAGAAATTAAAACTGAAATAATTTATTTCTAGAGATTTACACCTCCAAGAAATGTTAAATTTCTCAGGCAGAAGAACAACAATATAGGTTACAAATTTGGATTTCTGCCAAAGGGAAGAATGCTAGAGAAGGAATAAAGGAAGACAAAATAATTTTTTTTTAAATGTTACTCTTCTTAATTGATCTAAAAATAACTGTTCATGCACACATGGGTGGTTCAGTTAATTAAGTGGTTCACTCTTGATTTTGGCTCAGGTCATGATCTTGGGGTGAAGAAATAGAGCCCTGCTCAGGCTCTGTGCTCAGTGGAGAGAGAGTCTTATTGAGATTCTCTTCCTCTCCCTCTCCCTCTGTCCCCCCCCAACTCGTGTCATGTGCGTGCAAGCACTCACTCTCTAAAATAAATAAATCAGTGTTTAAATAAGTAAATAAATAATAAAAATTTTTAAAAATAACTGTTCAAAGCAGTGCTAATAATAAATGTGCTGGCTGGTATAGCATACCCATAAGTGAAATGAATGACAGCAGAGTCGCAGGAGAAGAGAAGAAGGAATTAAGAATCCTTTGTTGTATGGTATGTGTACTGCATATGAAATGGTATAACGTTACTTGAAGTTGAACCTAGATCCATGTAGAATGTATATGACAAAGTCTGGAGCAACTACTAGAAAAAATTTCAATAATTAAGATATTAAGAGTGGAGACAAAATGGAATCATATAAAATGCTCAAATAAGGCAGAAAGAAAGGGAAAAACAGAGGAAACACAATGAACAAAAACAGTTACAAACATAGTACATGTTAATCCAACTATGTCAATAATTAGTTTAAATGTGAATTATCTAAATAACACCAATTAAAACTAAAGATTTCCAGATTTAAAAACAAATAAACAAAAAAACCCAGGATCCAACCCTATTGTCGACAAGAAATATATTTTATTTTTTTTTTAAAGATTTTATTCATTTATTTGACAGAGATCACAAGTAGGCAGAAAGGCAGGCAGAGAGAGGAGGAAGCAGGCTCCCCGCTGAGCAGAGAGCCCTACGCGGGGCTCGATCCCAGGACCCTGAGATCATGACCTGAGCTGAAGGCAGAGGCTTTAACCCACTGAGCCACCCAGGTGCCCCGAGAAATGTATTTTAAATATAAAGACAAAGACAGGTTAAAAGCTAAGATGGGGAAAGGTACCCAATGCGGACACAAATCAAAACAAAACTGGAATATCTATACTAAATTCAGACAAAATATAATTCAGAATAAGACATAATGAAGCATGAAAAGCAGTAGTACATAATGATAAAGTGGAAAATTCTTCAAGAAGACATAACAGATCTAAACATGTACACACCTAAATAAGAGTGTCAAAATAGATGATTCAGAAATGAATAAACCTACACTACCCTACAGCCTAAAAGCCCAGACCACTAAAAGACACAAAAAGATGAATAATATTCTGAGAAATAGTTGACTTGAAAGACTAAAATATTTAGGCTATATGTTTTATTCAAAACATGGATACAGTGGAAATTTAATATACATTTTAAGGAAAAGATAATCTGGCACATATGTATAAAAGCTGTTCTCTTAAAACATTATCTAACTTTGGTGCCCTCAGCCTGGGAATCACCACAATTAAGTAGATCTAAAAAAAAAAAAATAGTAACAAAGAATTGTTAATTTTCCCACTTTATCATAGATAATTGCATAAAACAAGATAAATATCATTTGTTCTGAATAATTTTAGAGACAACATTAATTAACTAACAAAACCACCCAAGTTGGATTTTAAAAAATAATTTAAATGCCTATTGTTTTTAACAACATGGTAATTTTGTTATATTTAGATTAACATCTGGCCAATTTGTTAGAGATAGTCATATGTAATTTCAAAACGATGTAAGTAAATATTCTCTTCGTCCTGTACTAAATGTTATGTTATGTCCATCTGTAACCAAGGTAAAAGGATAAAGTAATTTTCCAATAATTATAAGAATAAAATACACACATACACACAAACACACACAAATTATCATGAGCATATTATGAGTAAAACCTAAGCAGGGAATACTAAGCAATGAAGGAAAATGAAAGTTTAGCTAATTTGATGACATACGCCAGTATCACCAAAATATCTGAATGTTTAAGCTTTGAACAAGCTGCAATGTATGTTAGCTGAATTTGAAAATTTCTTTATGTTTAAAGGAAGACAGTATCTCTGATATGCTTAAAGAAACTAAATGCACATTAAAATAAAAAGTAAATAATGAGATACTATAAAAAATAACCAAATAAGGAGCGGGGAAAGGGTTTAAAAAAATCTAGCTTCTAGGAAAAAAAAAAACATTTTTGAGATTTGAAACTCAATAGAACAACAGAACCAATCCAAAGAAAACAACATATTTGAACTGTAGCATAGATGTTAAGATCTAACTCCAAATGGTGCATAGAGAAAAGTAAAACAGGTGAAGGATGATAAAAGTTATGGAGGACAGAAGGAGCATTTCCAAAATGCAACTAAACAAGAAGAGACTAAAACAAAATGAAGGTGAAGCAGTATTTGAGAAAAAGTGACTGCAATTAATAAGAATGGATAAAAAGCTCCACAAATAAAGAGATAAAGTATAACATATACCAATTGGTATGAATAAAAAGATATCCATGGGAGGGGTAGTTAAGCAGGAGGTAACCACAGATATTGGGAGGACCTTAATAATATGGACACAAAAAGAGATCACCTATAAAGAAACAAAGAAAGACTAACAACAACTTCTCAAAACAAAAATGGAAACGAAAAAAAGTGAATACCTACAAAGATTTCAGAAAAATAAAGAATGATCAAACTGGAATTGTATGCCCAAGTGAACTAAAAGAATGAGGGAGAAATACAGTTTAAGAAGGAAAAGTTTACCACTAACTGTCTGTCATAAAACATATTGTCATAAAACAAATTTCCAAAAGATATACTGCAGGAAGAGGAAAAATAACTCCACCATAATGAAAGTAAACACTGCAAAATGAAACAATGAGCAAAGAATTGTTAAACAAGTACACAAATCCTAAAACTACTCTCTGTATAAAATAATATAAAACATAAATAATAATTTATAATGATGTTTTAATTTGGATTCACTTTTGTAAAAAGTATTACCCATGGAAGAGTCTGCATTGTGTGGATGAAGGTCTTGGTTCTTGGATTCCCACCAAAGGAACCCACCAAACAATTTAGGTGAGGATCTGCACTGGAATAAAGAGAGCTAGAAGGAAAGTAGCAAACATAAAGCAGTTTTGTTGTTGTTGTTGTTGTTTTAAGATTTTATTTATCTATTTGACAGAGAGAGATCACAAGCAGGCAGAGAAGCAGGCAGAGAAAGAGGTGGGGGGGAAGCAGACTCCCTGCTGAGCAGACAGCCCAATGTGGGACTCGATCCTCCGACCCTGAGATCATGACCTGAGCTGAAGGCCAAGGCTTTAACCCACTGAGCCACCCCGGTGCCCTAAAGCAGTTTATTAAGGACTGTATACTCTCAAGGTGGGAGAGTAGGCAGGCCCAGAGGGGCATAAGGCCACAGGGGTCCTTTTCTTTTGTGTTTGCAGGGTCTTGTGTCATGGACAAGGTCTCTAATGGAGGCTGCTTCCAATCCTTTGGGGGACTACTTCCACAGTCTGGGAGGGGGAGTTTTTGACCGTACAAGGTTTGTAACAGAACTGTCATGGCAACCTTTAGCCATGGAGGGGAGTGGGGGCTATAACCACAATGTGAATGCGTTATAAGAGTCTAGAGGTTACTGTGGGGCAGAGGTGGACTAGGTGAGCACATGTCTACAACTGTGGTTCTTGGTCTTTTAGTCCCAGGGTCTTGGAAGTCACAAGGTCAGGATGTTGTGCTCTCAGGCTTCTGATGTATAGCCTATTTATCACCTTCCTCGCCCCCAGCTGGCATCCCTATCACTTCCCCCTCAGGGAATTGGGACTCTGCCTATGGGTACTCCTTTCACTGCTCATATCTAGCTTCTGTCTAACAAAAGAACAAAGCTAAAGCACAGCAATATTAATAGTAAAGGGATCAAAGTGTAAGGTCCAATGTGTATTAGCTAAATTTGAAAATTTTTTCCTGGTATTTTCCAGTGAGAATGAAGCCAATAATTTACTAATCACCAATTAATTTAATAAGCATACTAAATGTTCAAAAATAAACTTTAAACACTGAAATTATGTTTGTAATTCTCAAATCAAAATGAATAAAGCTTAAAGCTAGTAATGACAAAAATTAACTCAAAATTTAAGAAGATAATGAAATAACAAAAATATGGAAGATCTAGAAATCACAATAACTACAAATGTAAAAAAATGTGTCATGTAATGACAGAGATTATCAGATTATAAAAGGAATAAAGAAAACAAAGAAAAAACAAGGATTCAACTACTGTTTCTTCTAAGAGATATATCCATGAATAGTTAGGAGAAGTTAGAAGTAATAAAGTTGGGGAGGGGGAACCCACCAGAAAATATTAGCCAAAGAAACTGTAGTAGCTATATATTACCCTCAGACAAAATAGACTTTAGAACACAAAACAGCTTTATCAGAAATAGCTCCATATAATAATTTTTAATGTTGAATTCACCAGAGATACAGGACAGGTCTTAACTTGTATTCACCTAATAAAATATTTAAAGCAAAATTTATAAGACTTCAGGGAAAACAGAAAAATCTACTATTATAATGAGGTATTTCAACACACTTCCATTATTAATAGGAGAAATAAAGATAGAGACTAGTAAATACTTGGAAGATTTGAAGAGAACCCTGTCTTGCCTCCCATTTTCCTTCAGGATGAAAACAAATCTTTGCCATGGCACACAACTTTTTGGACTCACCCCTCTACTACCTTTCTGACTTCACTTTATGAGACTCCCTCCCTCATTCAGATTGTTCCAACTCCTAGCCTCCTCACTCTCTGCAAATATGAGGAATGCTTCCATGCTGGTGGTCCCTCTGTGAAGAACAATGTTTTCCAAGTTTACGTCCTTCCTTTGTTCAGACATCACCTTCTCAGTGACCAGGCTATTTACTATGCAAGGAACAACTCTCCTAGCTCTCTTTACTGCAGATATCCCTTACTCTGGCTTTTTCTTCTCTTTAGCACTTACCTCATTCTAGAGTACTATTTAATGCTCTTTCTTTTTTTTTTTTTTTCCCTGTTTAGCATTAATGGTCTTCTTCCCCACTTCCTGGTTGAATGTCAATTGTATAAGGGAAGCAATCAGTGTTTGATTCAGGCATATATAGGAAGCACTTAGAACAGTGTGTGGCACATAAAATGATTCAGTAAATATTTGTTGATTAAATGAAAGGACCAGAAATCAGGCTGTGATGGCAAGGTTAAGCCCAGTAAAAACAATGGAAAGATCAAGTCAAAAATTTTTCCCATGGGAATTCAATTTTGAGAAATGACAATCAGGAAGAAATGCTGGAGATCGGTTAGTAAAGCTGAAAGCATGCCAGTGTGAGACATGTGTGTCATCTGCTGATCAGTTGTTGGGCTATCCTTTAATGCTTCTTAATTAGGAATAATACTGAAAGAATCTAGGATACCTGAGTACTTCTAGGTATAGCTAACACAGTTTTGAATGCATACTCTGGGCCTTACGGAGAGGGACACATCACAATGCCTCATCTCTAGGAACGTGCAACATACTGTGAGACATATCTTCACCAGAAAAAAAAAAAAGTAACTCAAAATAAGTAGTGATTTATCAAAATATTTTGAAGAATTTTTTTTAATAAAAGCAAAATTTTATACTGGAAAACAAGTCATATCAAATGTTGTCAAATACCAGGTATGTATCTATCTCAAATTTTAAAAAACTGTTACTCACATTCGAGTACAAAAGGATTCAAATATTTCTCTTGAGAGAAACTAGTCTGCTAAACATGGGATTATAAGCTAGAATTTACCAATTATTTTGCAATGCTGATAATTCCTTGATATGCAGCTCTCATTTTTATTGATATAATGAAGTATCTATAAGTTTCTTTAGTCAATCTTTATTCTTCTACATTTCTTTTCTTTTCTAGATTCATCCATTCTTCCAAAAGTATATCAATAGTTCAAACTCCCCCTCCATCACATAACTGGGAAATGTAAATAAATAAGTTAACTGCTTAGGGTCTAAAGCCTCCAGCACTAACATCTTTCTAATGTTAAAACTGTGATGAGAAGACCAAGTGAAGAAAATCTGAATAAAGAATGTTTTGACTGGTTTTGGCCACCATACAAGACTTAATATGAAAGAGTCTCCAGGGACCCCAGGATGGTTGTCTTCATAGAAGATTTCATAATTCTGGTAATTTTTTCAAGTTCATTTGACAGGCTTGGCTTTAAAACATATTTGTGGAATTAGACAGTAATCACAATGGGCAAAATGCCTAGTTTCAAAAGCACATTCCTTTTATCTATTTTTTTAAAGCCTTCTTTTTGTCATTAATTTTTACAGCTGAAAATTTCTATATCAGGAAAAATGGTGATATTTATGCCTCATTTTAGAACCCACATGAATATGATCTTTTTCTTGGGTTTTTACCCCTAATGTATTGAGTTTATAGCACAGATCTAGTTTCTGTCATTCTGAAGATACTATTTTACTACTTAGTGTTTATTGTTCTGGTTCCACACAAAGAGGCATGTTCATGATGGCAAATAGAAAAAACAATCCAGATTAACCTTTTCATTTGCATTTTTTGTTATGTAATGTGTTTTAAAAAGTTGTAGTAAGATAAATGAAGTGTGTACATAGTAACTTTGGATCATCACTATTAAAGTATATATTTTTAAGTCTAAAAGAACACAGAAGGGTATGTTTTCTACTACAGTTTGTAATTCCCTCATTATTAGTTGAATATAAGGAAAATATATTATTTCATAAAATCAAAGACATTATCAATTATAGTTGCTATTACTGTATGTGCCACTAAGATATCAAAAAATGCCACTAATTATTATAAAATAGCATGAACTATTAGACAAAAAAACACATTTTGATGTTAAAATATAAAAATGTAATCTATCCTTAAAGTGATTTCAAACATATGTTATTATACATATTTGATATGTGTATTTTAGATTTTTGTGCTAAAATGGTCAGATCTGCCCTGTTTTAGTGGTTACATGAAATTCAGCAAATATTAATAGGATCTCCATATTGTAAGATACAGACATTTTAATAGTAATTATAATGAATAAAACATACTTCCTCTTCATAGAATTGGGCAGGTGAAGATATTTGAAGAGAACCATTCTTAAAAGAGATACATACATGTCATGAATTTAATGAAACAACTCTTCTCTGCTAGAGATAAATTATCAGAAAGTTAGATATGAAAATTTGTGGAGGACATCCTGCTTCCAAGCAGTGATAGAGTAGCTTCCATCAGAACTTTTCTCAAACAGACAATAAATATTGTCTTCAGGGGATATAGAAATACAGTGAGTAATTATCTGGAAACATTGGAGGTTAACCAAAAGCAAGTTGAAGATACTGTGTCATCACCAAAGCAGGAAGATGGATATGTCACTGGATGATTCCCCCCCGCATTTTTGTTTTTTTTAAATATACCTTTTACCTGAAAGTGGGACACAGTCTGTAACATAGGAAGTGCCAAGAACTCATGAAAACTCAGAGCCTTGAGGAAACATAAGAATGTTTTTGGGAGGTATCACAGCAAGTGGAAAGAAAAGAGGAAAGAAAGACAAAAAAGGAGAGATTCGTGTTTAAAAAGCCTCAAATTCTGTCTGAATCTCTGGCTAACACCTGAATGATGGGTGTACATGGCAGACACTAAGCAGCCCAGCAAGGCTGAAAGAATTAAACGTTCAGATTTCCAAGTCTGCCCACCCCAGGAAAGGGAGGTTTGAATTTGAATTCAGCCTAGTTAATGGAGTGTTAACACAAAGAAAAAGCAATCATCTTTTTTAAAGACTATCACCCAAAGTGGAATCTCTACAATTTTCTCCTTTGGAATGCCCAAGACACAATAAAAACTTTGACCCATTCCAAGAAACAGCAACCAATCTGAGATGATCCAGATGCAGAAATTAGTAGACAACAATTGTAAACCAGCTGTTAAAATTATGGTCATGGACACAAAGGAAAATATGCTTGTAATTAAAAAAGAAAGAAAGAAAGAAAGAAAGAAAGAAAGAAAGAAATCTATCTCAAAAGAGAAATGAAAACAATCAGAAAGAACCAAATGGAAATTTTAAAATTAAAAAATACAAAATGAAAGAATAGACCAGGCAATTCACTCTTTTGAGTCTTTTTAACACCTGAAGTGGGCAACTTTTCTTTTACTGTGATATGTAAATTAAATATTTACTCTTTGACACCTTATACTAAAATGTACCCTAACAGTAAGTAGAGAACACGTGTTATATCATTTTTAGTTTGCTATTCAGTTATCAAAGAGTCATAGAATTTGATGGATGATTGTCAGGCCATGCTCCCATAAAAGAAAACCAACTTCTATCCTGCTGAGCACATATTTCCTTTCAGCTTTAATTTGCCTCAGCCACATCAGAGAGATAGAATGGCTGTAATTAAAATCTATAATCTGCAGGAGGGAGGGGGCATGGATTTTGGTAGAATAGCCTTCTACCAATTACTTCATAGAAACAATTCAGTATGCAGGTTAACAAAATCTCATGTTAGAAAACGTCTCAAAATACGTTATTACATTGAGTATATACATTTTTTACTTTTGTGAATATCTCTAATAATCATAATTTCAACCTTTATAATATAAAACATTTTAAGAAAAAGTTGGATAAATGAACTCAGGCTTTACCCATCAGGGATGTGAAAAGTGTCTACACACTGAAAGATAAAAATAAAACATGAATTGTGCTGTTTTTTCATTTGTCTTATTCTAGGAATTTTTTTTTAAGATTTTTATTTATTTATTTGAAAGAGAGAGACACAGCAAGAGAGGGAACACAACCAGGGGGAGTGGGAGAGGAAGAAGCAGGGTTCTCACCAAACAGGGAGCTTAATGTGGGACTTGATCCCAGGACCTCAGGATCATGACAGGAGCTGAAGGCAGACACCCAATGACTAAGCCACCTAGGCATCCCTCTAGGTATTTTTAAACTTATACTATTTCCAA
This sequence comes from Lontra canadensis, assembly GCF_010015895.1. Taxonomy (NCBI): domain Eukaryota; kingdom Metazoa; phylum Chordata; class Mammalia; order Carnivora; family Mustelidae; genus Lontra; species Lontra canadensis. The sequence goes on from NW_022631042.1 coordinate 1,158,072, forward strand.
CTTTCTTGCTATCTAGGCTCATGAGGATGAATTTCCTTCCCATTACTGCCAAATATTGAGGTTTGCAGAATTGAATCTGATAAAAGATTTAGAACACAAAATTTAAATATAGTATTTACTTTATATATAAAGCATTAACTCAGTTTGATAGTGCGAGTGAAAAAACATATAGATAAAAATAGATAGCTAAGAGTAGAAAATTACTTATTATGTCCATAAACATTTTTATGTCCATGAACATTTGTTCAAGGAAAAATATCCATTTATATCTGGAAACAATATAACCTTTTCTCCCTTAAAACTTGAGTGGACATTTCCAAGACAGAACCAATTACCTAATTACCTTTTCTTCCTCAAAACTACCAGTGGAGGGCACCTGGGTGGCTAGTCGGTTAAACATCTGCCATCAGCTCAGGTCATGATTCCAGGGTCGTGAGACAGAATGCCATGTTGGGCTCCCTGTTCAGCAGGGAATCTGCCTTTCCCTCTGCCTCTCCCCTGGCTTGTGCTCTCTCTCTCTCTCACTCTTTCTCTCAAATAAATAAATAAATAAAATCACTAAAAAAAACCTACCAATGGATTTAGCATATGGATTCCAAATATACCAGCTAAATAAAAATTTCCTACTTAAAATACTTAATAAATCAATTAAAAAGAAAATAAGTTTAGTTTCTGGACGATTATACTCTTTGGGTTTTATACATAATTAACAATTTTTGAACTCTTAATCCCTATTTCACTTTAAAATAGAATATACAGCTAATATTTTAAACATAACATTTTAAATTTAATATCTTAAGATACAAAATATTCATTTTGATTGAAATTGTTTCAGTAAGTTATGAACTTTTTCTATTACATGTTCAACCCATTATATATACTTTTGTACATAAACATTTGAAGTTTCTTCAAAAACTTCATTACCTTTTTCCTCTATATGTTTTGGAAATTTCATAAAACATGAACACTATATTGTATAGACAGAATAACCATCAAAGGTCAATTTCCAATTTAAACGCTTGAACTGAATTAATAAAAATTTAATTTAAAGCAAATTGTTGACTTTTGGGGGACCATAGTCTTTTATAGACTTAAACACCATTTATAAGAAAATTCAAACGAAGGAAAATAGTTTAATGACAAATCATAGAAATGTTACTGGAGTATTTGATGTTCCTATTCAGTGTTTTCCTTGGCTGAATATGGAAACCCAAAGATCTAAAGGTGTTTTCTTTTCTTTTTAAACAACTTTGGAGAATGTATCCCCAATGGAAAAAGTGGAAAAAGAGGAGGATAAAAGTGAGTCCAGTAAAAAGAAACCATTATATTTTCAAAAACTTTGATCTTTGCATGAGGAACTAGTTACAGCATGGAATTATATAATGCTATGTGTACACAAAATACTTGGAGATACTTAATTATAGATATTACTCAAGAAATTTATAGAGAAACGATGTTCTACAGCTACTCTGAAGTCTTCAAACACTCCGTGTTAATGGAAGCTTTTTCTGCTACTTCAGTTTCTTTGATGTGATCCCTGAGAAGTTCTTCTTCAGACACCATACCTTACAAAACTCTCACCAAGTTAGGATGGTTTCAAAACAATCTCATTTGTAAGGATTATAGAGACAGAAAGCTCTTGGTAAGATATAATCCCCCCAAATAAACTTAAAACTAAGGTAGTGGCAAGAGTTTTATGTCTTTTTTCTTTTTTAATGCAGTTAGTAGTGGCCTTAAAGTTTTAAAATTCCAGCTTTTCTTATATATTCACAATCATAGGTAATCCAAAAAAGGTAAAAGTGATCAAGCAGAAAATGGAAATTGAATGTCACATCATATTGCTTATCTATTATTTTCTGGGTAGTGGTGGCATGCTCAAAAAGTAATTATTACTAGTAGGAGTATTATTACCTGGTTTTTCTTTTTTCCTTACAACAATGGAAAAGAAATTAAATATTAACATTGACAAATAATGTACTGGGGTATACAATGTTTAAGTTGAAATGGAATTCTGAAATTAAGGAAAAGTTTTCAAAAGCTCCAAAATATTTTTAAAAATAGAATTTTGGAGTTTTAAACCTGCAGAAACCATACCTTAATTCCGGTGGCTTGCAAAACTGCTAATATTACCAAGGTATTGGCACTGCAGGTGACAAAATTTGGTAGAATTAGCCTTATTTGGTAAAGTGTAACTAAACAGTCAAAAGGTGCCTCTTTCTGTAGTTCATCTAATTATTGTTGTCTACCAAGACTATGGTAAATTAAACAAAACAAGTATATTATTAGGGCCAAAATGATAATACGACTATATGGCTATTTGTATATGCAGAGATAGAATCTCCATCTCACAATTCATTTAAAAATTTTAAAAAGAGAAAAGAAGAAAAAGCAAAGAGGAAAAAAGCAAAGCTAAGTAGACCGAAGAAAGAAAAGAAAAAAAGAAAAGTACAAATAAATACCTACCAACATGAAACTCAGTCTCCACATTCCAAATGAAATAAATCTAATCTGACATATTAAAACAAATTTAGACAGTAGCATATTGAGTTCAAGAATCAAAAGTATGACTCAAATAGTATAAAACTTAACTATTATTATAAACATGTAACACAGGCCAAATAGTTTTGTATGCCAAACTGAAAAAGATGATTTTCCACAGAGGGGCAATTACTGCCAAAGTATGATTTTATTTCTCATGAATAGAGACTCCTAAATAATTCTCTTTTTCTCATATCCACTTGCTAAATAGTTCTTGGATATTTTTGGTAAATATCTTAGCCAACTGATTTCTAAGTGAGCCTTGACCACAAATTCATCAATATAATAGATATTATGAACTGATAATTCTAAAACCAGACTTACTAGTAATGACTTCCTACTCTGCTCAACCAAACTTAGTTCTTTGAGGGAAAGAACATGATTTCATTCACTTTTGTATTATACTGTAATTACTACCTTGTTGAGCATTAAAATCTGCTATTATTAGCTGAGTAAAGAAGGAAAGAATAAGCAAATATGGACAATATGACAATCTGCACCAGCCACTGCACACCCAAGCATTTTCAGCTAGAATTCATGAATGAAATAAAATCAATATGAAGTCACTGGAAAATGTAGCATAAAGCTAATCATATTATACTATATATACTATAGCATTGTT